>NW_020837956.1:14844433-14899477 GCF_003676395.1 Aethalodelphis obliquidens | reverse complement strand
GCACTGAGTGACGGGAGTGGACGCTGAGTGACGGGAGTGGACGCTGCGCTGCGGCGCTGAGTGGAGTGGGTGTAGGGGTTCAGTGAATGGCAGATTGCCATTGTTACTCACGTGTGCAGGAGCATGTAGAGGGGCCAGTAGAATGTGGAAGCTAGAGGAGAAGTAGAGCCTAGACTTGGGAGCACTTTGTAAGCTGTACTAGGACTCTGGGACTGTCTGTGTAGACCAGGAAACAAACGACGGGAAGGGAATGCATGAGAGTGCACTGCCTTTGAGCCCGCAGAGCCAGCCAGCGTGGGCCTCCTAAGGAGGGGAGTGCCCTCTAGGGGCTTAGATGATTTTTCTGAGTGCTGTTCGTCTTTGTACTCCGCCACCCACATGCCCACTAAGCTGAATCCATTACCTACTGGAGAGAGAAAAAAAGACAGCTTCACCAGCCTACCTGGCTGCAGCTGTGATTACATTCTGCAGACATTTATTAGTTTGGTACCTTGACTGATGATTATCTTAATACTGAGGATAACATTAAAGGCTTGATTTTTCAGGCAAATGGCAAATGCAAGTTGCTTCTTGTTGGAGGTTGAAAAGCCCTTAGCCCATGATTCTGTTTATGTGAACTGACCAAAATAGGTAGGTCCATAGAGAAAGAATAGAGATTCGTGGTTGCCAGGGGCCGGGAGAGGATAAATGGGAAGTACAGGGTTTCTTTATGAGATGATGAAAATGTTCTAAAATTAGGTAGCAGTGATGGTAGCACAACCCTGTGAATATAAAGACCATTGAATTGTATACTTTAAAAGGGTGAATTTTACAGTATGTGAATCGTATCTCAGTAAAATTGTTATTTTATTTGTTTTCTTTAAAAACCCTTAGCACTTCTGCTTCAGATGTCCTAAGAGAAGTATGGTGTTTGGGGTTTCAGAGAGGAGCTATTATCTGAGGTTGGCCTGGAAAGGCAGATGGTATCTAGACAGACAGCTGGAGATGAGGGCTAGATAAGGAATGTTCAGGAGAGAGTAGGGTGAGCAGTGGAAAGGCAGCAAAGGGAGGGCTTGTTTGGAGAATAGAAGGTGACTGTAGCATCAGGAGAATGAAGAGAAATACTGCGAGATTGAATTCGAATAAAGATCTGTGGACTTGAGAGTGTTGAATGCTAGGCTGAGAAGCTGATCAGTTAAATGAAGAGTAACTGAAGGTTTTTGACTACAGAAGTACAAGAACTGAGCCATAGGATGGGCGTGGCATGAACTGGGAGAAGGGGAGACTTTGGTGAGAGGAGACCAGGTCGGAACCTAGAAGTTGGAGGAGGGAAGGTTTTAGAAGTGAGGGGTAAGTGTGGACATCGATTTACTCATAAGTTATTCTGTTTCCTTAGCTACCAATCCACATGTTTTCTCCATTCCATTGCTTGCTGTTTATCCAGGCATTGGGGTAAAGGGTAAGAGGGAGATTGGGAGGAGGGACCAAAAAAATAATAAGAATGAAGAGAAAAGGTGATGAGGGCAAGATTCTGTCTGAGTGCTTCAGTTGTTCTGTAATTCAGTGACTCACTACAAGAAGACTCTAGGGGAGTGCCCTCTAGGCTCTTCTAGTGGAAAACACAGGATAGGAAACCTTGTTTGATTTTATTATGTATAGACATAATAAATTTCCTTGGCAAATAAGGGTCCTGATGAGGCCCCCGTTTGTTACCTGAAAGTGTGTGTAGACTATCTGTCGAAAAATAACTCACATGAGTTGTATTATGTTGAACTCTGTGAAATTGCTATTTGACTATTTTTGATCTACAAAGAAAGCAGTTTCGTGAAGTCTCAACCTAATAGATACTTGCTCGATAGATATCTGATGACAGCCCAGATTTTAACCTTTTCTGATTCCTTCATAAGTTCCTTCTTTATTAAGGTGCTAATGGTCTTGAACCTCTGCTAGTCTCAGGTTCGGGGAAGCTGTGAAGAATCAAAAGGTGGCAGTAAGTAGGGAGGGCTTTCCAAGGGGCTGGTAGAGAAGGGAAAGGAGCTGGGAGCAAGCCTGCCGGCCAGAACCAGGGCATCTGAATCCTTGGGTCTTTAGTGTGCAGTCATTCTGGGTTTAGAAATAAAAATTCAACCTAAAGGGTTTTCCTTTCCTAAGTGGATCACTAGGCAGTTGTGCAGTTTTAGATCTTCTGCAACATGCTGGAGACAACCTGTATGGGTCTCTGAGGAAACAAGAGAGATGTTTCAATGTTGGGAAATAGATCAAATGTCAAAAGCGGGAAAAAGGGCAAACTTAGTCATGGTTTTCAGGTTGGTGTGATTTCTGTCGGCCCAGCAGAAAGCCTGGCACGCAAGTGTTGAGGAAAGGTCTCTGAAGGGTTGAAAGGCATCAGAGGAGGTATTTATTGGTTGATCGTATGCTCCCTGGTGTTTAACCTAAAGTAATTTCCTTGAACACGTCAGTGGGAGAGAAGGGGAATTCCCAAAGATGTGGAAAAAGGTTAGTCAGCTATTCTTGTAGGATGCTTTCATTGTAATGACATCCAGATATTGGGATCAGGGTGGGGCCTCTCAGTACTCTACCCCCATTAATCTGTAAACTCTGAAGAGTTTAAGTTGTACAGAGTGTCAAGTGCAATAAATATTGTTACTGTAACGTCACAGGGATATGATCATCCGCTTAAAACTGCAGTGCCTAGGCACATAAAAATGAGAGACTGTGGGATAACCTTACCAGGGACTAAAAGCTCAGTTCATATTTACTCAGCTGTAGAAGGTGATTGTCCTGTAGGAATAGAGATTATGAATCAAGAGCTCCCGGCTTTGCTCACACAAAACAGCCAAACATTTATTTTAAACCATAGTCAGAAATACCATTGCAGCAAAACTTTAATTACCTAACACCCTCTTCTCCAATATAATCTGTATATAACCATCTCCCCACATGGAAGAAGCCTGAGAGGGGATATTCACACCTTTCCAGTGGCTTTAATGGAGTTTGGTGCAAATTTTAACTTAATTCGTTTCCTTTTTAGTTCCACAGTTAACTATAAATGTCATTAAACCTCTAGGCCTGATTATGGAAGTACTTGTGGACAACAGTCATATTTTAATTTATGAAAGATCCAAAGAAAAATAGAACAAAACAATCAAATAAGAAGAGGGAAAAAACAGAATTAATGTGCTAATGGTTCTTCCTTGCTGGGAATGTTACCCTCCCCTGATCTTGGCCTCTCTGGTACATAAATACCGACATACTTCCGGCAAGGATGTCTCTTTTTAGGATGTCTTCCTTTCACTCCTGCCAACCTGGGAACTCCCTTAGTCATCCTCTCTACCCTCTGACCCACGCTTCCATTGCCAGGGGAGTCCCAGGGCAGAGTCTAGCTGCTCCTTCCTTGTATTACAGTTACATCCTGACACCCTCCTGCCCTGAGCTTCTCATTTCCTGCCTCTTATTTCATTACGACACATCAACATCAGGCAGTTGACAATATCTTTTTCTCCTCTTATATTTACCTGCCTCTTATTTTCCTGTGGTCAGGCAAGTTTTGCAGCGGAGTTGAAGTTAAGGGTGAGAACCAACAGAGGTAGTTTGCATTCAGAGAAATGCACACATGCAGCTTAGAAGATCCAAAACATTAAGACTTTCAGCTTCCAGATAGCTGTCACAAACTCCATTTGCTAAAGCTTATGCCCTTTATTTATAAAGCTCCTCGGTCTTCAATCAGAATCTATTTCTTTTATTATACACAATTATAAATTAATTAATGTAGCTCCAGAGGAGGATGCTACTAGACACAATCACAAAGATTAAAAAAAAAAAAAAGCCAAACTAATAACCTATTAGTTGAAAGACGAGTCAGAAAATTTGCTGAAAAACACCTAAAGGTCAACAGCAACCAAGTAGCAACATAGAATCATTTAACACAGGAGCATCATTCTGTGTCAGACCGTGCAAGCATCACTGATGTCTGGAGTAACAGGATAATGTATGCATGTAAAGATGGCCCTGAGTCATCAAGAAAATGTTTGTTATGCTCAATACCAGTCTGGTTAAGTAAGAAATGAAGTAATGCATTTTAGGAATATTTCTGTCAAAATGGTTAACGTTAAATATCTGGGCGTATACTAAGGAGATGAGCCTTAGTTATTTGGAATGCCAATTATGTTAGGACCCGCTCCCCATTCCCCAGCGACACCAGATAAACAGGACAGTGTCACAGAGAGGGGTGAATAGTTTTCCACAGCCACTTTGTTTGTGGTCTCCCGACTTCTATGTTGTTGTTTATTCATGGGGTTTTCCTTCCCTTTTCTTTGGTTTCAGATGCGAGTGTCTCTCTGGCTTATGTGGTTTCCCCGTGTGTGAGGTGGGATCCACTCCCCGCATAGTCTCTCGTGGAGATGGGACACCTGGAAAGTGCTGTGATGTCTTTGAATGTGTTAATGGTACGTGGGGTTTCTCTTGTTCTCAGAGAGTGTACATTTGTGCAGGAGGAGGAGGGAGGGTTCAATCTAGCTGTTTCTGTCTTTTAAAAGGCAGAGAATATACTCAGGGACTTGATGAAACTCAGAAAGAATATTTGTTTAAGATCCCACTAGGCAGTAGAGAAAGTTAGGAAAGGAATCATCATTCCATCCATTAGAAAGAGCATTTTGGAAGTGTAATCACAGACTGCACGTAGCCATCATATTCTGCTGTGTTTCAGTAGTTCAGAAATTTTAGGATTGCAAGAAAAGGATCATGGAAAATGTGGTCGTATCCCTCCTATCATTCAAGATCTCATTGCATTATTGTCAGAGGTAATCTTTGTAACTAACACCACGTCGGAGTGTCCACAATTTGAAAGAGAAAAGACACTGTTCCTTTAGTTTAGCATTTTCCTACTTAGAGGAAACACCTCTGGCCATTACTTGGTCAGTAGTATTGGCTTAGTTGGAGCTGGAACCTTGTGGACCAGAAAAACGATCCTTCAGTCATAAGATTACTTCAAATAGAATCCACCTTTCTCCCTTGGTGTGTGATGACCTGGCGTTTATTGAATTTAGATGCTAGAAGGGAGGAGAGCCTAAAACATGTCCCTCCATCAGAATTTTCAGAAGAAAAACAGAATAAACTCAAGTAAGTGAAATGTCAGTAATTTTAGAGGACATTATTTAGTCAACACCTAGACACACAAGGAAAATGATTTTGGATTTGGACAAATACAACAAAATTACGCATATAGAAGCGTCCATATTTGCTGCCTACAGGAAATCGGGATTCAGAAGCTTTTCTGCCCTCCTCCCAAGCTGCCCCTCCCCCACAAGAAAAGGTTATATTAAAGTCCAGACCTGTTTCACCGAGTCCTGTAGTTTTTAGTCCAGTGGCTGCATATTTCGTTTTGTTTTGCTTTGCTTTGCTTTGAAGAAACACTTGTAGTATGGCTTTGTGGTTAGAAAAGAACATAGACTACAATTAAAAGACTTCAGTTTGAAAACTAGTTCCTCCACTTAGTAGCTGTGTAACTTTGGGCATCCCTTGGTCTCCCTGGGCCTCAGTTGCCACATCTGTCAAATGGAGTGAGTAACAGTAAATTAAATGAGGTTTTATATGTGAAGCACTTGAAATTGTGCCTCAAGAGCAAATAGTCTTTATAATTTTGTGTGCCCACCTCCTGTTCATATCCAAAGATGCTGTTCTGGACATGGCAGGGGGATGGAGAAGGGGAGGGGAGGATCCTGACTTAAAGACCTTTATAAATACAAGCATGCAGGGAGAGGTGCAGGAAAAGTTCCACGTGCATAAATCTCTTCTCAGTGTTTCTCCCCACCCGTATTATTATCCAGCCGGTAGTAATGTCTGTTAACCACCAGCAAATGGCCAAGTCTCTGGTATTGCTGAAGTTGGTTGATTGTAGGTGACATTTTGTGAATATTTAACTTGTACCATTGAGACAGAAATAGTTGGTCCTTGTCCTGGGCTCCCAGCATCTCAGTTGTGCTTCCTTCCAGTATTCATCCCTCTGCATGTCTGTCTCTCATGCTAGAGTCTGAACTGCCAGAGAACAGAGAATCTATCCTTGTGTCTGTGTTATTAGCACATTGCCTGCCTCTCAGAGTGCACCCAGGTTCTGATGGGTAGTTGGGTGGGTGAGTGAGCAAGTGATCTGATTCATATCATCTTAGTTCCCTCTAGAGTGGCTGTTAATTATCAGCCCATAGAGGGCTTACTTTGTGGGAATTCGCCATCTTTTACTGCCCTACACTTTAATCTTAGGTCTCTTGTCCCCAGGAAATATCACCTCTAGAGGAGTGCTTTTCTTTTTTCCTTGCTTCTTGATTATAGAAACCCAAGTGTCATGACTTTCTCATCAGGACATTAACTTTACATCTCTCCCCAGTGTGATACGGTTTGGACAGCTGATAACTGCCCCCCGCCCCCTCAGTGCCCTTGCCCCCATTTATAGAGCCCATTTATAGAAGTCACTTCAGGAACAGGACTTGCCTTCAGCTGTGAGAAAATGTTGAGATGACAAAGCAGTCACAGGATTTCTGGTGTTTGCCTCTTTCTTGCCACCATAAATTGGTTGCGTGATCTTTGCTTTATTTCGTGTCCTGCTACAGTGTGTCTATTTCTATATTAGTCATTCAGTTGTAGATGAGACTAGAAACTACAATCCTCTGAAGATTCAAAATCCCACAGAATAGTGTGTATGGAATTCCGTCTCAAAGCCTGTATTTCACTTTTTTTGTCATATACATACACACACCTCCCCTCCACACATACATATATTCGTATGTAAGTGTATGTGTTTGTTTGTTTATTTGGCAACTGGTGCCCTGGGAAAATCTTACTGTTGTCGTAAGGTCACCATTAGAGGATATTACATTATCCAAAATTCATTATCATTGCCCAGATGAGCAGAGGTCTATTTTATATATACATATTTTAATAAGCCATATATATATATAGCTTTAAAATATATATAAAGCCTTGCTTATGCACAAAGGATTTGAGGCAACTTTACACTGAGAACAGATAAGATAACATAGTGGTAGAATATTAATGAGAAAAGAGAATCAGAACCGTAGAGTTGTATGTAAAAGTTGAAAATGAAAAGCAGAAAGAAAATGCCTACAGGTATGCAGGCCATAGCATCTGTCTGTTTAATTGGTGGAGTTAAATGTCAAGTTAGGCCCCCAGCGTCCTGGCCATCAAAGTGAAAAAGGAGATAGAATCAGATCTGCAGTTCTTATTTTTAGAGACAAGAAGCCTGCTGAACAGGGCAACCCTCTGCTCATATGGAAGCTTGAAAAGAGAGCGCTGGATGACACAGTAGATCTTGTCCTTAGTTGCTTTAATCCCTTAAATGTGGAAACAGATTTCCTCTGGCTGCTCTTCTCAATAAAAAGCAAAAGCAAAATATTAAAATACACCTCAGTGAAAGCAGTTTTCAGAGGTGAGTTTGACACCCGGCTGGAACCTGGGTGCTTAGAGGACTATTTATTGATTTTGAGAAACCCCCAAACATGTAGGAACATGTCGGAATGGATCTGGGAACCCCAGTTCAGGAGACAGTGGGTTGCATGTTAACTAACCCCATGTGCAGAAACAGAGATTGCCTGCCAGCACTCGGCTCCTAAGCTGCCATCCAGGTGATCCGTATGCTTACGTTACTTTTTTAAGATAAGCGTTATTGTGAACACAGAAGGTTAAAAAATATTCACAGAGAATTCAAGAACTCTTGAGTTTTGAAAACATTAGCCTAGATGAATAGATGGAAAGAACATTCTCCATAAATATTCGTTCTCTTTTCTGTTGGGTTTGGTTTTATTTGGGGGGTGGGGAGGAGGGGAGAGTTGCCCGTCGGGTTGTTATGGTCTGTGACTGAGGGCTGAAAGGAGGACCTGTGAGGTATTGGTTGAATGAGAACCCTGTTGTTTAGAAACCAAAGGAACAGGGGGTATGATTGAGCTCCTTTTGTATAAACTAGAAGACATCAGTATCATCGCCTAGAAGTATGACCTCCACAGCAGTGTTGAATAATCCCAGATCTTCAAGAAACAGTTCTGTGTCTGCTCCTGCCCATAAGCAAAACTTTTGTCATTAGTCAGCTGGAGCTGAGTGATAGCCTCTACTTTTATTTTTTTTTTTTTTTGCGGTACGCAGGCCTCTCACTGCTGTGGCCTCTCCCGTTGCGGAGCACAGGCCTCAGACGCACAGGCTCAGTGGCCATGGCGCACGGGCCCAGCCGCTCCGCAGCATGTGGGATCCTCCCGGACCGGGGCACGAACCCGTGTCCCCTGCATCAGCAGGCGGACTCTCAACCACTGCGCCACCAGGGAAGCCCTGGCCTCTACTTTTAGATCGACATGTGTTCTCCATTTGGTTACAGTACACCTTATTGCCTTACACTGGCCCAGCTCACTCATTTCTAGAGGCATTTGGGTTTGAATAGGGAAGTCATCCACATACAGAATATGGAAACAGTCATTTGGTTGCTTAGATATGATCAGCTGTCCAATGTACTTGCACAGAAATCCAACATCATAGAACACCATGGTTTGAGTGTTGTAGCCACTAACTGACTCTTCCAGCATCAGACACACTAACATGTCAAATCCATCAGTCACAGGAGAGCCATACCCAAAGTCAGCTTGCTCCTCATGTAAAATTTGGGCCTAGAAAACTGAGACCTGCAGTTTGTTAAGAAAATTAGTACAAAAACTTCTAATGATAACCCATTGTCTGTTTAGCAATAATACTCAGTAATATTTCTAGGGACATAAGGTCTACTTCTACAGTGATGGAGAGAATATGGCACTTTGAAAGAAATATTCCACTCAGTATGCATTTATTGAGCATCTGTTGTGTTCCTGGGGTCTTGTCAAGCTAATTTTGCTTAACAGTGATACAGTCTTTTGCAGTCCTATTTTGTAAGTATTGTTCCCCTTCCCTTATCCCGAAGTAGTATCTGCCTGGTATTCTCTAGCACACACACACCCTGCTTCCCCCCCACAGAAAAGGTGTTTTCCTCCTATAGCTATCTGGAAGCTCATGTACCCTGTCTTTGTGATTACATCAGTTTGTCTCTGATTTATGGAGAAATTTTCAAACATTTCTCATCTGTCATACAGTTGTCTCTCTTTTGACTTCTTAAGTCTGCCCACTTGCTTCCTATACAACCTACCCCCAGTGAAAGGAGACCAGAGGCAAGACATTAGCCATTTTCTACTGAGATATTAAAGAGAAAAAGCAACAGAAGTATACCTATTTGGATTTTTTCTCCATTTTCACATTTGATGTGAAGTTCTACATTTTAGTCTTTTCCTTTGCTAAAATTATATACCTATCATTGTCTGCCAATCAGTGTAATTTGACAGGCAGTAGAAGTTATTAACAGTCTATAAGGTTCTTTTTCAGGAGTTCTGGAATATGTTAAAGAGGGAAGAGAATATTCCAGAACTGAGAAACATAAAATTTAATTGGGCAGACACAAAAAACGTGCAAAAATACCTAAAAAGACACTTCTGTGCATCTCAATGCATATGCAATTTTATGCATTGATAGGTACAAGTTACACAGTAAATTATTTTATTTGTAATATTATTCTTTTCTCTGTCCATGGAAAATGTTCTGTTGTAGAGGTAGTGGTAAACTCCATAGGGTTCTAAGATTCACATGTATCCCCAGCAGGTGAAGAAGTTATTGGTCATTGCTCCTCAAAGACCACTGCCAGCCATTTTTATCATGCATCTTTCTGAAGAGCTTCTGTAAATTTGTCTTGGCATCAAATAGGGATTTCATTATGTCGTGTGTGTTTTTTTTTTTTTTAATCCTAAAGAATCGATTGTGTTTTCAAGGCTGTGTTTTCTGGGACTCTCCATCTCTCTAAATTCCATTCCCTTGCTCTCTGTGCCTTAGCTAGTGAAATGTGACTCTTGTCAATCCCATCCCCTCCCGCTCACGTTTCTGCACAACCCACGGTAAAAGCGAGTTCATCTGGAGCTGCTTTAGTCATAACCACAGCCTTCCCTTCTCACTCCTTCAAATCTCACACCAAGATTTGTGGCTTCACCCAGATGGTAGCTGTGGTTGATTAAGGCAAATAAGTATTGATAATTAATATTAATTGGTTTCTAAAATACTTCTTTTTCTTCAGTTTGAATGGAAGCTCAGCATTTTGTTACAATGCAGTATTTTGCCTCCTTCCACAGCATGCAAATTTGATTGATAAAAAGCACTCCATTTTCTACACTTTAGAACTTGTGGTCCAGCTGCCCAGTTTCTTCCAATCCCAGCTCAGTTTAGTATGTTAGCTAAAAGTATAATGAATTCTGAGCTGTAATAAGATGATTCTTTCTGACATGAGTTTTCTGAAAAAAGAAACAGTATATCCAGCCAACACTACGGAAGAGGTTCAGACATGCACATTTACTGCCTGTGTAAATATATACACACAGCTCATCTCACACTAGTTATGTGACTTTAGGCAAAAGTCAATTTGCCTAAAAATTTCATTTTCCTCATTGAAGAAGTGGCCGTTAATATTTGTTCTGTCTTCTTGACAGGATTGTTATAAACTCAAATGAGAAAGTACTTGTTTGTCCAGGTACAAAACAAATGTAAATATACTCACATTAAAATGCAGTGAAAGTCTCAAATATTTCGAATATCCAAGGTGACATGGAGAAATGACGTTAGGACAGAGGAGCCCATGAGAGTTGTGTGTATCGTGATCTGGTTTTTCCCATCTTATTAAACAGGGTGCATTAGCTCAGGGGAACTTTCTTTAGCTTGGAAGTACTTCTATTTTACCAGCTTTATTGAGACACATACCATGCACTTCACCAAGTGAAGCTGCACAATTCACTGTTTTTAATGTATTCACAGAATTGTTTGATCCTCACAATCAATTTTAGAACACTTACATCAATCCCCCCCAAATTCCCAAACTCATTAACGGTCACTCCCCATTTCCCCCAAACCCTCCAGTACTAGGCAACCACTAATCTACTTTCTGTCTCTATACATGTACCTATTATGGACATTTCATATAAATAGAATCATATCCAATATGTGGTATTTTTTGACTGGCTTCTTTCACTTAGCAATGTTCCCCAGGTTCATTTATGTTTTAGTATATATCAAAATTTCATTCCTTTTTTATGGCCAAGAGATATTTCATTACATGGATATACTACATTTTGTTTATTCATACATCAGTTGATAGACGTTTAGATTGTTTCCGTTTTTTTTGGCTGTTATGAATAGCACTGCTATAAACATTTGTGTACAAGTTTTTATGTGAATAGATGTTTTCGTTTCTCTTGGATAAGGTCATACCTAAGAGTAGAATTACTGGATCCTCTGGTAACTCTGTGTTTCATTACATCCTCACCAGCGATGTATGAGAGTTTCAGTTTCTCCACATCCTCGTCAGCATTTGTTATTATCTATATGTTCTTCATTTTAGCCATCCTAGGATATGAAGTGATGTCTCATTGTGGCTTTGATTTGTATTCCCTTAATAAATAATGATGTTAAGCATCTTTTCATCTGCTTCTTGGTCATTTCTGTATCTTATTTGGAGAAATTTCTATTCAAATATTTGCTGTTTTTCAATTGGGTTGTTTTTATTGTTGTTCTTTATATATTCTGATACAAGTCCTCTATCAGATATTTACAAATATTTTTTAATCTTTGGGTTATCTTTCTTTATGGTGTTCTTTGAGGCACAAAAGTAGATGAACTCCAGTTTAACTATTTTTTCTTCTGTTGCTTATGCTTTTGGTGTCATATCTAAGAAACCATTGCCTAATTACAAAGTCTCAAAGATTTACTCCTGTTATCTTCTAAGAGCTCTATAGTTGTAGCTATTACGTTTAGATCATAGTTCTGTAATTCATTTTGAGTTATTTTTTGTATATGGTATGATAGTGGTCCATTCTTATTCTTTTGCATGTGGATATCCAGTTGCTCCAGCACCATTTGTTGAAAAGACCATTCTTTTCCTGAATGAATTATCCTGGCACCCTGTTAAAAATCACTAAATATGAGAGTTTGTTTCTGAACTCTTAATTAATCAATTCCACTGAACTGTATGTTTATCCTGATGTCAGTACTACAGTGTCTTGATTACTGTAGCATTGTAGTATGTCTTGAGATCAGAAAGTGTGAGTCCTCTAGCTTTGTTCTTCTTTTCAAGGTTGTTTTGGCAGTTCTGGGTTCCTCACATTTCCATAGGAGTTTTAGGATTGGCTTGTCAGTTTTTACAAAAGAACCAAGTGGGATTTTGATAGAGATTGCAATGAAAATATAGATCAATTTGGGGAATATTTTCACCTTAACAATATTATCTTTCAGTCCATGAACATGGAATATATTTTCATTTATTTAGGCCTTCTTTACTTTCTTTGAACAATGCTTTTTAGTTTTTAAAGTACAAATTTTGTGCTTCATTTATTAAATTTATTGCTAAATATTTTATTCTTTTTAATGCTACTGTGAATGGAATTTTTTTAAACTTCATTTTCAGATTGTTCTTTGCTAGTGTGTAGATATACAATTTATTTGAGTTGCAGTTGTACCCTGAAATCTTGCCGAACTTTTTGTTCACTAGTTTTTTAGTAGATTCTTTAGAATCTTTTAAAATTCAAGATCATGTCATCTGCAAGTAGAGAGAGTTTTCCTACTTACTTTCTCATATGTGTGATTTTTTTTTTTAATTTATTTATTTTGGGGTGTGTTGGGTCTTTGTTGCTGCGCGCAGGCTTTCCCTAGTTGCAGCGAGCAGGGGCTACTCTTTTTTTTTTTTTTTTTTGTGGTGCGTGGGCCTCTCACTGTTGCGGCCTCTCCCGTTGCGGAGCACAGGCTCAGCGGCCATGGCTCACGGGCCCAGCTGCTCTGCGGCATGTGGGATCTTCCCGGACCGGGGCACGAACCCGTGTCCCCTGCATCGGCAGGCGGACTCAACCACTGCGCCACCAGGGAAGCCCAGGGGCTACTCTTCGTTGTGGTGTGCGGGCTTCTCATTGCGGTGGCTTCTCTTGTTGCAGAGCACGGGCTCTAGGTGCGTGGGCTTCAGTAGTTGTGGCTCGCGGGCTCTAGAGCACAGGCTCAGTAGTTGTGGCGCACAGGCTTAGTTGCTCCGCGGCATATGGGCTCTTCCCGGACCAGGGATCGAACCCATGTCCCCTGCATTGGCAGACGGATTCTTAACCACTGCCTCACCAGGGAAGCCCGTGTGCTTTTTATGTCTTTTTGTTGCCTAAGTGCCCTGGCTGGAGCCTCCAGTACAAAGTTGAATCGAAGTGGTGAGAGTGAACATCGTTGTCTTGTTCCTGATTTAAAGGGAAAAGCATTCACCCTTTCACTATTAAGTATGATGATAGCTGTGGGTTTTTCATAGATGCCACTTATCAAGCTGCTGTTTAACAACTTCCACTCCTAAGTTATTGAACGTTTTTATCATGAAAGGGTGTTGAATTCTGTCAAATATCTTTTCTATGTCAACTGAGATGATCCTGTGGTTTTTTTCCTTTATTCTATAGACATGTTGTATTACATTAATTGATTTTTGGATGTTAAACCAACCTTGCATTCTTGGAATAAATCCCACTTGGTATATAATCTTTTTTATATGTTGCTGGATTCAGTCAGCTAGTATTTTTTTTTTTTGAGGATTTTTTTATCTCTGTGTTTATAAGAGATAGTTTTCTTTTTCTTGTGATGTCTTTGTCTGGTGGGAGTTCTTTTAAGTCAACCAAAATTAGAGTTAAGAAATGGATTTAGTGAGAGTGTTTTAGGGCAGAGAAACAATTTAAAATCATTGGTGTCATTATGAGAATTGTTAAGTGCAGGGCTTTGAGTCCTTAGCAGAACATAGCCTTGAAACACAATGGAAGGAGTACAAGGTTTTAGTTGAAGAGCTACTGTTTTTGCTTCTATCATTTGCTAAATGTGTGACTTTGAGCAAATTACCCAGGATTTCCTCTCTTCTGCACTCAGGATAAGTATTTCTACATCAGACCTTTGTTATTGGGATTAAGTGAGGTAATGCATGTAGAAAGTGTTTTTTTAAAGGCCAAGCACTATTATAATTACAGATTGTTAAACAGGATAGAAAAAAAGAATTTAGGAGAAAACACTGGAGAAACAGAAGAACATAACCTCTTAAAAGGCCTAAATAAATTTTTTGAGGCAGAACGAAACCTAATGTGGAGGCAGGATCATTTACTTGAGGGTAGAGAATGATTTAACAAAACAAACGTTTCGTTTAACAAAAAATCTTTTTAAAGCACAAATCAGAAATGTGTTTCATGGTCACATGGTTACTTTTATTTGGGATAAGGGGACGCCAGTATAGATTTTACTAAGAGGAATTTCGATTCCTTGGTATAATGAGAATAGTGATGTGTTTTATTTATTTTATTCTACTTTACTTTGCATTGCTTTGTTGCTTCTGTTGTAAAAAATTATATTGAGTGTAGTAAATTTCCATCAAATTTTAACCTGCTGTCAGACAGTATTTTCTAGAGGCTGTTTGAAAAATATGAAAGGACACCAGAGAAATGACTTTGAATCTGCCATGTTTGTTTTAACTCCTTTAGAAACAAAGCCAGCCTGTGTATTCAACAATGTGGAGTATAGCGATGGGGATATGTTTCGAATGGACAACTGTCGGTTCTGTCGATGTCAAGGGGGTGTTTCCATCTGCTTCACCGCCCAGTGTGGTGAGCTGAACTGCGAGAGATACTATGTGCCCGAAGGGGAGTGCTGCCCTGTGTGTGAAGGTAAGGACAGGTGCCAGTCAGAGAATAAGAAGAGACATGGTTTAGGGACTTAATATCACAGTTGACCTACTTCAGTCTCACTCCAAAATAGAGGAAGATTGAAGAAGTTCCCATTTTTTGTCACCATGGTCTACCTTTTAGGACTTCGATAATGCTGGGTAGACTGTGTGAAACTGTCAATACTTCCCTGAGGGAAGTTACACCCTGGGTGTAGACAGCGGTCACCTGTTTCCACAGATGGACGTGAGGTTTCCCGGAGGTGCTTTCTGTTCCTCCTCTGTGGTTCCAGCAGTTCCTTGGCAAGTCCTGGGACTTTCTCTCCATCCTGACATCAGAATTCCACCCACCCTGCTCCCCTCAGATTGCTCAGCTAGGACAGGGCCGCCCTAGTCACTGACCACCTTAGCCAGTCAGCTCAGAGAGGAACCAACCCTGCTTCCTTTCCGATACCCATGCCAGTCCAGGTGAGAGCAGGGCTCCCCGTCCTTTGAAAATGTGTGGTAGTGAGAGTAGGGTCATGGTGTGGCATGGTGGTGACACTAAGGCAAGGCTCAGACAGTGTCCACTGTGGCCCTGGGCAGAAGGATCCCCAGGGCCTGCTTTCTCTTTATTCCCCATTTCCCTCCAAGAAATAATAGGTCCATGTTCCTCCAACAGGCTCGACCCTCCTGTCTCTCCTATGCAGAAATAATAAACATTTCAGAATGATAACTCTGAATATCATATACTACAGTCCACACATTTTAAGGATCAGGATAATCAGAAAAGTAGTCACTTGTCTGAGTTTCCAGTGAAGCCAGGAACAGTGAGTGCCTGACCGTGTCTCTGGCCTAACTGCACTACACTGTTTCCCCAGAAAAGAGGATCACATGAGCTTTCCTGTCCTGCCCGGACCACAGACCTTCAGTCTGGAGTCAGGCACATCCGTCTCATGTCTGACACTCACCCTGCCCTTACCTCCACACGTGAAACGGGAGGACAGAATTTCATGCCATGTTCCGTAACTTTTTCTGTTTTCTAAATCCATTTCTTTTCAGTATTTGAGCTCTGTTTGCCACATAATACTGAAGATATGAAATTGCTTAGAGTATGCGAACTACATTCCTAACATTGAACAGTGGTTCATTACAGGGAGGCCACCTTCCCTGTTAGAAATTATTTTTGCTAACATGGGAGAAAGGTGGTTCACTTCTTAGGTGTCATCAGGGATTTTAAGAAAGTCACATCAAACTTTTAACCTTCCCAATTGATTTGTTCCCTAGCTACTACCCCCGGTGTGTAAATAGTCTCTGAAACTATGTAGCAGTTGGTCATGTAAAAACATAGATATGGACCTCTGTGTAATAATCATAATGAGTTGTCTGGGCATAGATCCGGTTATGTCTCACTTCCTGGAATTCAAATCCAGGCTCAAAGTAGAAATGAAGTATGCAGTGTAATATTTTTTATAAAGAAATTTTATAAAGTCTTATCTAACTCAGGTCTCTTGGCTGCTTGCATGTCTGGCAGACTGCCCTTCTGAAGCTGTGGCTGCGTGCTTTTCAGTTTGGGCCCTCTCACTCTCTTGTAATGCCCTACTACCTCTTTGGAATAAAGAGGACCAAACTCGGAACTGCCTGGACTTTGCTTCCAGCACAGCAGCACTTGCTTCTTGAGGCCAGATTTTATGTTTCTGAAAAAGAACATTGAGTGATTTATCTAGTTGCTTTCATTTATAAGAATATTTGGGGATTTTTTATTTATGTGCTTGTCAGCAACCTCAGAAAACTTTTTTACACTATCCTTGGCTACCTACGTTCCCCAGCCTCAGCTGCTGCTTGACTGCTCAGCTTGGGGGAGAAGAATGGCGTAGGTTCACAGCTTTCCCTCCAGGGCACAAGCAGTGCCATGAATGGTTTAGAGAAGCTGTGTCAGTCCTGTCCTGAATAAGGCCACAGCAGGGAACTGTATACACCTCACTGTGCCTCCAGGCACCGTGAGATAGACTTCAGTTAGTCCTAGAAATAACAGGCTCGCTATAAGTTAGATGGGGCATTATTCTTTCCACTTTACAGGAGGTAAAATGGAGGTGTAATAAACATTTAAGTTGGCAACTCAGAAGGCATCGTCAGAGCCTAAAATGGATCAGCATTTTTTTCTCACAACCAACCCACAGCTCCATCCACGAAGTTTTGCACCTTTATGAAATGATAACACCTGCACATTGGTTTTTATGCCTCAGATCCCCTGCCCTGTGTGCCGTGTCAGGATGGGTGGACAGAAATTCAGCATGACAGCTGCTTTTGCATGTCCCCCTAGAGACACCTCCTGTGGCCCTGAGCTTCTGCTGAGCACAGCTGGAAAAGAACTGCTGATGACGAGAACCTGGGAAAAAAAAGTCTCTAGGTGCAGGCAGAGATAAGATGTAGAATGCCCTCAGTCTTACTCTGAACTCACGTTTTAATTTAGATCCCGTGTATCCTTTCAATAATCCCGCTGGCTGCTATGCCAATGGTCAGATCCGTGCCCATGGGGACCGGTGGCGGGAGGACGACTGCACGTTCTGCCAGTGCATCAACGGAGAACCCCACTGTGTTGCGACGGCCTGCGGACAGAGCTGCATGAACCCCGTCAAAGTGCCTGGGGAGTGTTGCCCTGTGTGTGAAGGTAACCCTTGTAGATTCTAACGAGCCCCTGGCGAATATCTCGTGTTGGATAAGCTTCTACCAGTATGTGCTTGCTTGTTTTCTGTTTCCTCAGGCATAATGTCTGCTTCATGCTGTTACCAGTTGCAGATGAATTTATTATACAGCCCAAACTAATCATTTGGGGGAAATGTTACACGTTTACAGTGAGAATAGTGTGGGCTTTATTTTGTCACTGCAGATAATGCTTATCTGAATACGTTACAGTCAAGGAATACATACATTTTAAATCAGTTCACCGCAAGCCTGATTAACATCCAAAGGTCACGATGAAATGAAATGAAATTGGAAATAAGACCCATGACTCAAAGCATAGCTTGTTCAACTTGTAATGCTTACATAAGCCCAAGAGTCCTGGCAACTAGATGAAAAACCTGGAGCCATCAAAGGTGGTTTTCACTGCCTGGAGTCCTCACCCTGAGCATCCGTTCTGCTTCTAATATCACGATGGCTGTGGCTTTGCAGTTCCTTTCGGGCTTTTTCTTATGTCTTGGTTACCTGCATTCACTACCTCTCTTCCTGTTTCATGGAGAGAGCCTGAGATATCCTGGACTAGTCTTTCCATCCCAACCGCTATTCCAGGCCATTTCCCCCATCCTGGGAAGATTCTTTGCACACTTACTCAAGTCAGCCTTAATCCTTGGTCCATGTCTGTTAGTACAGACAAGAGATTGAATATCTATACTGACAGTTCCAATAGAGAGTGTCCGTCATTAAGAAGCACATTTGCATAGTGAAATGAACTAAAGTGGGTCAAAAATTAGTCCTTGTGGAAGATGGATCCTCCTAGAATTTTTTAAAACAGCTTTTAAGGAACTGACAGGTCTTTTCAGAAATTCAGTCAAGTAGACTGAGTCCTCTGTCAAGAAGTCTTTTTGCTTCTACCGAAATTTTAATCAACTCAGACTTCAGAGTTTGCCTGACTGGCTTCATTAACTTCTGAGGGGTTAGAATTATTAAAGACCTTAAAAATCATATAAAAATTTAAGCTGGAGGATTCTGGTTCTATTGACATCACCAATTCCCTCACCATTACTCTACTCAGAATGCAGCTGCCACACTCCAAAACTTTATAGCTTCCAGATGACCAATTTTGTGGAAATCACCCACCCACCTCGCACATATACTCCTCCTATCCCCTGAAGGCAGCGTTTCAGTGCTGGAAAAAGGAGTGTGCAATAATGTTTGATGATGTACGGTCAGCTTTACAAGGAAAGATGCCCTCTGAAGCTGATGAAGATGGGAATATCTATCCCTAGGAATTAGGGGCAGTCTGTTATTGGTTTGAACTATTTAAGTATATGTATGTGCATGATAATGTAAGAAAAATTAAAAACATATATAAAATCCAGTAAACAGTAACTCTTTAACTTCATGAGTCTTGAGTCTAGATTGAAAATAAGACTTTGAAAAACTTGTTAAAAAAAAAGTAGGGCCTTTTTTCTAAAAGTAAGAAAGGCAAACCCTTTGCCCTCATCTTTGGCTGTCATTAGCATATCCATTGTGGTGAGTGGAGAAGGGAAGCAGTTGGTGAATAGACAAAAATATATATTATATGTATGAGAAACTGATTTATTCTTATGTCATATAGATGTTTGGGTAGGAAGTAGATGTTAGTTTGATCACTTAGAGTTTGGTCTCTGAAACAGCTGGGTCACGTTGTAATCTTCCACTGTTTGAGAAAAGAGTGACAGTTTGGGTCAGCCATTAATTCCAAAAAAATTTATTAAGAACCTTCCGTAATCCAGATACCACATCGGACACAAAGCTAAATAAGGGATAACTCCTAGTAAACTTCAAAGAAACTATTTAGACTGTTTTAAATTAAACCAGGAAAAACAGAATGTCTGCATTCAGGTGCTGTGGGGTGAGTGCTTTTTATTTGTACCTGATTTCATTTAATCGTCACATTAACCCTCTGCCAAAGGCCTTATTATACCATTTTAAAGATGAAGAAATTAGGGTTTAGAGAGATTTAGATAATTTTTCCCAAGGTCAGTTGCCAATATGTGGCTGAGCTGGGATCAACTGAAGTCTGTCAGATTCAACTACATTTTTGTCTGCTTCCTCTGCTCCCAGAGGTCATCTCAGTTTCCACCTGCCCCTATTTCTAGTTCCCTTCTGTCTCTCTTCATCTCTGGCTTTTGGCCCTGTGTTGGGACACACAGGAGTTTGATGACAGGGGAGGAGATCATTTGCAGTTTGACAGCTACTCCGGGTGTTGTTGATGTGATCTCCCACCTGCCCTCTCCCCTGAATTTGAGGACCTTGGGGGAAGGATGCCTTTGAGACTCATCCTCGATTTGCTTCTCAAGCCTCACATTCAGGTTGTCTCCTTCACTTCACCAGACTTGGCATCTTTATTCCAAGCTGTTAGGCTCTGCTGGTCTCAGCCTTGCAGAAGGTTCCATTGTTTAGTTCTCAGAGAACTAATTTATCTTCTGTTTCTTGTTTTTGTTTTAAAGTCAGTTAAGTAATAAGTTTCACATAAAACTGTGTTTACTCTCCAGTGACACCCTCATTTTAAGATGTGTTCAGAAGACAGAAGATTCTTTTGGCATGGGGATAAAAAAAACAATGTACAGCTTAGGATAATGATCATAAAAGTTTATTATTATCTATGAATAATATTGTAATAAACTTATTTATTAATAATAATAAACTTACAAAATAATGCAAGGCAAATAAATCTTCTTGCTTAGTTTTCAGGATCCAAGAAAGACTCTGGAAGTATTCAAAAATATTTTTCTCAGCAGTCATTCAATAGCCTATTTAAATAGAATTTCAGGTGATTTCCGAAGAGCCAAAGGATTAGACAGAATAAGAAAAAAGCAAGGCATTGTTGTGTAATAACTAATCAGCCAGAATTATTTGGAGGAAACAGAAAGACTGGTATTTATGCAGTTTATACACAGTAAATTCCTCTGTGCATAATTGCATAACAAATGTTGGCTCTCACCTTTATTAGCTACAGTCCCAAGGTACATAGTCAGAGTCTGAAATTTGATGAAAGGGACCCCACACAAGGATTGTGGGTTTAGATTCTTCCTAAATAAATTACTGCATCACCAAATATAGTGTGTTTGGACCTTCAGGGAGGAAGAGCCTTGTTGTGACTGCTGTTGTTATTAGAGATACATACCTTCCAAATGACAACATAATGTGCTTGGTTACTCCTGGAGGACTGGGAATGTGAACCTGGGGGCCCTTAAAGACTATGTTGTTACTTGACAGCTAACTCAATTCATAAGTACCTGAGTGCTGTTTAAATTGGCACTTAAGTACTCTCTTGATTAAGTCTTAGCAAGTTAGTGTCAACACCCAATTCAGGTACACAGATAAGCCATCCCAGTCTGTAAGTCTATAACTGACTGTATTCTTATGGTTTGTTCTGTTGGCTTTTCTCTACATCTCCTCTTGCTCATCAATTGCATTATCTTTATTTTCTGGCCCTTGTAAAAAGCTAGAATGGAAGCACATGGAATAGCAAATAAAGTTTGCAGTTTAAGCATCTATATGGGAGATATGTCCTTATTTTCTTACAAACTAAAAACAAAAAAGGAGGGCAGCAGAATTGTCTTCCTTGGCATCTAGCACCATTTGCATCATCTTGTTTGTAGCCCTTAATGAGAGTAGCTGACATTTCTTGCACACTGTGACTGTGAGCCAGGCCTCAGTGCTTTAAGAGCATCAGCCTATTTGATCCTCACACCTACCCTCTTGTGCAGGTACTGCCATCCCAATTTATGATCACAGAACCCAAAGTTCAGAAGTCATGTAACTTGCCCAAGGGCCTACAGCTCGGAAGTGGCAGAGCAGTGTATCACCAGAGCCCTGGCTCTGGACCCCTGCAAGGATACTGCCTCTGAGACAGAGTGCACTTATTGACCAGTAGCCTAAAAGAGGCTACGTCCCCCATGAGCTAGGATTTACCGTATGCTTTTGAATCCCTAAAACAGCACCTGTCATGTAAGTAGGTGCTCAAAAATGGTTAATGAATGGATGATGAGTGAGTGAGTTAGCGAAGGGGGAAAGACTAGAATAAGACAACAGACCCTGATAGAGGGTTTCCTTAACCAATGCTGTGAAAGGGGTCAGATGCTGACCTCTGGTGAACTGAAGAAAGATTAATGTATAAATGCTTCTATTTGAAAATGCACTTTGAGAACAGAAAGCAGAGTGTTATATGAATTATGTTTGGCACACGGTGGGTCCAGACGCCTACAGGTGAGTTGGACCAGTTAGCTTCAGATTGACTGCTCACCCTCCTGATTGAGCACGTAGCTCTCGACTCCCACCCAGGGGCAGTCTTCCAAGACTGGTTTGTAAACTGTGGTTTATCCTCTCTCAGTTCAGCCCCTGAAGTCCAGAATCACAGAATTAAAGTGGGCCTTCTCCAGACCCTCCAAGGCTAATGCTCACTGTCACATTTAATGTACTGCTTTTAAGACCTGCGCTGAGAGTGTATAAGTGCCACTGCCTTGTTCTCAGCTAGACTTTTTTTTTTTTAATATCACAGTTAGGTATTGAGAATAATTTGCTAGTTGATTTCCCAGTAATGCCAGGTGTAAATCCTGTCTAAGTTGATTCTTAATGTCAGAGGGACCCTAAGGACAGGGTGCCATTTTCCATGAAAAAAAATATCCGTTTGTTTTATAATTAAAAGTAAGATAAGGGGGCTTCCCTGGTGGCGCAGTGGTTGGGAGTCCGCCTGCCGATGCGGGGGATGCGGGTTCGTGCCCCGGTCCCGGAGGATCCCACATGCCGTGGAGTGGTTGGGCCCATGAGCCATGGCCGCTGAGCCTGCGCGTCCGGAGCCTGTGCTCCGCAACGGGAGAGGCCAAAAAAGGGAGAGACCCGTGAAAAAAAAAAAAAAAAAAAAAAAAAAAAAAAAGTAAGATAAGGTGTTGGGGAGAGAAATACTGGCTTCATGATGTAATGACATGACCGTGATGACGCAACAAGAAAAATGCAAGATATGTGGACAAGTATGAGGCCATCTCCACCTGATGCAGGAGATAAGAATTTCATCATCCCTGATTAGTCTTGATGTCAGATCTGATCTGCTGTCTCATCTTGGGCTGTGGCTGGACCCTGCCCAGGTGGCCACTGTGACCTGAGTGTTCTTTAGGCCCAGTATGTGCAGAGTCTCCAGCTGGGATGAGTTGATGGTTTTGATGACCCTGGGGATTTCAGAGCCAACGCCAGGAGTGTCACTTTCAAGAACTAGAAACAGCATCGGTAATATTTTACAAGTTAGCATTCAATATTAGGATTTGAGTTGCTAGTAAATAAATTCCATGCTTGTGGTTGGGTACTTTCCAACCACAATGGGTACTTTCCTTTGTACTATTTCCGTTTCTCTGAAACAAAAGCAAAATCTATTTCCAAATTCACACAGGAAATAAGAGAGTTATTTGTAGATTGTCACAGCTGAGTAACGGGTATATGAGGGTCCATCATATTATTCTATCTACTTCAGTATTTTAAAGATTTTTTCCATAATAAGAACTTGAAATGAAAGTTATTTGCAGAGTTATTGTCTGAAACTGAGCTGAGTTTCAGGCAGGCCTCGTGATTCTGCTAACCTGGACTTAACCAACTCTTGGAGTGGAGGAATAAAAATTGACTCCCTGTCCATGGAGTCTTTCTAATTCTCTGGACTTAGGATGGAACGTGACAGCTGTGCCATCAGCCATCTTCCTGCCAGCCGGCTGTCTTGGATCCCTTACTTGGGAAATCCTGGTCCTACCTGGGACAGTGTTGAAGAGAGGACATGAGGCATTTCTTGACCTTGTGGATTTAATGAGCCACTTCAGCATCAGCTCACCCAGTAGATCATGTGCTGCGGTCCTCTAAAGGGCTGGAGGTCTTTGAGCTGTGAAATAGACTGTCCTCCTCATCATCAATACTGATTTTATGGGAGCGCTACATTCTTTCCATAAATTCTGATATAGTTTGAATCAAGCCACCCTTCAAATGAGGTTTCTCCTGGGCTGATGGAAAAGTCTGTACCAGGCACATATCTGGGTGGGAATTCCTTGAAACAAGAAAATATGTTTCCAGCCCCGCCCATAATACTTCCTCACCAAACAGTATCTCAAACGATTAAGCTACTGCTTCTGTGGCAAGGAATCAAACATAGTTTGGCTGACCCCAGAGGCAGTGAAGTCAAAGATGCTACAGGGTCACATGATATTAATGTTCTGGTACGTAACAGGGATCAAAACTCAGTTTATGGGTGGTACTGCTTCAGTGCCATATACTATGCTATTATTAGTAGGCCAAGAATAATAAAATATTCATAATATTTCAAAGACTGTTAGGCATGTTTCATCCTTTAACTCTAAGTGTCCTGGAAACTAGTTCCATAAATGGAAATTAAAATATAGCACAGTGTGTTTTTTGGCTTGTCCAAATAAGGTCATATGTGGGGTAACAAATGCATAGCAGATGACCATGTGTCAACCTAGGTGTCCTTTAACCTAAGCATCCAAAATTGTTCATGAATGAATTTCATAGTATTTTTGTTTTCTCTGGGGATTTAAAATATCTTTAGGTATTTCAAATAACATTAGAATGGTATGGTTCAGAGCTGATTCTGAAACACTTGATTAGAGAAACCTTTGCCTGTGATTTTCCGGCATTTGGCAGTCCCACCTATTAAGTATTTCCCTGTGGAAGTGGCCTGCAAGGGGCAGGTTCCTCTTTATTTCCTCTGCTGTTTACTTCCCATACCTAAATGGGCATTACTGCCAGGAGTCTCATAATTTTCCTACTAAGATCATAATCGAATCTAATAGTTCAGACTTGGGCCTGCTAATTTTCATCTAATCAACAGAGGCAGGAAAACAGAGTCTGGAATGCCAGCTATGTGAATGAAAAATATTTAGTCATTCTTGAAATGATAGGAATGTTTTTCCAACAAGCTTAAATAAACACAATCTCTACTGAGACTGTGTTAAACTTTTTTTGGATAAGAGACAACTCTTAGGCAACCAAACAGAAGTTAATGAAGGTTATTAAGAGACATGCCCTTCAGAAAAGGCTTATGGACATTAAAAAGAAAGATTCCATTTTCTTTAGGGTACAACCATTGACCAGAAGTAGCAGAATTGGTTTCCTTTTAACTTTTGTCAACCTAATAGAATTTAGCATTTTAACTGGTAATCACATTGTCTACGTTTTGAGAGATGTCCTGCTTTACTAGCCATGGCTTATTAGACCGTCTTACTTTAAAATCCTCATCTTCATCTCCTTCCACTGTTTGCCTCAATTCTAAGGAATGGATAGGTCTCAGCACACCTGTATTTAAAGCACGTGACAGCACTTTTTATATGAAGCTTGTTTATTTGTTCCCATCAATGCAAGGTCCAACTATAAAGTAGTGAAATTATTTTTAACATAATGAAATTACTTTTAAACATAACCAAGCCTTACATATCCAAGTGAAGTGTTTTTCCTTTCAAAATAGTTATATGGGAACTGTACAGCTATTGCAAGAATACCGTCGTTCAGAATATTTTTGGTACTTCTCTGTTGAAACTGACATTGCAGCTTGCCTCACGCACATCCTTTTGAAAATTCTTAGCTTTGTAAACCCCTGACTTTAAAGGTTTATTAGACTCTAGGAAATAGTCAAAGTCATTCACATCTAAGTCTGGTGGAAAGGCTGGGTGATCTAGCTGGGTAAAACTTCTCAGAAGAAGCAAAAAGTGACAGTGAAGTAAAAGCACTCTGTCTTCTATGACACAGTAATTTCCTCTGAAAGAGATTCTGAAGAGAAGTTTCAAATAGAATTTTAACATGAACAACATTTTAGCACAAGCATATAGCCCACAAAAGTGAGTGCTTTTAGCAGTAACACTTATTTGTAAGTGCAATTCCTGGTGTGTTTATTGGAAAAAAAAAATCAGTTCACTTACCACATAGTATTTGTATGACTTCTAGGGACTAGAGGCATATATTTAAATGGTCATCTATTATATTACAACTTTTTGTAGAATTGCAGATGTTCCATTCAAACTTAATTTCAAATAAATTAGACTAAAATAATTTCCCTCTAGAAATAACTATTTTAAAAGTGGTGGTGAGGGCTTCCCTGGTGGCGCAGTGGTTGAGAGTCCGCCTGCCGATGCACGGGACACGGGTTCGTGCCCCGGTCCGGGAAGATCCCACATGCCGCGGAGCGGGTGGCCCGTGAGCCATGGCTGCTGAGCCTGCGCGTCCGGAGCCTGTGCTCCGCAGCGGGAGAGGGCACAACAGTGAGAGGCCCACGTACCGCAAAAAAAAAAAAAAAGTGGTGGTGATTCCAATATAATTTATTTCTAATATTTTAGTTCTCGAATTCCACTTCTGATTGTACCATTTTAAACTGTCTCATTTTATAGTCTTAACCTTAAATGAGCAAAATGATTTCACATTGTTTAATACATGAGGGTTAGTATTAGAGATGGTGAGCAACCCAGTGAACTGTTTTTAAAGGCCCTATTGAAGTATTTTCTGTGCTGTGTCTGGCGGATTGTTGAAGATAAAATACCTGCTGCAATATTGTTGTAAAATAACAGGGCAGAGCGAAGGAATGAAAATGTCTACTGAAGAACATCCCTTGCCCATTGATGGATCTCCCGTCACAGGTGGCTGCTGAGGTGTCAGGGAGCTGGATCGTACCCACCTGTTATCCTCTGCAGTTGAGACTCCCGAAATGCTCACTATCCATCATCACGCAGGTTGGGAAATCTGTTACCCGGGGGCTCGGCAGGGCCAGATCTTGGTCTGGGGTCATACCATCAGTTTAATGCAAATTTGATATGGGACAAGCAATAATGAACAGTTAGAACTTTTTTGAAATTTGTTCGAAACATGAGAGGATAGTGATGCATTGCGTTTTACACATTTTTCAGTTCGAGTTGAATTATTAGCCGTTTGACCAAGTTTTCACTTGCCATGTATGTCTACAGGATACCTGTTTACACAGCCAGTGAATTTTACTTTCACATCTAAGAGAAGCTGGATTTATCACATTCGTTTGAAACAGAGCCCAATTCAGGGATCCAGACCATTGGAGACCACAGAATTTAATACTCGCTGCCAGTCGAAAATAAGATTCGGTTCAAGGCTCCAGCTCTCATTCTGCAGCATCATGAACCAAGACTAAGAATCCCCAAGAACATTCTAAGACCAACAAGTGCTTGGTCCTTGGGGACCCTGAGAGTCATGTGGTGCTCTGGGTTTGATTTTTCCCCTTGGCTGCTAGAGCAAACTGAGAGATGAGTCTGTAAGCCACGTCCCCAACCAGGCAGGACCTCACAGCGTGCACCCTGTGTGCCGACCTCATTCCTGGCTGCAACGTATTCTTTCTACTTAAAAGTTACCTTGGTCCTCATTTCCTCACTTTAAAAACGTATACATATATAATTTGAGACGGCCTTGGGTCTGCTTTGGAATCCAGCAAAGTATATTTAATGCTTGTTTATGTATTTGGTGCCCCTGCGCCAGTGCCTTGCACTATGGTCCTGCCACCCGTAGTTTGGGCATTTGAAGGACAACACAAAATGGTGTTCTTTTTCAGCTTAATTGGAAAGCTATTGCCCTGCAAATCAGCTCACATTTTAAAGCAGTTCAGGGAGTCTCTATTTTGTTCATGAAACTAAAAAAATGTTCGGAGATAATCAACTGTCAGTTTGGGCCGGCCTCAGGCCTTGCGTATTGAAAGAGGGCAGCAAGCTTAGATCTTTTCAAGACTGTGACTCTCTCATGCTTTCTGGGAACCAAGTTTTAAAAAGATTCCATGGAGATCTTAGACCAGATGAAAGCAATAGGGGTGTTCGGCAGTGCTGTGACAGAGACACTGAGGACATTATTGTTTCAAACATGACCACCCCCACCAGTATTATTGTTAAGAAAGTACTGGTTGAATTATCTCATTATTGACATAAGTTTCATATCACTGACTTACTGAAACTAAGATTTGCTGATCAAAGACATCTTTTAGAGATGGATTTTCCATATCCTCTTTCAGCTTGAGGATGGCAGAACTACTGGCAAAACTACCAAAACAGTATAAATTGTACTGTGATGAATTTGCCCTCATCTTCGAAGATGAGCAAGGCACCCATCATGAGAGAGGAAGCATGGGGTCAGCCAGGCACACAGAAGCATTGTTTCAACTCACACTGGATAAGCTGATTATGAAGAGATTTCTCTTCTCTTCGAGACACCATGGACACAGTCAAAAGTCGAAACAATGATATTCAGACTGCAACTCAGCAGATGTGAAAGGCGCCAGTGGCCAGTCACTAACACCCTCCAAAGCTTACCAGACCATATAAAAGGATGTCATGGACCCACCCACACCCCAGATGCTTTTCATGTTATCAGTGGAGATAGAAATGATGCGTAAGTTACAATGGACAGGATTCAGAATGCCAAGCCAGTTGTCAGAGCATTTATCAGCTGAACATTTGAGGCTTGCAAAAGGACTCATAATTCATTTACTGAGCCATCATCTGAGACCAGTTCTAGCTCTAAGCAGGCAGGATAGTCATTTCAACAATAATTATAGCAACAAGTAACATTCTGTTAACACTTCGAGTTTATGGAACAGTCCCCTCTTTACGATCTTATTTGAGTCTTACGATGATCTTGTGAGGTAGGAGTAGTGGGAATTCCCACTTTATAGAAGCCCAAAGAGGTTCAGCATCATGTGTAAGATAATGAAAGAACAGGGACTCAAGCTCAGTCTTCTAACCCCAAGTCCGTGTCCTTGGCATTACTTCTCTAGAACCCTTATCGTAAGAAGGGAGAGGGTGAAGAAAATAAGTCAGTGACTATCAAAGTATTTGATCGTCGTGGCTCAGATTCAAGGCTTTTCTTGCTCCTGGCTCCATTCTCATTACTGAGACCCCAGTAACTGTTATTTTTGTCTTTTGTGACCCAGCCTTTGATCCGGGTTTTCCCTGAACCTCGGCCTGGAATTTTGACCTTGCTGTTTGACCTCTTGGAAAGCCTGCTTCCCCTTGTCTGTTCCTCCTCTCCCACCTGGGGAAACAGCTCCACCCGAGAGCGCTGAGCTGTCTCCCCAGATGTCTCTGTCCTCACGCTTGCCGTGGGCCCAGCCTCATTCACACCCAGCCAGGCTGCAGGCCCTGAGCAGTGGTAGTCAGGTCTCCACTGAGTGTGCCCAGCACCGAGATAGACCGTCATCAACACTTGTGCCTTCTGATCCACACGCTTCCCCTGTCTCACTCTGATTCCTGCCGGTCGTTGCTTAATCAGCAGGCAGATTTGCTGGGCCTTCGGCACAAGCACCCATCCTTCATCCAGTACGAGATGAGCTGCCGAGTTGAGTGAGTGCCGGTTATTTTCAGGACTATTTTAATAACACTTTATCTATTTGGCACCATCAAGGAGTGAGGTAGTCACAGAAATGGATTACCCAGGTAATTGAAATCTGGGGTGTCAGATTTTATGTTAAGAATTTTGAAGGAAGGCCTTCCACAGTGCTCTGTGTACTTTTGTGCCTTGTTAGGCCAGAAGTGCAGATCATAGTTTAACCATTTCATAGGCTACTGAGTACCTCGTTTTAGACTGTTTGGGTTTGGGGACTTGCATTTAGTTTCCACTGTTACTAGTGTGTCAGGTTCACAACAGCCTTCTAAATCTAGCTTGCTACTTCAGCGGAGCTCATTTATTGGGTACCTACTATGTGCAAGGGACTTCTGCCTTGACGAAGACCCTAAGGAACGTACTGTCCAATCCTGCAAAAGTTAGGAAATTATAGGTTCGGCCTGTTGGGGACAATATTGAGTGGGGCTCTTTCTAAAAAAATATGTCCTGAATTTCAGTTCTCAGGTGTCCTTTTGTCCTCTTTTTTCATTCATTAAGTGCTACAGTGGGCCAAGTACTGTGCTAGATGCTGAAGTTGTAAACAGTGAACAAACCATTGCCCCTAATGTGAAGATCCTTCCCCGCTGGTCGTCAGCCATTTCGCAGAGCGGCAGGTTGAAATAACAGAATTCTGACCATCTGACACCCCTCTCCCAGCCGAATGTAGCTATTAAAATGTGCAGATACACATATACACATGTACTTATAAATATGGCGCATTCTTCCCAGTTAAAGGTTACCAAGATATAGTCTCTGTGAGAATAAACAATAACAATATAAGGATAAAATATAAGACAAGTATAAAAGGTCCAGATTATTCTTGGAATCCAGTCATTTTGTGAGCTCTCTCAAGCTGAATTCCTGGAAAAAGATACACCATTCTTTGTTAAAATTTTTTTTTAATTTTTCTTTTTGTGGTCTTTTAATAATCACATAATCGTAGTACTGTCTTTTCCTATTAAACATGAGATTGGTAAAGGAAGAAAAATATGACCGACAGCCAAGATTCCTTGGAAAAGCATACAAAGTTAATAAATAGGCCTAAAGTAAATATATTGCTTCTCTATCTGCCCATAAAATAATACAAGTCTTGGGAACATTTTCACACCATTCATTTTAAAATAAAGAAACTGCTCTGAGATAAGTACTTTAGAAATTACAAGGATGTAGGTGTTGTTATGAGAAATATATACAAAGGAAAAAAAGGATAAAATGTGTAGTGGCTGAAAGAATTTGAAAATTCCAACTGTAGGAGATTTTTTTCCATGACTCAATGAGACTTTCTTAAATACACATTCATACCCCATGGAAATTCCCACTTCCAGATTAGGGAATTTTTGTATCCTCAACTTTTTTTTTCTTATTGTCTACATTAATAGAGCTTTCCCTCTAGCTTCATTTGGGAACATTTCATCTTTACCTTTTCCTAGGCTGCAATTATGTTAACAATTTGCTGATTTATTTGAATGGTTTTCTGACTAGTTATGGTCACATTTGAAAAGCAACTGTGGTAACAGAATGACATATGAAGACACAGTAAAACAGATAAGCTATCTCCTTTGGTTCTGTCTTGGCCAACTTTATCTCCAGTTTTATGGCCCTGGACAGGCTACCAGTAATTGTAGGGCTATAAGGAGGCCTGATATATTTAGCCATATAAACCAAGTGAAGCTTTGGAATTTTCCCACTTATTAGGTACTCACATTGCTTAACCAAGTCCAGCCATTCCCCCTACCCCCACCCCCACCCAAGAAATCTTAAGGAAGAGAGTGCCTGAATTAGGTCTGAAAAGACAACATAATTGTTCATCTTTGTTTCTCGCAATCAAATAAGCAGGCTTGCGAATTTACACAGAAAAGCTATGTGAAGTATGCGAACCATTAATAAATCCCAAAAGGAGAATTAATAAGAGACAGATAGGAATTAGCTTCGTTTATCTTATTACTTCCATATGAATTTTTTTTAACTTATAAAAGAAATTTAAGAACATATCTGCCATAAAAAAAAAACCACTATGCTTTCTAGAAATTTGCCTATAGAGAGATTTTTCCAGAAAAACTTCCCTTGGTTTGTGGGTGTCTGTGTGCGCGTGCATGCACTTGTACAATTCGTAGGAATCTAGGGTGCTGGCAGACAGCTGCTGCCCACAGCCAGGCCCTCCAGACGTGCCATTCACCCAGAGCACAGCACGGGGAGGCAGCAGTACTCCTAGAGACGATTGAGGTCTGAAACCAGAGCTAATGATTACCCTCCTAACAGAGTCAGTGCTGCAGACAGTCCTAAGCACGGTGGCTCTGTATGCCTTACACGAGTGTACTTTTCCAGAGTCACCCACCCATACTCAGGAGCTACTAGTTGGCTGTCAGCCTTCCCAGCGTTGCTAATCAGAAAGAGTGCTTCACATATTTGTCAATGGAGATGATTAGTATTATTTGCAAGATAAACAGCTCATAGTAATCAAGGTAATGAGAAGAACCTTGTATGTATTAATTCAAAACGAGGAGTTCGGTGGAGTAATACAGATTAGACACCAAAAAGCATTTATTAACATTTTCATTTAAGCTATATCTGAAAAATAAAAATCAGTGATTATATACATTGTTTTAGAAGCAAATTAACATTATTATTACACATTTTTAAATAACTGGTAGTCAAAATACATTCTTTTTTGTTCTGTTGTTGTCCCAAACATGTTGAAATATCCAGTATGATGATGACAGGACTGATACTAAAACTTTAAGTCAACACCTTAAAAGGTTGAATTGGAGTTTCAACTTCTTACTTTCCTTTCCTCTTTTTGGAAAATTTTCCATAAAGTAAAATAACAAAAAGCAAGAAAGTATAGAGCTTAGATTTGCTTAACACATTTATACCCCCTGAATAATGAAATGTATGTTACCTTATGGTCTAGTGATGTGGCCTTGGAGTTAAAATAATGATTTTCATTTCAACTTTATACTCTTGACCAAATTAATTGTGATCACAGTGCCTTAATATCCCCAGTAAGCAGATAAAATTGCTTCTAGAAAATACTTGAACATCAGTGTAGAATATTGGTGGTGTTCTTCAGAAACTTAGTGTCTGAGGTTCTCTAAATCTTGAAAAACGTGAATGTTTTCCTGGAAATGTTTTTACTGATAAGGGGTTTGTTGGGCTTCCTAGAATGTGAAAGAAATATCCATCCCTAATTTTAATTAAACATAAAATAAAGAGCCAATATGTGTTTGCTTATGTTACTGCAAGTTATAATAGTTTTTTTCCAGAATTTTGTTTTCTAAGACTTGGGATAAGAATTGGTGCTGAACATCTGCATTCCTGACACAATCCCAAGGGTTCTTGTAAAAATAGCTCTTCCGGAGAGTATAAGGTACTTGGAAAGTCTTTAAAAATCATTCAGGAAAAGGACAGGTGGAGGAAAGTAGAGATTCCCACCCAGATGCAGGGTAGGAAACAGCAAATGGATATAGACATAACAAACACCCGTTTTTGTTCTTTATTGCTTCTAGGCTCAGAAAATATTTCTAGAATTCTTCTCCACAAAGAAGCGGTTCCAGGGTTCCCTTTAGAAATAGTTGTAGCCAAAGACAATGAATTCCTGCTGTTTCAAGCCTTCTTCCTTTGGAGGACATTAAGGTATTTCTTTAATTCCTCAGCTGATTCAATACAAGATGAGATGGAATTTCAGGGTGATACTGTAAGCAGTACTTCATTGAATTTCCCCTCGCCAAATCCATCCTTGTGCAAGCATTTTCTCATTCTCCTAAACAAGGAGATCCAAGACCATTTCTCTCTTCTGAAAGAGGCCCACTAACGCATATCTGCCCAACCAATTTAAAAGGAGACCATTTTCTTTGCTTCCAGCAACAGGCAGATGCATTTGTTTCCAAAAGTCTTAGCAGGACCTCTGTTCAACTGATAATCACCAAACTCTCCAAGGACATGGCATCGCCGTCATCCTTCTAGAGGAGCATGTACTCTCTAGCATGTCATGTCAGTATTGTACCCCCGTGTAATCTAAGAGCACAGAAAAGTGGGATTTAAATGAGGATCATCTGGTCTTCAGGCCAAGACCCATCAGGATATATTCCATATTCAGAGCACTGTGGCATAAACTAAAGAATGTGTGGGATAATAACAATTCCCAATACGCAAATTTCAGGCTGCTCTAACAAGCACGGTGCACGTTTCACAGATTTCACTAACACTTCCTCAAGCTCCTTTACTTATTTGGATTAGAAACAATCATACTGTGATACCATGATTCTGGACTCTTCAAACTTACCTCTTCCCCCACCAAGAACTTCCTTGTATAGAAACTGCAGAAAGTCTAACCAGCTCTTGGTTATTCTCTAAGGACTGTAAATGCAATGTTGATTTGAAATACTCTCATTCAGGATGGTATCAAGTGTGTCTCACTTTGGTGTTCATTATGTAGAATAAGAAATTGAATTTCAGTAGACTCACAGCACTTCATTCTCAAAAGACTGCCCTGATGTTAGTAACAGGACCAGTTCTGAGATTACATATTAATATACTGGACTGGAAGCGGATTCTCAGATCCGTTTATGATAATGTCAGTGTTTTTGCTAAACAATTTATAGTTTACAGAATTCTAAAATAGAGATGGCCTCACATGGTAGGAAACTGAGCACTAAAATGTTGAGAGAATGATGAAAGGGAATAGTGCATAATGTATGACTTTAGATAAAATGTTAGGAGACAGCTAGTTGCCTGCATATGTGTCTGTTACAAATCAGCAGTTACTCCAGCGACAGAGGATAACAGCAGTAAGTACCCCAAACACATGCTCCACTATCCTTAAAAAGTTTCTGGGCTTCCCTGGTAGCGCAGTGGTTGAGAGTCCGCCTGCCAATGCAGGGGACATGGGTTCGTGCCCCGGTCCACGAAGATCCCACATGCCGCGGAACGGCTGGGCCCATGAGCCATGGCCGCTGAGCTTGTGCGTCCGGAGCCTGTGCTCTGCAACGGGAGAGGACAAAACAGTGAGCGGCCCGATAAAAAAAAAAAAAAAAAAAAAAAAAAAAGTTTTTAAAATTTGTTCCACTTTGTATTTGAAAAGGAAAAGAATACTTATTTAACATAATAAAGTGAGATGACTAGTGTTAAAATGCTTTTTAAAAATAATTTAGACTTCTGTCTACATTTAATGTATCACGATGAGTGTTGTGTTCAGCCTAATCTATTGAGGGGCAGTTGAATAGCTTTAGAGTAAATTGGTTTTGTTGAGTTTTTCTGTGTTTTATTTTAATAAGTATTGAGGGAGTCAGATTTTGAAACTTACATACTTTCCGGTTTCTTCCCTCTAATGTACATCATCGATGAATGGAGAAATATTAATTTTAGAGGCACAGAATAATGTTTGGCTTCTTTGCATTCTGCCACGTCATCTGAGGCCTGGAAGACATCCAGGAGGACTTGTTTTACCTAAAATATTTACAACACAGCGTTGTAGAACCAGCACCTACTTAAATAGCCCTTCTATGCATTTTTTTTTCCCATTTGTTAAACTTAGCTCAAGCTGTTATCCTGAATGTTACAGGGAAACATGTTGAACATATTTCTTCTGCTAAAGAAATGTGTGCTTGACGTACCCCTGGAGCTGGCTACCTAGCGGATAGTCATTTGGATAAAGGGTGGGACTGTCAGTATTGTGGTTCTGATCCTCAAACAACCCAATTTTTTTTTTTTTTTTACTTTCTAGCCACAGAGCACAATCCTAATCCCATCCATTAATCATAATATGTACCAAAAATAGCATGCACATCACCATTGATTATCTTAACAAATCCCTAAAATTCACTGAAAATAAAATCCCATACTGCCCTGTGATTATTATGCATTTTCAGTGTCATCTGCCGAGATATATATTTTTCCATCGTATACTTTCTGAAGGCAAAAGTTTCTCATAAACTTAAATGTCAGTAAGGAATACAAGCTTTGGGTCTGCGTAGATGTGCCCAAGACATTTCCTTGCCCGTAAGCCATGCACTAAAGCACTGGACAAAGAGTTTAGAATCCTTCCCTGATCCTTGCTATTAACTCTCTGGAACGTAGACCTAACTCCTCCTTCGATGGGATCATCTGTGGTATGGTTTACTGAGACACGAGCCAGGTCCCCTGCTCTATCTTGTATTTGTGGTTAGAATAATTTTGATGAAACCTCCACAGTCTTATGGCTAAAGGCTGAAACAATTATTATCTTGGATGTGTAACAAGAGTAGTGATAAAGGAAAGACTGAAGGTTTAAAACCCGCTGATATTTACAGTAAATTTTAAGAGAATGGAGGAAAGCAGCACTACTGTATTTAATTCACTAAGTCTTAAAACTTGACTAAACCTAAACCACTTTTTGATGTTTACAGTTACCTGTCAGAAAGGATACTTTAGTCGTTGAAAGAAATTAGAAATTTCACAGCAGTGGAAATCTTAGATAAAAATTTCAGGGAGATGTTCTGCCAACTGTGCTGTAATAAAAATAGAGAATGTGCTACACCATCTTCATACGTACTCTCACTGGGAGAAGGCTGATGAAAGCATCTCTTTAACAAGTCCTAGTTGCTCACTACCTGTGAAGAGTTGAATCACTGGCCTCTTTTAGCAGGTGGATAAAAATGTAGAACTCTTGATCTTATCAGTGGCACCTAAAACACTTATTTTTGGTCTCTCTTCCATGGTAACGGGAGGTGAAACTTGAGAAGACAGTGTGGACTAATGGATAGAGTGTTGGACAGGAGGTCAGGCACCTCTGTTCTGTTCTGTTCCCAGCCTGCTACTGGGTTGCTATGTAAACTTAGATAAGCCACTTACCCTCTCTGCACCTCATGTTTTCCATTTGTGAAAACATAGGTAGAGACATTCTGTACTTAGCACTTCACAAAGATATTGTGAGAACCAGCTTACTCTGAAGAAGTTCATAGTATCTTTGGGTTGAAAAGAGGCTACGTGAATACGTCACTGTCCTTGTTCCCTTTGACAACACTCTCTCCACAGTCTGACATTGTATAAACTGTCCCTTATCAATCACTGCAAAACAGGTACCATTACAATGCGCTTTGTATTGCATAGAAGCTGAGAGTGTGACCCTAGAGCCAGAACACCTCGTTTGAATCTGGGGTCCACCACTTACTAAACCCTGTGACCTTGGACAAGTCAGTATGCTGGATTTCCTCATCCGTAAAATAGGGATAATGACAGCACCCGTCTCTTTCCGATTGTGATCCAAAACTTGAAGGCATTTATGAAGAGCACTTCAGATGTTATATAGACGCATAATACACTTCACGTAAGTGTGTGATTACTGTTTAGTAACAGTAATCTCTAGGCCAGAACAATTCCTCATTAGTAACATGGCAGTGAAGGTCAAAATCACCTCCGGCCTTGGTTTCTTCTGTGCATCTCATCTCAGGGTGGCTGCTCTCTCTTCCTCCCGAATGCTTGTGTCTGTCTCCCCCACTCCCTGAAGCCCTGAGTATAAACTCCTATAGATGATGTGATCTGTCATGTCATCTGTAATAATTGAGAGTGTCACATAAAAGGTCAAAGAAATTCAGATGTTTTAAAGGCTCAGAAACATATCTGATTTATTAACTTGAAAAGTCGCTCATAGATTTCAGAAGTATTGCAAAATGGAGAGTGAGATAATTGACAGCTGGAAGCTGTTTCCTGATTGTTATAAAAAATAAACTCAGAAAACATCAGGAGGAAATAGAAGAATAACGATTTAAATTCATTTTAACCTTTCTTGTCTGCTTCTGTAGTGGTGAGGGTACCCAAAAATGCATAAATTGCTCAAATGTAAAGAAATAGAGCATCTGGATTTTCAAAAGTTTAAATAAAAATATTTCTTTTTCAGGGGCTAACAACATTATGAAAGTATAAAAGTCTAGGATTTGATGAAGATTACTGATTAGGTTTTTTCCTGTGACTTACCATAGTGTGGGATTTCAAAGATTGAATAGCATCTAAGAGGTAATCATATGTTTCATTGATTTTTTTTTTCTCTCTTTATTATTAGAACCAACGTACATCACAATTGATCCACCTGCGTGTGGAGAGTCATCAAACTGCACCCTGACAGAGAAGGACTGCATTTATGGTTTCAAACTTGATCACAATGGTTGTCGAACTTGTCAGTGCAAAAACAGTGAGTACACGGAAGACTGTGTTTTTTCAGAGCCTAATATTGTCAGAGCATATTGTGTGATTGAATATCTTTTCTTTCATTCCTATTCATGACATTCCCTTAGCAACCTGAAAGAAGGAGAAAAAAAGTGTATTTAACATAAACACATGGTCATTTGGAGAAAAAGAGCTGCTCCTTTATTCTGGTTTTTGCCCTCATTTCATTATGTTAAGATACTCCTTGATGTCTGGCTGCATCATGGGTGAAGCCCTGGGAACTCTGGAGCACATGTTTCCAAACACCCAGGGAGCTCTCAGTACTGCCCTTGCCGGGGTCATCAGTGACAAGGAGGTCACTCACACAGAGGTGTCACATTCCATGTGTGGCAGCCATAGTCTTTAGAATGTGCTCCGCTTTCTCCATCCCAGCTCTCTTCCACGTAGATTCCAATCATGTCGCCAGGCCATGATCTCTGAAATGTGATACAGTATATTGCATTTCTTACTGGAAAAAAAAATTGCCCTTCATGTTTAAAACGATTTTGAATTCCTCTAATTCTTCTACCAGAATAAACATCTTTAGTCATTCCCCAGGTGACATAGTTTCTAGAACTTTCTTGGCCCTTATGTAAATGTGTGGCCTAGAAACAGAGTATTGCAGAATTTGGTCTGATCACTGCAGTGCTATTGTGTGGTCTAAGTGAGCATTTGCTCTCTGGATTATACACTGTTGGCTAACACTGAGGTTATAAGCAACTAGAACCAGTTGGTACTTTTTACATCAGAGGCACATAGGTGATTCTCATTTGTTCTGTATTTGAGCGTTTGATTTTTTTTTTTTAATGATATAAATGCAGGGCCAAATTCAACCAGAAATTACCCTGAGAGTTTTCAACCGTTTACCAACTAGTGGGGATATTTTTGAATCTTGATGATGTGACCTCATACTTTATCTATGCCTCCCAGCTTATATCAAATAAGCATAACTTACATGTCCTCATCTAAATCATTGCACTAAAATAAATTAAATTGTATAGAACCAAGGAGAGAGCCCTGTTAGCACTGAAGGCCTTCCTGCAAAATGACTTTGGACGTAATCCTCACTTCTTCTATGGAGTTATTCAGCTGACGACATATCAGCTCCATCTCCACAAGGAAATCTTGAAACTCTTGATCTGTATCTTATCTGAAATCAAAATACATTCTATTTACAACATTCCTTTGCTGGAAACCCTACTTTAAACATAAAACGCAGTTAGTAGGGTATGGGTTGTTTTTCATGAACCTATACTGGCTCCTGGTATTCATTGCTTTCTTTCCTAAATGTCGCATATCCCATGTTTAACCATTCCTTCTGCAGAATTTTCAGTTGTGAATGTCAGGCTTAGTTCCTATAGTGCTAGAATCCTTTGTCCCTTTTGAAATGACATTTGGCCTCTTTTAGTTTTCTGAAATCTCTTTCCATTCCCTCTGATGTCTCCAAATATGGACTGTGCTTCTATAATCAGCAGGTTCTCCATGAGCCTCTGGGTATAATTACCCTGGACTCAGAGAGTTAGAATTACTTAATGGAGAGAGATGATCACTTTCTGATTTATCAGTTTTCTTGGGCTCTGTATTCCTCTTCACCTTAATCATTCAGTGCTTTCTTTTGTAAGAATATTTTCGGTGAAGACAGATACTAAGTAGGAGTTGCATAATTCGATTTTCTCAGTTACTTGTTACCATCACACTGTCTGTGGGATGGACTTGGTGCTGAAACGGAGGTTATCAAACTGTTGTTGTGATGATCGTTGTTTACACCTTTAAATTTCCCATGAGCCTCCACCCATCGGGGACTGTCTGCCTTCCTACACTTGTTTCTGTTCAGAGGAGGACCAGTCCCTGTTATACACCTATCTGCCTTTTATACCTCCCTTTGGAAAGCCAAGTTTACTAGGGAGCTGCTTTGGCAGCCATATTTGTTGGCTTAAATGGTCAACTTTGATTTTTTGACACCAAGATAATTGGTGATTGTATCACAAAGAGTTTATATTTTAATCCTTCTCGTATCTCTTGAGCTGTACATCCTTTCTGATCATGGGAGCATACCTAATTTTTTTTTCCTGAACTTTTTGAAGTCTAAAAATACAGATTTCATTGTACCTAGTCACCCTGCCTACCATCTTCACCTGGGCTTTGTTATTATGAACTTTTGGCCACATGGGCACACCTACCTAAGACCCCTGCTGATTCACAATGAGCCCTTTGTAGTTAAGTCCAAAGAAGCAATTTCCCTCAGTTGTCATTGAAGCAAGTCAGAAGCATATGACTGGCTTTTTGCAAATTGAGACTTATCAGGAAAATTCTGCTCTGCCTGTCTTTGTGTTAGTGTTGCTTTCTGGCTTTGTAAAAGGAACATCCATGCATACTGCCTGCTTTGCACCTCCATTTCATTAACACATAGGAGGAAATATGTACAGGAGACCATTGCATTTTATGTCAGCTGGAATTTGTCATTTTGTCTATATCATACACAAAAGTACACGGAAAGTATATGACAGAGCCATAGAGCATTCTGCTCTCATCCCCTCCCATTAGCAGTCCTGATTGTTTGACACCTTTGGGCGGTGAGTCAAATTAAATCAAACTGCCACATCCTCGGTTGTCAGATTCTTGTGACTGTATGTACCCAGCTCTCCTCCCAGACTCTGGCATCATACTGACTTGTATCTGGGTGATCAGGGCAAGTTGCTTTATTTCCTAGAGCCTCTGTGTCCTCATCTGTAAAGGGCAGGTAATAATACCAAAGTAATGGGTTGTTTTGAGGACTAATTAGTGAATGCAAAGCTAGCTTTACTACCCGACATATGGTAATTGTTGACACGATAGCTGTTTTATAACATGCATTTCTGAGTCAGCTAGAGCTAGCTGACGTGGAAAGCCCCCAGTTTCCCTCCTTTGTTCCGACACCAACCTGCCTCCAGTTCTTCCTGTCCTCTGAGGACGCGCACACAAATAACTTTCCTTTTGCCTTTTAATTTTAACCCTCGAATATTCTCACTCTCTTTCACCTAGCTTTAGAAAAAAGGAAGTCCCTGGTACTGAAGGATAGCTAAGTATATTCTTTTTCCCATTGCAGCTACGTGATAAGTATGGATTTTGTCTAAATCTCTCCTTTATGTTATTTTTCTGCGTCCCACCAAAGCCTGTTTCACATGCAATGGCCCTAACCATTTATACCCAAGTTTTCCGTTAGGGGTTAGACGTATATATAGACCACTGGCATCAATATTTCTTTCTTAAAATAAGACCAATGCCAAATAAATATTTCTCCCCTGTTACTGGCCTGTTGTCTGCTCATTCATTCCTTCTTTCATTCATCTAGCATTTATTGAGTGCCTACTATACACCAAAAACTAGGGGTACAAAAAAGTTAAAAATGGACCTTATCCCTGACTAATCTTGGTAATGTGTTGGTAATATTGGAATATGCTAATATGTTGTAATGCTATTGCAATATAATCAAGCATATTATAGACAGTCACTTAAAGGTTGAAATCAAAACCCAGTAGAAACACGTCCTTTAAAAGAACATGGAAGGTATATGACAGGATTCTTTTATTTGAACATACTGTAGCTTTTCTTTTTTAACCTGTAACAAATAACATTTCTTATAACACTGCTAAGCAAAGTAATGCATCAAGGGCATATAGAGAATTTAAACTTTATTCAAAGACATACTTAGAATAAAGAAAAGAAACATGGTAGAAAATGCTTAAGAATGTATAATAGCAACAAAAGTTAAAACTAAAATCATTTAGATAAGCTACTAAAAATCTAACACTTCATTGTTACAAGCTGTTAGTAGCATTCCTTTTTAACCAAAATGTTTGCTGTCAAACATACATAATACATTTCAGCTTACTATAGGTACGATATGTAGTAAATGACATCTATGTGAATTAAATGGCATCCATCTTTTTTAGCATCTTATCATCTACATTTTTAAATCAAGTGGATTTCATCACATTATTTGTAACTGCTCTTCCAATTTTAACAATCTGTAATTCTAGGGATTAATAGTGCTTTTAACTAGAAAGACCAGCGCAGACATAGAAAATTAATGGTAGCAGGGAGAAAAAACCTTTCATAATTTTCATGAAACATATATCTGAATCAAGCATCTAAAGAAGGTCGCAGCATCATATACAAGGAGGCAGGCTCCTGTTTTCGTTTCATTGTTACTCTGAACAAACACTTATCAAGGTCAAGATTGGGACCACCATTTGCAGTCTTGCACTTCTTTATTTAACAGTCTCAGGAACTGTATTCATGGTATCCTTAACTGCTTGCATGTTGCTGAGAATTGCCAGAACCCAAGAGTGTGAAGTCCTGCAGCAGAGAAGCACAACACAACTCTAGGGGCACCATTACACTGTGTTCTGTTTGCAGGCTCCATGGTGTTCAACTACAACATGTTGTACAAACGATGCTCCCCACAGTTGGGCCACATTTTGGCCCTGGGAGCAAAAACATCTTTTTTTTCTCCCGAATAAACAGAGAGTTTACTGCATAGCTGCTATCGACCAGCCATAATGCACAGGCTCTGTATTTTGCCATTATTTATCACTTTCTCTTCAATGGTAATTTTCCCCTCTGGATTAGAAAGCATTCTTAGATCACAACAAAGTCATAATGCTGAAAAATTATGAACATAAAGCCACCATTCTTTCTGTGGTTGCCTCCAGTGATGTACTAAAACTTTTCAACCAAACTTAAAAACTCCCACCCATCTATGAATGAGATGTTTCTAATCTATCTGTTCTGCTCTTTATGTAAATGTTTGCCTTGACGTTATACTTCTCTGAAGAAAAATCCATAATTGATACATGGATCTAGGAATACCTTGAAATCTTTAATGTTCTCTATTTCTAAGCTAGAAGGTGGTATTTGGAGATGTTTAGCAAGTGCCAGTATTGTGAAATTTTTCAGTACTAACAGCAAGTTTTTTCATCCCATTATTTTTCTGTTAATGTGGCAGTCTTGATGAGGGTAGAGGAGTAAATAGCAAGAATCTTGATTGGTCCATTCATTCAGCAAGTATTTATTGAGCACTCACTCCATGCTGAGCACCGTGATAGCACCTGGACTGTGTAAATAAAGAAAATAGGTCCCTGCCCTAGAGCTCCCTTCTGCTGGGGAGGAGAAACGAGGTAGCAGGGCAGTGAGCAGTCCCAAGCCAGGGAGCCTTGTGGCAACCTGCCCAATATGTCACAGCCAGTCCGAAGTCTATGAACGTCCTGTATTTTTGTTCACACATAGCAGCCTTTGCTTGAAATTCCCTTCCACTGCAAAGCAGAGGTAAAGACAAACTTAGTTTATATCAAATTTTTTAAACTTAGTGATGCAACAGCTTTCGTTAAGGATGAAGCCCATTCTAGATTAAAAATTATAGAAAAACTCCTTTTTTACAGGACCAGAGAAATAAAGGCACAAAGGTGCTCAGACTCAAGAGTTTCAAGGAATTTAATCCCCAGGGATGTTCTCACAGTGTTGTTAGTTCATCTGTTTCTCAACATAATCTACTTGGTTTCAAGACTTAAAATTTTTGCAATAGAAAAATGGATTCACAACTTAGATCTTGGTGTCAGAGAAAGAAATGTGGCTATGACAGTCTTCTCCCTCCTTCGTCATTCCCTTAATAATGGGAAAGGATGAAAAATGATGACCTTTCAAGTCATATAATTACAAAATTTTAAATGAGCCATTTAGAGTTTCACTTTTAAGGATGCAGATCAGTAATCAGTTGCTTCACAATATGATACAGACCCACGAGGTTATATTAAATATGTGTAATGAAAGGTTTCTGATGATGACAAAGTAGAAAATTATACTTTAAATCACATTATCCTTTTTAAAAGATAGCAAATTAAATATGCAAGTATTGCCAGCTAAGATTCACAAAAGATGCTACCTTAAAATATTTATGTAAAATATGAACCCATTTCACCTATTAATTGTAGTTAAGGTTTAATTTTGGGTTATAAGATTTGTGTGTGGAGGGGACAAATGTGTTCTGTTTTTCCCAGTAACTTATGCATTATTTACAATATTTATGCTTAAAGGATATACACATAAAATTTATTTATTATTTCAACAAAAGTAGTCTCAGCTTCCCACTTTACCAGTCCACGCAGAACTATAATCAAACATTGCCATACTTTTGCCATCATCATGTCTACTTCTTTGAATTTGATTATCTTTCAAATTCTGCATTTAATTCAGACGTCTCAATTTGCTTTAGTTACATCACCAAGCATGCTTTTCTTATTTACCTTAACATTTTTGTTGCCTATATTACTCTAGTAAGCCCTACATCACACCTTTTAAAATTTATTTACAAGGCTTCCATTAAGCTAATAGAAGTTTCTTGTGCCAGCCACCATTTCTTTGTTCCTTTTTTTCCCTTCTACAATAATAAGTTATAACTGACTAACAGAGGACAGTTAAACATCACTCCAGATTCTGCTAACAGGGGAGAGTTTGAACATTTTAAATAATGGATAGTTAAACATTAATCTAGGTATTTCTTTGGCACATAATTTTTTTTTTTTTTTTTTTGTCAGTTAACTGAGTATCTAAATACCTGGATATTTGTCAGCGGTAGGGAAAAAAATATCTAATTGCAACACTGATTATTTCACTTTGTATTATGTTATTAGAGATATACCTTCTAAAGAAAGGGTAAGCAATGCTTTATGCTGCATATGGTACGCAGTATTATATGGTAACATCTAAAACTCATAAGAGTAAACGTGTGTGAACCTTTAAGAATGTGTTTCTCATGGGCATGCAGTAGGAGCAAAAATACATAATGAAATTTGGGATGTAAGTTTCCACTTCTCACATTTTGAATAATAAATGGTAATCAGTGGTTTGATCAGAAATCTGTTTATCAGAGTTGGACTTTATTGTGTATATTAGTACCAAAACATGAAGTTACGTTTTGATAACCATGAAATAGCACAATCTATAATTTTTAACCATTGCTGATGCTGTGGTAGAGCTGAGAAATTTACATCGGTGGAAGATTGGAAGATTAGGGGAAGGCATTCAAGTGTCAAATGTTCTGTTCCTTTCATCTTTGGAAGAAATGTGCTGCCCATGTGTCTTCACAGGGGAGGAACTTTGCACGGGCCTCAAACGAGGCTGCACCTTGGACTGCCCCTTCGGCTTCCTAACCGATGCCCACAACTGTGAGATCTGTCAGTGCCGCCCACGCCCCAAGAAGTGCAGACTCATAATCTGTGAAAAGTATTGTCCATTTGGATATCTGTACGTATTTCTTAACTCAGAAGATGTATTCTTAATTATCTATAGCTTGACGAAATGTCTCTTACCTTTTTTGTTGGCTGTTCTGTGTGTGTTTCTGAATGAATCAGCAATGTACTGAATCCAGAGTATCTGTGCTTGTTTTGCTAGAGGAATCAGAAAGCAGGGAAAGGCCGTATCTCCAAAGATAAGAATCAAGTTTTACTCTTTTTTGAAGATGGGCTAGAGCCTTGTTATGACACTTGGGGCCTGTTAGGTGAGATTTCCTCATAGCAAGGGCCTTTGGACACTGCCGAAGGGAATGGAACTGTCATGAGGTTCCAGTGTTGTAAGCGCTTCAACTATGCACCACTGTCGCAGCAACTGTTTTGTGATAATGTATTTAATCTATAATTTAAGATGAATTGACAGCTACTGATTTGCAGTATGGAGCATCCTTACCTGCCACGCCTCCCTGTCCTACCTTGATGCTTGTCTACGTCTATAGTATTCTTTAAAATAGCAGTAGATCTTATGAATTTCCTTGGTGATAAGAACTATGACTTGTATTTTTAAATATTCTTTATTGAATCAAATCCCATGAAAATTCAGATTATTCTAGGGGGAAAATAGACATTTCACATTTGTTACTTTTGTGTCTGTCTTAGAATCCACTTCTGTCTTTATATCAAGTTGGTTCCTTAAAAATAACCTTTCGGAATTTTGCTTTGTCATTCCTGCCTTGATTCCTTCCAGTTTAGTCTCTCTGCCTTTTCCATTTGATATGTTTATATAGTGCTAGTAATTATAAGGGATTTAGAGCCATCACCTCTTGCCCAGCGTCTTAAAGGCATTGTTTTTATTCTTCCTCTTAGAAATTCTAGTTTAGCAGGGAGAGGGGAACCTTAATTCTAATTTTAATTGGATAATTAGCTTGGGAACATTATTCTTTAAAATTCCCCAAGTAAACTAATAAATCATCATTGTTCTTAATCCTAAAATATGAATATGATATTAATAAAAGTAGAGCTATTTCTTAGCTTACCTGCTGATGTAGAATGAAGTATTATTATCATAATAGTACCTACAACCACTTGGCTGCAGTGTTTTGATAGTTCAGAACCAAGGCTGCATTCATCCACACTTCACCTTGGAGAGAAAACTCTTAGAGGATTATAGATTCCAGTTGGTATTCCTGTCAGTAAACACATTCAAGAAGGACCAAGTTGACTCTTGTAGGCAAACGAATACTGCATTGGCTAGCACATGTTTCAAGGACAGCCTCTGAGGGAGAAATATAGAGAAGGAAATGGGAGAAGGAAGAAGGAACAGGTAGGTGAATAAATGAGTTAACAAACAAATCTGTTAAAGCCCTGTTAGGGCTTGGAAATGGCACAGTCTATGACAGGAGTGTGAAGCATTCATTTAATTCATTGTTTTCATTATATTGATATAAATACGTAGACCCTAGTGTTCAGTTCTCATTTCACTTAGCAGATTATAGTTTATCACTTGGGCAGTTATATACCAAGGATTTCCCGTGGGGCCATTTTTTTTTTGTGTGGTATGCGGGCCTCTCACTGCCGTGGCCTCTCCCGTTGTGGAGCACAGGCTCCGGACGTGCAGGCTCAGCGGCCATGGCTTACGGGCCCAGCCGCCCCACGGCCTGTGGGATCCTCCCAGACCGGGGCACGAACCCGTGTCCCCTGCATCGGCAGGCGGACTCCCAACCACTGCGCCACCAGGGAAGCCCGGGGGCCATCTTCTTTTAGAGCCCCTTAATTTGTCCAAGATGAGAAAGAACAGGGTTTATTTTTTTAGTTGAACACCACTGTTGCCACTTAGGGCTCCTTGGGATGAAACGTAAGGGTTAGTAGACTTAACTCCGCCTTCTCTGCTGCCCAGGAAGCCCAACTAGGGCAAAGCTTGTAGAGGAGATGTTGAGCCTAAGAGAGGAGCTGCAGGTAGTGGACAGAAGACACAGGAGGGCAGGTTAGCACCTTTTGTAATACACAGGGTCATTCTCCTTTTAGAGAAAATAAGGAATTGTTGCTAAGAATTTTTTTGTCGACTTAAACTATGGTGATCTTTTAATAAACATATTTATTTAATATCATCTTTCTGCTCAACACAAAATTTAGGCACTGTAGCTTATTAAAGGGAAAAAAAAAGTTCATCCAGCCATTTCCCTTTATCCTCCGTGCTTCAGTCATGCCCCACAGGCGGAGCATTTTTCAGTTGGTATTCTTTTCTGACTAATGAGGTAATTACTGAACATTGACTGCAGGACTTCTTAAACGTTTTGTTCTTCATCAACATATACAAGATGCCTACACGTACAACATGCTACAACATTACGTAGCATTCCCAGGTCTATGGATCCTTAAGTTCTCCCATCTGCTAAAAAATTCTGTAGATATCTCAGTAAAATGTTTAGTAGCATCTGAAATTTCTCAAGAGAATGTGGTCGTCTGAGGAAGCCTGTGGTTCTGACAGAAGAAGGACTTCTGCCCTAATGCTGGCCTCCAACATTGACCAGCAATATATCCTTCATCTTCCTCTTCCTGGAGCTGCACATTCATCTTTTTGTACTGTTGGTACCACTTTTCCCGATTAAATCAACAGTCACGTCATCGGGATTCTGACAGTCACGTCCTAGCGCACCTAAGTGCTTGGACAGTTCTAACCATTGGCCATGGGTGGGTGGTGGTCATGGCCACAGGGAGCTAATTACGCATCACTCCAGGGGGTTTTGAGAGCAGAAGTTCAAGTCATTCTGCTTACTGAGAATATCACTTCAGTGACCCTTGGTCTAAGCACTTAGGCATCACTTGAGACTTTTGGATTTTCTAACCTCTGACAAAATTTTAATTACCCAGGAAGAATAAGCATGGCTGTGACATCTGTCGCTGTAAGAAATGCCCAGAGCTCCCTTGCAGTAAGATCTGCCCCTTGGGTTTCCAGCAGGACAGTCGTGGCTGTCTTATCTGCAAGTGCAGAGGTAAGTCCCAACGCATAACCCTTCCCCGCTCAGAGCAATCAGAGGCACAGAAACCAAGAACGGAAGTAAATGAAATAATTTCAGTGATTGCTGTCCACTCTGACACCACTGTCACTCTCCAGAGGACCATCCCTTGTCCTTTCATCTCAATGGAATAAGAGCTCAGAATAGAATTTAAAGGAACGGGCCCCACGTTGACCAAATTAATCCCTTCTTAGCTCTTCAGTTTTACTTGTCTCAGGAACGTTAGCCTAAAGCATCTTTATCTTGACCTCCATAAGAGTCTCCCTCTGTCCAGCAGTGGATCGAGACGATTGATACAGCAAAGGTCCCTTTTCACAGCCCTTTGAGGGTGGGTGAGGCTAAACAGTCTGCTTGTGTATTTTCTTGGTAACACAGTTTTCCCTGAGAATGTCGACTTTTGCTGAATAACCACATGCCAGCCTATAGTTGTGTATAGGTGTGAGTCCTGGGAGTACCTTTTGCAGGACTTCCCCCTCAAGGGATGTTCCTGAAGCTGTGTGAGCCCTTACCCCAGCTCCAGCGCCACTGCCCACCCCAGCTGGTTTTAGTTGTCCACGTGAGCCACAGATGAAGCAGTAAAAGACCCCTAAAGTTTGTTCTGTGTTTTTTCAGAGTTGGACAGTTACCACCTTAAGAGTGTTTTTAGGGGGTCAGAGTAAACAAAAATCTAGTCACTGCTTCAATTGTTCTGCAGAACGAAAATCTGTTAGTTACTAGTGGCCCAGGATTGCCCCACTGAATGATGATTTCTAGAGTGATTATTCTGCATGTATTAAAACATATGTGTAACATTCACGCTGAAATCAATCAGTGCTTGTTTACTGTATAGAATATGAGAACGTAGAGTGAAGGGAGGAAAAAAAATACCAATAGCAGAGAAATGTATTTGCAGGGTTTTTTACTCCCTTTTTTCTTTTTTCAAAATTGAGAGCATATTAACTTAAATTCTTTTCATGATCCTTTCCTGTGTCACAAGCTGTGCTGTGTAGACAGGATTTTTGGTGGCTGGGTAGCATTACCTGTAAGGAACTACAGGCTGTTTCTCCTGTGCAGTAGCTCCTTCTTTACCAGGCTGCCTTCTGTCTGTCCAGAGGTCCCTGCTGCAGCCGGGCCACCCGTCCTGTCAGGCACATGTCTGTCCATGGATGGTCATCATCATAAAAATGAGGAAAGCTGGCATGATGGGTGCCGGGAATGCTACTGTCACAGTGGACGGGAAATGTGTGCTCTGATCACCTGCCCGGTGCCTGCCTGTGGCAACCCCACCATTCATCCGGGACAGTGCTGCCCGTCATGTTCAGGTAAAAGCTGGCCGCCATCTCGTGTGCTCCCTAAGCAAATGACTTTTGCCTCATCACATCTGTAATTCCAGGGGAAGTGCAGGGGACGACCCCTGGAACGTATTTCAGCTCTCTGGTTTTTGTCAACAATAGCCACGAGTGTCAGCCAGGTGCTATAAATGATTAGCCAAAAACCAGAGAATTATTCTAAAGCTCTAAAACCACTCTCCTTATTTTTGAAGGTTTACTCAATTACATTGGTCTTTGAACTACATTTGTGTACAGGTTTGTGGGCTTATGTACTTAAAGCTCCAGCTCTCCATCTTATGGATAATGTATTAAGGCTGAATGTCTTCGTTAATTGGAGGGGGTTGTTGTTAATTTTATTCCATGAAAGCTTCTTATTTATAAAGTAATATTCGAGAGGGAGAGAATTACTGAAGTCTGTGAATATTGCTTTTTTTTTAATTAATGGATATGTGGTAGTCTTGCCAAATGGAGATGTTTAGAGTGACCACACATCCAAAACATTTACAGTCATAATAATGGTAATCAAGATAAGTTAGTAGAAGAACATAACAGATTTATAATCCATAGCGGTCCAAATTATGGTTGTCCATAACAGTAATTATTACCATAATACCTCATCTAGTGCCTTTGATCCAAAGAACTCAGCATGGTTTCATAGTTATTATTTCTTCCACCGAGTGGAGGCCACTGAATTAGGGAAAAATACACTTAGGCAGTTTTTGTTTGGAAAACAGACACAGAGAGATTAGCTTTCTTACCCAAAGTAAAATAGTGTGTCAGCTAGAGGGCCAGGGAGACATGAAGTCTCCTGATTCTTGCATCGAATTTCTTTTAAAGTTGAAATGTACTGTCCGGTTTGTGGGTAGGGATTGTATTTCCCCGGTCAGTCTTGGTTCTGTATCTCCCTCCACCTGCACAACGGGTGCAGTCAGGAACCTGAGGCCTGGGCCTTTTGCAACAAGGCAGGCCCGGCCTGGGAGGGAGGTACCGCACGCTGGCACCTCAGTCTGCACCTGCTTTGCCTGCCGGGGGGGGGGGGTTGGCAGAGAGGCACTGGAAGTCCTTTTTAGCCCTGACATTCTACACACCTCAGTAACTAAGGTATTAAAGTGACAGGCAGCCCCCATACCCCTATAGGGGACCAGATGACAAAGTTTTGTTTTGTTTCGCATAGTTAAGCCAGATGTGGTCTGTATCAAAACTGCTTCCTTATCCACATGTTTTGCTAGTTAAATATGAAAAACCACTAGTGCCCACTGAAACAGAAGACAGATGAACAATTTAACGAGACAGAACTCTGTGTTGACTCTGGGGAAGGAAAAATCATTTGTTCCAATGAAGACCCCATGCTTTAATTATAGGCATGAGTATGCAGAGTGTGGCCTGCACCTGGGTCTTTGCTAAACGGTGTACTCAGTGAAGAACTCCGACCAGTGGAAATGCAAAGATATTACTAAGAATAGACGATTGACTTAAGAACTGAAAGTCAGTGAAACCAAATCTAGTTTTCTCTATTACAGAGATATGGAAAGTTCTTAAACACACACAGAATTATTGATGTATTATTGTGGATGTGTGACTCTGTAGATATAGACATATAAAAACACACAGGTATTGATATATATGGATGTGTAGGTATGTTTTTTTCCAAATGTCTTTAGTGAGTTGCCACATATGGGTCTTTCTGAATAGAGACCAAGCATTGTTGCAATTGTGGACTCCTACTTCAAAGAATATTTTCTCCTGACTTCTATTCAAGGATCAGCTGTTTTTCCTTCTGAGATAAGTGAGCAGCCTCTGAACTCTTCTGACAGAAGATTCACCAAATGATACTGTTTCTCAGATTTTTTTTCCCTTTCTTACCCTCTACCTTTCAGTTTTTCTATCACCTCCATCTATCTGGTCACTCGTGTTTTGCCTTGAAGCACATGGATATATATATAGCAAAGGAATTCACAGACTAAGACACCTGCAAACACACATCGTTTTTCTTCTGACCATTTCCTTACGTGGCAGCATTTAAAAGGGCAGCAATCGTCGATCCTCTCCAAGTCCTTTCAAAAGGGAGACTTTTTCCAACAGTAGTTTACCAACAGTCTTTGGAACTAATTTTTCTTTTTCTATAAACGGTGAGAAATGCACTTTTATCTCATCGCAGCTCAATTTTCATTCTAATTATCTTCCTTTCTACTTTCCTCATATACTAGAAAGTTTGGCCCAGTTGGTTATGAATGTAAGCGTTGGCTGATGTCAGTTTTCTGTGATATGTCCCCTTGGTCAAAGTTCCAGTCTTTACTAGCTCCCTTGAGATAAAGCTGTATTAAAAGTTATACAATGCCTTCTTAGCTGGAGCTGGGCCCACACCACTGTATCTCATCAATATTGCTACGTCTCAGGCTGACCACTGCTTTGAAAGTCACAGCCCGTGAGTTCTTAGGAGACGTCAGCTCTGAGTATCTCTGCACAAACAGGGTAGTTCTTCTGAGGCCCAAATTCCACTGATCTCCAAGCGTGAGCCCGCCATGGTGTCTCCAGATGGCTTCTCCGCAGGGTTCCACACTGTCGGCACCTTCTTCAGACGCCTGTTGTGTTTGGATGACACGAATATGGTTAATATCTTCATACTTCTCATTTCGCCAGCACAACTTGAGGGCAACTCCCAGTGCCTCTCCAGACATTTTCAGCATTAAATTCCCTCTCTATCACTATCATCTCACCAAGAGCCCCAGATCGCCTCTCGTCTGGGGAAAGAACTCATAGTTATCATTGGCCCCTGGGCGTTTACCTCTCTTGATCATATCGCCAAACAAATGTTTAGTCTCAGGTGAGGGTTCAGACTGTTGATTCTGAAAGAGCATTCCTGCTCAGTGTGCCGGCAGCCGGTCGGGATTGGGGTGTGTCCTGCTCAACAGTAGGACTTATTTCTAAGCCTGAAAGGACTCAGGGTCCCAGAGATAATGAAGTGAACGGGGCACAAATCAGTTTACAATTGTATTTAATCTGGAGGTGTATCCATGATCCAAACAAACATAGACTTGGGTTCAGATCCCTTGTCTGCCCTTAATACTCTGAGTTCTCAGTTTCCTTATATGTTAAATGGGATAACAGTACCTATTCACATTGGTGTAAGGAATAAATGAAGTAACATATGTAAGGCACTAACATGGAAACTGGACCATAGGAAGCATTCAGTAAATGAGAGATCTTTATTCTAGATAACCCTACATTCACAGACATCCCCTAAGAGGCTCCTGTTCTCTTCAACAGTAGGAGTCCCTGTAATTTTTTTTTTTTTTTTTTTTTTTGCGGTACGCGGGCCTCTCACTGTTGTGGCCTCTCCCATTGCGGAGCACAGGCTCCGGACGCGCAGGCTCAGCGGCCATGGCTCACGGGCCCAGCCGCTCCACGGCACGTGGGATCTTCCCGGACCGGGGCACGAACCCGTGTCCCCTGCATCGGCAGGCGGACTCTCAACCACTGTGCCACCAGGGAAGCCCCCTGTGATTTAATTATCTCGTTGGAGCCTCTCGTTACTGTTGACAAACTGGAACCACTTGAACCTCACTTCCTGAAACTAGCTCTTCTGCTGTTGCTTTATATTTCTGTGCATGGAATGTTTTCTTCCCTGTGTTCTTGAGGGAAACAGCCAATTCATCTTCTTTGTCCCTTAAAGCCCACAGCACCAGGTTCTTCCCAAGCTGGTAAGACTGCAGATGAATAATTTCTTGTGTTTGGATTTTGTGTCGTTCCCCAGATGACTTTGTGGTGCAGAAGCCGGAGCTCAGCACCCCCTCCATTTGCCATGCCCCTGGGGGAGAGTACTTTGTGGAAGGAGAAACATGGCACATTGACAGCTGTACTCAGTGCACCTGTCACAGCGGGCGGGTGCTGTGTGAGACAGAGGTGTGCCCACCGCTGCTCTGCCAGAACCCCACACGCACCCAGGACTCCTGTTGCCCACAGTGTCCAGGTAACCGGCACTGCGCCTCGGGATGCACTGGGCCGATGGGGAGGGCCTGCAGCCTGGGCGTTGTCATTCTGCAGGACCGGTGGGCTGGGTTGAGCCCCACGTGGGAGTGGGCCAGACCCAGTCACCAGTAACCCAGGCAGGAACATCTGGCAGGCAGCTTTCTAAATTCATTCCTTTCTATCAACCACATATTTATGCAATCAGTATGCCTTGCACCTGAGGTGACTTTGAACAAAAACAGCAAAAAAAAAAATTGTTTCTTTCTACCCTTTTTTTCTTAACCCTACATCTCAGACTCAAGAGACAGTCCTGCTGTACCAGATTATTCCAGATGATTTTGCTAATGTGAAAAGTCATCTTTGTCTTTACAAAATGTGAAGAGCAATTATTGATAAATAATGTAAATAAAATCTTTGAAATATGTAAGGGTGGTGAAGATACTTTGAGAATGTTAAACAGAGGAATCGCTAAAAGATGCCTAATGCCCACCTTCTCAAATCTGTGATGATTAAGTTAAGATCCAGAAGTACTAAGTGACCAGCACTGCATATGTACAAAGAGTACTATTGTTTTCTTTTTTTTTTAGTTCTCAGATAATCTGGCCTTAGCAGGTGAATTTATGGTCATGAAACAAATATAATGAAACTTTGTCAGACTTTTAAACATAAGTAGCTGATTATGCAACGCAAGTAGCAATTCTAATTAACACTAGAATATATGACTTAATTTGTATATGTATAATTACCAAGTTGACAGCACACTAGTTTTGTTGTTGCTCAGTCTTTTAACTTTTCAAGTTAAATCAGTAATCATTTACCTTCTAAATATATGTTCTTAGAGCATTTCTGCTCAGTAAAACATAAGCCCTTGTATTACGTTGTTTTACATTGGATTATCCAGTCAGCCAGCTAAAATCTATTGTTCTCTCATTATATAACCAGCGTAGTTGATGTCCAGAATTCTTCCTGGGTTCACATTGATGATATTTTTTAATTGCATCAGAGGAAATTGTAGGGATAGCAGCATTATTTGCTGTTGTCATCATGCCCTGCTGCTGAGGTATTATCATCTTAGTACAGAATCTTTGGCGTAATTTTCAACCATGTTAATCTGAAAAGCTTAATTAGTGCAACGTCTTTTCTAGTATAAGAAATAGTTCAGATGTATTATGTTGTTAGGATATACCCTAGTCCCTCCTATATTTTTATCATCACTCTTTTACTTAGACACAAGCCCTAATATTTCTCTGTTAATATATGACCATGATTATTCCCATCCTCCTGGTGGAAACTACTCTGAGTGGTCTCTTCAGTGGTGATCATGAATTTATATCCGTTTAATGTATTCATTTTACAAGTGCTTATGGAATGCCTGAATTGAGCCATGGGGATCCCGGGCTTGATGAGAACAGCCACAACTCCTATCCTGTGGAGCAGTAATGCAAAAGAAGACCTTTAAGTAAATCATGACAGAGTGAGAGGAGTGCCTGGAAAGGAAAGCATCAAGAGCGCATGTAACCCAGGAAGCTTTAACTAAAGTGGGAAGTACCTCTGTTCCCACTTGTCCGAGGATCTGAGGACAAATACAGGGGTTGGCCCAAATTTATTGGTGGCACACCTGACTGGACTCAGAGGTTCAGCCCAGGCAAAGAACAAGAGCTCCCTGGAAATGGGACTCCTGTGTGTGCCAAGGACTGATTTCTTAGAGCCAGGTCTCAAGGCCAGTGCGCATGAGCAGAGGCCCTGCCGATTCTAGCAGAGCAGAGACCTCCCCTCTAGAAACAGGAACAAGCATCCGATGTGTGCCTGGCTTTGGCTTCTCCTTTATAAACGTACGCCTAGGTGACTCTTCCTTACTTTATATATAACTTGAGAGATACTTCAGTGATAGCCTTCATCTTAAATGTCAGGACTTTCTGTTTCCTAGATCAGTATTCTGAAGGTTACACTTAAACCTGTGAATAAGTTTGTATCTAGAATGCTCTTGTATTTTAAAATCAGTCACCTACCCCATCGTTGATCTTTCTGAACTTTCCATTCATAGTTGCGTTGCAGCGATAAAAAGTCTTAAAATTCAAAGCATTGATTTCTTCACATTGCAGTAAATTTCGACAGCAGCATTGATAAATGGAGTATTTCACATCTAGAAAAATACCATCTCTAACCTTAGGATACTTGCATCCTAAAGTTGTCCCAAAATGATATATATGTACAACTAGAAGAGTTGCATCCCTCATGGTGATTGTATCTCCTGGGATGCCTTGTCATTCCCTCTGTTCTTAACTCCCCCTCTCCTCTGGCCTGGTTTAGAGCAAGGTCTAGAAACGGAAGTGGGCTCATGAAGAAAGACTGAGCATCCCTGTAGGTGATGATACTTCACCAAGGTGAGAAAGGCAGAGAATAGAGAAGCACGTCTTTCTTTTTTCACACTTTTAAAGTTCTCTTTCATTTTTGATTTTTTTTTTTTTTTTTTTTTTTTT
>NW_020837956.1:14820064-14844333 GCF_003676395.1 Aethalodelphis obliquidens | reverse complement strand
GTGTCCCCTGCATCGGCAGGCGGACCCTCAACCACTGCGCCACCAGGGAAGCCCCATTTTTGATTTTTTAAAGTTGGAAAGAAGCGTAGCACAGAAGAGAGATCCCTCTTTTCTTCTTTTATTTCTCTGGTATAGAAATAAAAAGAATGAATGAACACCAGTGAAAGAACTGGTAAAAACAAAACAAGTGAGTTAATATTTAGAATCAGAGTGTAAAGAAGGGGTCTCACTTTTTCCTAAAAATGGAAAGAAAGGCGCAAAGAAGGAAGATAGCCTGGGCAAGGTTCCCAAATGATATCTTCAGTCAGGGCTCCGAAGTCTCTTGCCCTGGAGGCTGAAGACCTGCAGACGCTTCATCTCAGCTGCAGCTCTCACTCCAGCTCTGCCGGCACATTCCCATGTCTCCTGGGGTCCCCTCCAGACTCTGGGCTGTTCATTTCAGCTACTGTTTCATGCTTCCATCGCTGCCGTCCCTGCTTCCTCCTCTAAGTTTTCAGACACCAGGTTGGGTGTTGCTTACAAGAGCTAAGCTGTCATAACACACAGAAACCTCGTGGCAATTTGCAGAGCCTCGTGTAGACTAGTGTGAGTTGCCCTGATTTCCAGCCAAATCAAAAGTTAACATCAGTCAATCTCTTAAAAAGAAATTATCCCTAGACATGGATGATCCAGAAAAGATGCCTGAGAAAGTAATCCCATTTTACCAACTTTATCTCATATGCATGTGATCTATGGAAACTTACCTAAAATTGGACCTGAAGCACATTTGGAACAGTGGAACCAATGGCTCTTCTTTCACTGTTGCTGCCTTCAGGACTGGCAGTAGGAGATACAGTTACACACTTTGGGTTCAGAGCCCAAAGTAAAGCAATTGCCCCGCTTCTCAAAGAGACTCTTCTTGTCAAATCAAACTTGCTGGCTGTAGGGTGTATTCAGGAGGTGGATGGGAGGAAAATGGGACACTTGGAGCTTCTGCATCACTGTGATAGCTACATGTATATGAAAGAGCAGACTTCATGATGTTGACTATGAGAACGGATGATACTTCTTCTGACCCTGTATCCTTTGAGAAAATGGGATTCTCTTAGAGGTTTGCTGGGTGGGACCATCATGGCTTTTTCCAGACTCTCAAGTGCAAAGGTGGTTGGGAGTGCTCTCTTGTCAGTGCAATTGTGACATTTCTAAACTAGGAAAGCTCACTAACTAGTATTACGCTTTCCTTTGTTATATCCCAGTCAGCTTTCTGCTTGAGCTTACAGCTCTCAAGTCAGTTCAGTGAATGGCAAGACCCCAAGAGATATCTGGGTTTTCTGGTGACGTTCTTTTCTGTTTCAAGTTGTTACTAGATCTGGAGGCCCTCTGGTCTGTATTTATGTAGCAAAAACACACAAGTCTTGCAGGTGATTTCTCTGTAGGTGCATCCTCAGGAGTGATATACATTTCCCATCATCTTTCAGCCATTAATGTGAAGGCCAGAACATTGAAGTGTTGCATACAGTTTGAAAATCTGTTTGGGTGTTAATTGGTTAGGACTGCGTGCGGCTGCAAGTAAGAGAAGACCCAGCTACAGTTTTTAAACAGAGGTTTCTTTTCCATACATTATGAGAAGCTTGGAGACAGATGTTGATCCCATTGATTTAGTGTCTTAGTGATATCAAGGCCTCTCTCTTACAGGTATGATAAGGGTATTATAGCTACAGGCGACACACTCATATTCAAGGCAGGAAGAATGTGGAAGCATGTGGGTAGCTTCACATCTGCCCTTCTTTTAGGAAAGTGAAAGTTTTCCCAGAAATCCCTGATGAGCCAGTGAATCCGTTCGCCACAGCCAGGTGACATGGCCACCCCCAGCTGTGCCGGAGACTAGAAAAGGAGGGAGCAGTGGTCCCGTGTGACACATCCCCCTTGTGATCCAGGTCCTCAGCCACCCCACCCCCGACCTTAAAATCAGGAGTTCGTTAAGGAAGAAAGGTAGAGTGGATATCGTGCAAGCAACTAACAGAATCTCTGCAACGGATCTTTTGTGGTCTTTGTTGTTTTTGTTTTAAAACTCCAGACCCTGTCCGAGTCAGATGTGCTGTGTCATTACTGAGTCCTTTTTTTTTTTTTTTTTTTTTTTTTGCCGTACGCGGGCCTCTCACTGTTGTGGCTTCTCCCGTTGCGGAGCACAGGCTCAGTGGCCATGGCTTGCGGACCCAGCCTCTCCGCGGCATGTGGGATCTTCCCGGACCGGGGCACGAACCCGTGTCCCCTGCATCGGCAGGCGGACTCTCAACCACTGCGCCACCAGGGAAGCCCCTGAGTCCATTTTAAGGAGGCACACAAAGCCCTGGTGACCAAGCGTGCTTTGTATGGGACAGAGTGAAACTCACTGTGTTGCACAGTGGGTGGCCTGCAGCATCTTTTTTTCTGCTGACCTTCTGTTCATTTTTCCAGATGAACCTCTCCAGCCTTCCTCATCCCATAATGACAGCGTGCCTAGTTACTGCAAAAATGATGAAGGGGATATATTCCTGGCAGCGGAGTCCTGGAAGCCGGATGTGTGTACCAGCTGCGTGTGCATGGATAGCGTAATTAGCTGTTACTCTGAGTCTTGCCCTTCAGTATCCTGTGAAAGACCTGTGTTGAGAAAAGGCCAGTGTTGTCCCTACTGCATAGGTAAGACCAAGAAAAAAAATCCTTCCTTTCTCCCAGTGACCACTAAATCTACACTGACAGCCATTTGCCTAGATCAGTTAATAATTTCGAAATCTGTTAAGATCAGTTAATAATTTCGAAATCTGTTTTTCTGGTTGATGTGCCACATAGAATCAATGTAGTCACATCAGGCGGAGGAAAGACATGGAGGATGTGTTCCTGAGATAAAGCATATTAAGAATAAGAAATGCTCTCTGAGGATGTCGTGATGCTATAGCGCCGTCTCTCTTGGGCTCCTTTGCCATTTCAGAATTTTCAGTATTGGAACTCTTCCTTCACCCTGTTACTGACTGTGGTCCTTTTGTCCACAGAGAAACACCATGTCCCATATCAGAGTACACTTAGTGCCTAAGCTTGCCACTGCCTTGCGATCAGCTAAATACCAGATACTAATTTTAATCCCCCAGTTACTCCTCTGTCTGCTAACAGTTAATTGATTCTATTTAAACCATGTGGTTGTCCGTGTGGAGGGTTTAGGGACACAGAGTGAGGCCTGAGTAACTGACAGAGCCCTCTCCTTCATGTGACCCACGGGGATACATCTTGTGAGCAGAGGACGTACTTATATCAGCCCCTGACGTCTATACCAAAACTGGTCCTATGGACACAAGCCAGATGCCGTTCTGGAGTCTAGAAGGCGAGGCTCAGACAGCTGGCAGCTCGAATACGGGCACAGTGCCTGCTCCCAAGGCTCTCACTCTCTTTGATTGCTTCTGTCTCAAGTAAAGCTCATAAAGTCAAGTGAAAGACAATGACATATCTCAGTCCAGTTGTGAACCTGTAATCAGAGTTAGCAGGTGAAAAATTAGGCAAAGCTGTATTAACGACAGGCGTCATGCGATTTATTGTTGAAGATTTTTGCGTGCTTCGTAGATGCAAGTCAGTGCGTATGTTTGGGGTGACGCCTGAGGAGGAGGAGAAATCCTCTGGCCACAGGGCTTTGTAACAATCCCCGTAGATGAGTCGATAAATGGCGCTCAGGTGCACATTGGTCACCATTCGAGCTTATCAGGACAGCTCCTCTGGCCACTCTGTGGGGCCACTTCCTCTGAAGACTTATTCTACACATTGGTATACAAGAGATGGAAAGATTTTTAAAGCATAATTTCTGGTCTCAGGAATTTTACAGAGCTTGAGTTTCTCAATGTAATGGTCAGGGAATATTAAAAACTATGTGTGAAAGATGGATTCTCTTCTTTTAATAGGGTGGCTGTCTATCCAATTTATTCTTTAAACCATGCTTTTGTGAGTGAAGTGAGGACTGTTAATAATTATGTTGGGGCCATGGCTGTAGGCCAGGAGTGTCCCTAGTAAATCGGGACATACGGTTGCTGCACCTCTTAGTGACTGGAGCATTGCGTCTGCTGTAATACCCGTAATCTTTGTAGCTCCTAAATGGAGCCAAAAATGTATCAAGGCATCCACCCAACTGACTGCTACGTGTCTTCTCAGAGAGCTGACCAGCAGTCATCTGGAAAGTGGCATAGCCCTTGGTGAGACCTGAATGAAAGGTGTAACCAGGCCACTATTTCAGACAGGGTGTTGGTGGATGGAGGGGGAAATGTCCAGCCAGGACCACTGTATTTAAATACCAAAACTTCAGTCCTAAAGGAAACAGTTTATAAATCAACCAGGGGCACTTGGATCACAGTTGGAAACTAGGGCCCAGGAGGCCTGAGAATTCTATTACCTTCAGAGGAAAAACCCAGCAGTGAATTTCTTGTGTGTTGAAAACCCTCAAATTTAATTTTTTTTAGATAAAAAAAGTTCCTGTTGTGTTTTGCTACTTAATTGGTAAATATGTGATTAGTAAATTACTCAGCTAGTAAATTTGTTTCCATGTGATAACAGTAAATCACTTCTCTTTCTCACAAAACCAATTTAACAAAACCAAACTTATGGAAAGAAACCTGCATATCATAGTATTCTGTGTTGTCTCTTTTTTTTTTCTTTTGCCTGCATATTTTCCTATTCCAATTCCTGCATTATTTAGACCAGCAGTCCCCAACCTTTTGGCCACCAGGAACGGTTTCGTGGAAGACAGTTTTTCCATGGAGGGTGGTAGCGTTGTTTCAGGCTGGTAGTGTGAGCGACAGGAGCGGCAGATGAAGTTTCACTCACTCACCGGCCTCTCACCTCCTGCTGTGCGGCCTGTTCCTAACAGGCCTCAGACTGGTAGTGGTCGCAGCCCAGGGGCTGGGAACCCCGCTTCAGACCATACATTCATCTTGTAGTGTGGGGAAGAAAATACCAATTTGCCCCCAATTTGTGATTTTGATTTCAAGCTAGACTTTAAGTACTTTCACTAAATTGTGGTTCATATGAGCTCATAATGATAAGAGTGGAAATTTGATTTCTGTTACATCTCCCTCCACAACTACTACCCCCTCCCCTTGACACAGGGATAACTATACTGTATAAACCTATGACGTATCTTCTGGGGAACATACTGGGGCGTCTTAACATCTGATGCGTGATGCTGTGTGCTGTGTCCTTGCGTTCATCTTAGTGCTTCATACATGTTTTCTTACTGAAATAGTCATTAGGAGCCTCTACATGCATCATACTTCTCTGCAGGTAGCAAGGACCAGGTATGTCCAAGCGTATGAAGTCAAGTTCAGTTCATGACTGTGATATGGGGATTTTATGACCCTCCAGTTTGCTCCCTTGGCCTCTCCAGGCTTATTCTCTTGTCAGCTTCCTGTCAGTGTGGTCCCTCTGTAAGGGCACCAAGCCCGGGCAGCACTAGTACACCTGCAGGCAGTTACTGGCGATGCCCCAGTGGCAAAGCCTGCATCCCCATGCAGATCACCTAGCAAAGGAAGAAGGTAGGAAGGCCGTCATTCTGCATGTCATAAAGCCCCCGGTTGCTTCTCAGCAGGCATCGAGGACCAGTGCTTTCATTGCCTCCTGTTTTAGGCTTTCTCAGTTTGGACCCAGCTCCTTATTAACCCAGATAATCTGTTCCCGGGGTCACATGTGCCTCCTCCAGGCCTACAGTGCTGACCTCACCATGGCTGCAGGTCTGCTCCCTGGGGGAATGTTCTCCCTAATCAGTCAAATATGGATCTCTAAAAACCTCAGATCTGCCTTTAATCTGGCTTCTTCTTTAGTGCTAAAACCCCTGAAGAAAAGTGTGCTTGCTTTCGCCTTGTGAAGTAGCCTTTTTTCTTACCACAAGAGAATTGAAAAGGGTGATCCTACTAAAAGTAGTGTAATTACGAATGTTTGTGTTCCTTTCAGATAAATTATCAAGTCACTAAAGTGCAATGATAATGCTTCTCTTCTGGTGTGTGAAAGCCTCATATTATGTGTGCTAATTTAATAGAATGTGTAATACAGACATAATTAATAGGATTGATGATTAATTTTGAAAAGTGAACAGCTTTGTCTAATTACTTATAATACCCATCATTAGGGAATTCATCCTTGTCCTAGAAGGAAACTAAGTAGTAATTACCCAATCATTTCAATGGAACATCTTCTGATTCCCTAATTTTTTTATATTCCAGCTTCCTACACAAATACACACAAACTTAGATTTTATTTTCATAGGCTTTTTGACTGTAATGATGGCTTAAAGAAAGGGGAACTAGAATCAAGAGATGACTTGAATGTAGATGGGGGCGGGGGCGGGGGGGGGGGGGGGGGGGAGGATAAAAGGCCTGGTGGGAATTCTAATGTGTGATGGCAGATTTGATATGTGGTTCCTTGTAAACAACAGATGCCTTCCCCATGACAGACTTCACCATGCAAGATAGCCTTGATAGCCTTATCACTGACTACATGCTCCATGCCTTTCTAACCTTTCTGGAGCAAAAAATTATTTCGGTGCTTCAGTGAGATCTTTATTCCATCACTCCTAAAGGGCAGCAAACAATTAAGCCCAAAACCCTTACATCGGCACTTCCTGTGCCTGAGGGGATGCTTGTCCTGACACATCACCCTTGCTCTGATGTTTGTGTGGGTGATGCTTCTGCGAAGGGCCAGACTCTAGCAACTTCCGTCTAGCAAGGTCATCCCCGCAGATCTGCACCATGGCCAGGGGTGCAGTCATTCCTGAATGTTATGTTCATAACTATTATATTTATATTATATAATATAAAATTTATATCATTTCTTACAAAAATATTATAAAGAAAGGCACTACCTTGATCATAAAGATCTTTCTTAATTTAATGTATGAGGTGTTCAAGCTCCTATTGCTGCTACATCATACCTGTTGACTTTGGAATTGTAGATGCTCAGTGTTCCGCCGATGAAGAGTTGCATAAGCAGCTCTTGTGTTGGCCAAGTCATAAGTATGACTCAGTGCATAGAATGTTGTTTTGAAACTTACCATTTGGCAAGCATTTTTACTTATTTGTAACCATGTGTTATTTTAGAAAATATTTGAGGTCATATATTTAGAGATATTTATGTATCAGATATTTTTTGGCTGGAAATCCCTGAGTCAGTGCATCTTTCTCATTTAAGTTTTTGTTGAAGGTTAGTTATCTTGGGGTGATAGTTGTGTGTTATGTGTGTGTGTATGTATATATACACACGCATATTTATTTCATAATTTGATGTGAACAAAGTTATGATACTCTGATTACATGTCTTCAAGTCATCTAGTATCTTTTAAGTGTCTTTAAGTATCTCATATCTTTAAGGATCTCTGAAAACAAGTTCTATTATAGATGGTACATGAAAAAATGATTTTCTTGTAGGTTGTACATCTGTCTGATTAGAGGTTAGCTATTTTTTAATATTTTTATATGTCTTATATTAATATTTGAGTTAGAGCTTTCAGGTGGAGTCCAGCTGGCTTGGCACTCAGTCATGATGGTGTAATTCTATTTCCTCTCCATAGTGATCTTTAACTAGCAAATGGTTAATAATGTTTCTTCTTGGTAGGGACAATACCTACGCTTTATATCAAGTCAGTCTATCATACCGCATTCATTTTTTGCTTAGATTTATGTTTATTTGTTTAGGTATCTTCAAAATTTTTATTGGAATATAGTTGATATACAATGTTGTGTTAGTTTCTGCTGTATAGCACAGTGAATCAGTTATACATATACATATACATATATCCACTGTGTTTTAGACTCTTTTCCTCTATAGGTCATTACAGAGTTTTTTTTGTTTTGTTGTTTTAAATATTTAATTATTTATTTATTTTGGCTGTGCTGGGTCTAGGTTGTGGCATGCAGACTCTTAGTTGCGGCATGTGGGCCTGTTAGTTGTGACGTGTGGACTTCTTAGTTGTGGCGTGCGGACTCTTAGTTGCGGCATGCATGTGGGATCTAGTTCCCTGACCAGGGATGGAACCCAGGCCTCCTGCCTTGGGAGCTCGAAGTCTGACCCACTGGACCACCAGGGAAGTCCCGTAGGTATCTTTTCTTAGAGATAAATACAAATAGTATCTCTTTGGAACATCTATTGATTATTGTGTATTTAACTCAGCCCAGGAATCAAACAGTAAATATTTAATTCAGCATCTCTAAGATACACAACCCACAGAACTAAATGTTGAACATTTTTAAGCCATAATGTTATGATACTGGCATCATCATTGGAACACTTTTCACAGCTCTTTCTCCAGTGTGTTTTCTTAAAATTAAAAGCTTCTGTGTATTGGAAATAGAATGTACTTTGACCCCATTTCTGGCACGTTCTAGCTGTAGGTCTCAGTGGTAGGACATAACTGTAGCTCAGTTTCCTCATCTATAAGATGGGAATAATAGTATCATCCTGTGCTTCACTAAAGTGCTATGAAAATTAAGCGACGTAATATACATATATGAAAGCACTTGGTAAACAGTGAGCAGGATATGACTATATATTGGCTCAGAGTTACAGCTCTCCTAACACAGGGTGCACCTGACATGGGTAACAGGCGTCACGTGGACTCTGGTATCTCACTTTAAATATGGCATCCGCCCTTCTGCAAGAGAAAGGCTTGGATATTGCATCCCAACGATAAGTTTTTGAAGGACGAGAATATCTGAGAAAACACTTTGGTGTGGTGTACCTCATCCTGCGCACTCTTTGCTTAAATAAATAGCGCGTGACAACTTCAGTCACCTTATTGTGACCCTGGTGGAAGCAGCATGCTATCTAAGGGGTTGTAGTGCAGCTGGGTTGTGGCAGTGCCTGGCCCCAGACCTCAGCACTTCACTGTCCTCCCATACCTCTGGATGTCTCGCGGGAGAGAGAATGGAGCTCTTTTATTTTTCTGTTTGCGTTGAGAGGCTAGTCCCATTTGAGGAGTCCAAGGACTCATTGTGCAGGATCCGCTATGATTCCTGGAAACAGAGGTTGTGGCATTTATAATCAGGGAGTGTTCTTGTCAGAAGGAGCCCCGGGGTGCTTCTTGCACATTCTTCAGAGCTCTCAGCTCCCGAGGCCCCTGCTCCACAGCCCCAGTGGTCACAGTTAGTGCCGAGTGATTTTAAACAAAAGGGAAGGGAAGCAGGATGCTTTTCTGTGTAATGTTTAGAAAGTGTAAGACTGACGGCATTCTGGTTGTCAGGCACTGTACTAACTTTGGAACTGGTCTAAAGTCCCAACAAAAATAAACAGGGTTTGATTTCAGTTTGTTTATTATGTCCTGCCCTCCACCCTAGGAAACATCTCATCTTGCTTATCCCCTAAGCAGCTTTCTCTTCTCACTTCAGTATCCTTTCCAGGCCCTCGGCTGTGTAAACAGAAATTCAAGTTGTTCTAGTTAACTTGGGGGAAACCTCTGAGTGGCATTTCTTTATCTGGGCTCTGGCCCCATGTTCTTGTTTTAAAGACGTCTGCTGCACAGAAGGGAGGCTGGCACTGGTGTTTCCAGAGATTATTAGCAGGTGCCTTTTGCCTCTTATTTCTGCCCAGGAGGCCAGCCCTGACTGTGTACCCTCTAATGAGGGAGGAACGACCCTCTATAGCAGGATTACATTTCAGCGACAAAATGCAATCAGATCTGAAGTCAGTCTGCAGACCCGCCCGGAGGCTGCTGGTGGAGCGTTCCTGACAGCTCTTGGGCTGTGACGGATGAACCACCTCCTGTAGGTGCAGAAACTCCTCTGGTGCAGAAATTGGCCACGCTGAGCTTCTACCTCAAAGTTTTCTTAGCCTATGTAAGAGTCAGTCTTTATACTCTTTATCAAGTTGGAAATGGAATGTTTCCTTGAACTTCTATCCATGAAGTGCTTAATCAGTCCATAACAGATGCTTAATACAAAGATTAATAAGTTCTATTACTGAGAAAGTCTGTCCTCTTTGCATGAAGTAGGAATCAGCCAGAAATTACTGTTTATCAGTTTGGTGAGATTTCTCTTGGTGGAGCTCAGGGAAGTTTATAATTTCTCTATTAGCTTGGAACCCTGTGTCATCACCTGTTCTTTCCAGTATGTTGAAGAAACCTAAAAGGCTCTTTTCGCCTTTATAAAGAGACCTGGACTCCTGTCCCAGAAATAGAATAAAATAAAGCAAAAATGGGACTTTCAAGAAAAGTCTTAAAACTGTGGTCAGATCTGCCTTTACAGCAGTTGAGACATTGTAGAGTTTGGGGTTTCTGAGCACAAGCCACCCGTTCTCCTTGCTTGGCCCTGCCATAAACCTTTTTCTGCTAAAAAAAAAAAAAAAAAAGACAAGACATTATATGGAAGTAGGAGTCAGCCTACATGGCAACATTTGTCTCAGTTTTTTCTTTTTATATAAGTGAATTAAGAGCAGATGTTTTATTTATTAGAAGCTAAAAGTTGTAAGATACAGTATGCAATTTTTGAGGTTAATCAATAAAGGTTTTTTTTTGCATTTTTAGGCAAAAAACTCTAAACATTTGCTGATAAAATTACTGTGTATTAGATCTCTGCCTCACTGAAATTGCCTAGGCCGTCTGTTTTTCAGTCAGACTTCAGTTGAGTTCTGCTTTTATATTCCTTTCCAGTCTGTGGAGGTCCAGCGAGCCAGCATTTTCAAAATCAGTCGTCCTTTTCTACGTCTGCAAATCTCTGTCCACTTCTTAGTGACCTGCTTGTTTATTTGCTCAGGTTCCTTCTTCATTCTGATTTCTGTTTGTCTCCACTTTATGTAAAAAAAGTAAAAGCTGGTTTCTCAAACAGGAGGCACCCACGTTCCATTGATCCTCCACATGGAGTTTGTGCCCTGAATGTGCCCAACTTGGGATATAAAAATACAGAGGATATCACAAGGCCAGGGATCCCAGTGTCTTGTCAGCTAAGAGAAAAAGTATAAGGTAATAGTAGCATCTCGTTTCTTTGTGGGAGTTAGAGAGTATTTGTAATGCATTGTTACAGTCATAAGCCAAAATTTTAAAAAGCACTTCCTCTCTACTTACCCAAGTCAGCCGTGTCAGTGGGAACACTTGGCTGCCTTTTTCACTCTCTCTTCTAAGTCTTGTGTTACCAGTAGCGTACCTGGTACCTTTCTCCACCTGCCTAAATGACTGCATGAAAGTTTTCTTTAAAATCCCTCGAACCTCAAACTTAAACTGATTTGAAGTATAATCTTACTAGCAGGGCCTGCAGTTTGCACAGTTTTTTTCAAATCATTTGGCACATCTGTTCTGAACTGAAATCACACAGAGCTGAGGAGATCCTCTGGATCCAAGAGCATCTCCCCGAGGGCAGAGACCCCCACCTGCCTTGTGCACCACTGCACCCCCAGCATTTAGAATCTCTACAGCGATGTGCAGAGAGGACGAGCACCCACTGCACAACTGCGCTGGATTGTTTTGCGGTGGGACTTCCTCTGAGAGTAAGAGCTGCATTTACTTCCTTGGCCACGAGCAGCCCAGAGTAAATTACTTTTCAGGTCTCTAAATAGTACATTGGAGATTTGGAAGAACTGATGCAATTTCTAAAGCTGCCGAACTTCCTCCCCAGAAGCTACTCCCACACCAAGACTCTGACTTCATGGCCATCACAACCAGAGTTAGAACCTGAACTATCTATGCAGGAACATTGTCTCCTGGTAGAAATGGAAAAGTCCAACTGTAATGTAGATTCTAGCGGATTTTAGGTTTTAAAACCTTTCACAGAGCAAAGGGGGTGGGGAATCTGGAAATGCTTTCTTTTCATCATGGTCAGATTCAGAGCAAGGCCTGAGCTACTACATCAGTGACTCATGAAATAATGGGATTTTTATAGAGGAAGAAAACGACATGATTCTATTATCCGGGTTTTACTGTTAATTAGCTTTATGGTGTAATTAGTAAAATAGCTCAAGAGTAAAAGCAAAGTCCAACTTTTAACAGCCTGGTAAGCCTCTTCTTATCTTAAAAAGAAGTAAGATAGTGAGGTTCAGACAGGTGGAGAGGTCAGCTCGAAAGGAGTTAACATTTCAAGGCCTTGCCACTTCTTCCTCAGCCCTTTCAGATAACCAGAATTGAGGAAAAGGGAAAACCATGCTGAGTTTTCCAAACTCTTTCTGAAAGAGATCGCATATTTTTATTGTAGTCAAACATGATGCAAGATAATATTGCTTCTTTTTGAATCCATAAATATAAGACACATGTCTGAGCGCTGCATGAGTTAAATGGCTGGCCTGCCTGAGGAGCTATGGGCATGAGTGCTCCAGGCTCCTGACACAGGATGCTGAGAATGACGCAGCAGTAAACCTCCATCCTTTAGCAGGGAGGGACTTTGTTTCTGATAGAGGCCGAAAGTCATTTCAAGCCGATCTGATGGATAAGATAGAGGCCAGAGCTGAGGAAACCAAATACCAAAGCTGATCTAAACCAAGGAGTGGCCATAAAATAGTGACCGTCTTCCTTGCCTGTTTCAAAAGGATGTCATTGCAAAAGGAAAATTCCAAAGCCGTATGAAGCAGGGGCAATATCGCCGGAGTACGTTTATAGCCCTCAACAATGACTACGTAGAAAGGGATCACGTGTGTTTGGGTATGTAACTCCTGAGGTGTTTGTTTTAAAAAACAAACCTTATTATATTAGTGTCATACCTCATGTTTTCCTTGGAACGTTCTCGAATCCTCTTCCTTGAGAAGAGTGAGAGGAGTGTTAAATAGAGATCTGCCTGAGAAGAACCACAAGTCCTCAATAACCACTGTATCTCCATTCCTTGATAGGACTGTGCAGATGTCTGATGCAGTCGGTTGAAGGGTAATCTGCCTTTGAAGGCAAAGACCTTGAGCCCCAACAAATGTAAGGGGTAGGAAGTCTAAGCGCCCATATTCTCCAGAGTCAGTGAGTCGTAACCACTTTTGTTTGTGCGGCCCAGATCCTTGCCCAGGAACATGGAGCTCTCTGAGGTTATCCCACTGGGGACGAGGCAGGCAGACAGTGTGCGGGGACTGTGGAGGTGTGTGTGGTTTCCATCCTGGCCCTGCCACTTCCTAGCCATGCGTTTTGGGCAAGTTACTTATTCTCCCTGTGCCTTGGTTTTCTGTGGAATTCAAATAACACCCTGTTCCATTGGCCTATGAAGAGCATGTGGAATTGACTTGTGAAAAATGCTTGGGTAGGGTGGTCCAGTGGTTAAGACTCTGCTCTCACTGCCGAGGGTCCGAATTCAATCCCTGGTCGGGGAACTAGGATCCCATAAGCCATGTGGCACAGCCAAAAAAAGAAAAAAAAAAATGCTTGGTTAGCACCATGCCCAGTACATAGTAGGCAGTCAGTAAGTGGAAGTTATGATTATCATTAGGTATTGAAGAATAAACCTAATGTCACTGTCAGCATAAGCAACCGGTTGGAGTGATGAATACCACAGTCAGAATGAAATGGACAGCACACTCAATAACCAAATATAAACTGTTTAGGTTACTTTTAGTTGGACAGTTCCCACATCTCTATTTATGCATCCCTCTTCAGCCTTAAAGCTTAAAATGCTTTTATATGGACTTCCAATTAGACTATGCTGTTTTCCCCCCAAAACTACAATGACTTCATTAGTTTATTATTTAGAACCGCAAATTGGGTAGATTAGCCACCATGTTGTCTCCCTGTAAACCAAGTCATTTCTAAAATTTTCTGACAGAGCTTTCTCAGATTCACCCAAATGGGAGGAAGTGGTCCATCCAGGAAAAGAAATAAGCATGTAAGAAATAGGGGCACCGGCATTTGCAGCAACATGGATGCAACTAGAGATTATCATACTAAGTGAAGTCAGACAGAGAAACATAAATACCATATGATCTCACTTATATGTGGAATCTAAAATATGGCACAAATGAACCTATCTACAAAACAGAAACAGACTCACAGACATAGAGATCAGACTTGTGGTTGCCAAGGGGGGCAGGGGGGAGGGAGAGGGATGGACTGGGAGTTTGGGGTTGGTAGATGCAAACTATCATATTTAGAATGGATAAACAACAAGGTCCTAATGTATAGCACAGGGAACTATATTCAGTATCCTGTGATACACCATAGCAGAAAAGAATATTAAAAAAGGATGTATAGGGCTTCCCTGGTGGCGCAGTGATTAAGAATCCGCCTGCTAATGCAGCGGACATGGGTTCGAGCCCTAGTCCGGGAAGATCCCACATGCCGCGGAGCAACTAAGCCCGTGTGCCACAACTACTGAGCCTGTGCTCTAGAGCCCACGAGCCACAATTACTGAGCCTGCATGCCACAACTACTGGAGCCCACGCGCCTAGAGCCCATGCTCCGCAACGAGAAGCCGCTGCAGTAAGCCCATGCACCACAGCGAAGGCCCAACACAGCCAAAAATAAATAAATAAAATAAATTTTTTTAAAAAAAGGATGTATATATATGTATAACTGAGTCGCTTTGCTGTACAGCAGAGATTGACACAACATTGTAAATCAATTATACTTCAATTAAAAAAAAAGAAATAGGGGCACCGGGATCCATCAGGCAACTGAAATTCACAACATACTTTCAGGCCTCTGTTTAGACCACTGGCTTTCCAGATAAAATTTGGTCAAAAGAAAAGATGTTTCTATAAAGCCTCATTAACTAGAATCTAAGTAATAAAATCTAATCTAGTCTAATCTGGGCCACATAGCAGCCACCTCAGAAAAAATTAGTCAAGGCTTTTACAAAAAGGAGTCCTCATTTATTTCACATGAAAATTCCACAGAGTGGTGACCAACCCATGTCTTAAATGTGGCTTTGTTTTAAAGCATGTTTGAAGAAACAAACTTTACTGTTACGAAATATATTGATATTGCGACTCAGACTGATCAGATGTGGAGATATCACGAAAACTGTTGCCGACTCTGAAATGGGGCTTGTCATGGATTGAAGTCCACATCCTCAAGCCAGCTAGCCCTGACGTAAAACGTCCAGTGCTAACCGTGGCTCAACCCTGGTCACACACTGGATCCAGCTTGGCCTCCACCTGAAGAAGCTGGATAGCCAAACAGTTGTCCGCTGTTCCAGAGAGGCCCAGGCACAGTTGAGGCCACATGAAGAGGGCTCTGTGTATTCCTGGGAGGGTAAGAAAGGGAGCTGTTAGGTAGAGCTCAAGGCCAAGAATGTGGGCTTTGCAGTCAGATGGAGCCAGGAGGAGATGCCGGCTCCACCGCCTGCTGGCTTGGTTACATCAGGTTCCTTCCCCTCGCTGAACCTGAGTTTCCCCAAGAGTAGGACGGACAGCCCTACCTCAGAGAGTTGCCATGAGGCTGAACCATGTGATGCTCTTGAGCACAGCGCCTGGGTACCATGGATGCTCAGCAGATGCTAGTTCTCTTCTTCAGTGCTTGGCCCTAGATCCTTCTTTCAGAACCATCTCTCTTGCCTCTACCACCTGCGTCCTCTGACCTCCAGTCTGTAAGGAGATCAGCTGTGAGAGTGCTGAACATGCAGATCTTAGATCTTGCTGTGGTCCAGCTGAGCTCTGCACACGAGATGGCTCTCAAGGAGCCATCTCCTTGAGATACCTCACTCCTATAACCAGGTCCCTTTACAAGGTCTTTTTGGGGCCACTGGTCCCTTTTGCACTGTCTGCCACCGCCAGCAAGAGACTCATTCTTTCGGTCCCTGCTTTCAACCAGCGATTGATTGGCATCTGCCTCTGTGCTCTACCCACCCCTCCCCCACCCCCAGTTGTTTAAACCTGAAAAGATAGCTTCCTGATCTCAAGTCAGAGTTAATTCCGTTGAAAATGAAGTGAAGTTGAAGGTGAGATGTTTCCATGGTAATCTGATGAGGAGAGCTTGAATGGAATAGAGCTAACTTGGTAGAAGCACCTGGAAGTTGGGTCCATGGTGGTCAGCCCCTCCCTGGAGGGGAAGGGCTTTGTTATGGCCCCTGAATCTCCTGGGACCCCACTGGTCAGACTCCAGCTCCACTGCTGTGTGCAGAGTCTGTTGCAGCATCTCTGTGAGGCTCCCATTGAATGGGTTTCACCGTTTCTTTGTCATATTGCTGCACTCGATTGAACTCTTAATCTTCATTGAATTCAGAAAAAGACTTATTTTTGTAACAAAATCAAATGAGAAACTTCAATTTCATCTAATATGTCATCAAAGTTCTTGGTTCAACCTACTGCCTGCTAGACATCCAGAGTAGTTACTCTCCCTCTTCTATCATTTTATAAATACTCTTTGGGACAGTGATCTCATACAATTACTGGATGAGTAGTTGCATAGACACTTCGTTATGCTGTAGCTCAGCATTTGCTCTCTGGCATGTCTTCTGTGGTTTTAATTTTCTTGCAGACCATTGAAATTATTCAGAGTGGGTCAGTAGCGTTCAGAAAGCACCACACCACATGACCAGGTTCTTTAGAACCAGGTTCAGACTAAGCTTTTCTTTTCATTGTGTGTGGGGGGGGGATGGGAGGGGAGGTTGATAATGCATGCACATACCTGTTTGAAATCATTTAATATTGTTGCCTTATCAAGAGTAACTCATATTCATTGCAAAAGAAAAGTTAAAGAGAAAAATTCACCCTTGATTCTAACACTGTTAACAGTTTCGTTTCTTTCCAGACAGTTTTAAATTTTCCTCTTTACGTGGTTGAACTTATACTATACATGATGCATTTTAACAGCTGCACAATATTCTCTCCTATGATTGTATCGAGTCATTAAAATATCCCATATTGTTGGACAGTTTTTTTTCCCCAATTTCTTGCTATTATAAATAATATTGTGATGAACATCTACACAAACAACTTATTTTAGGCCTTTTCTGATTATTTCCTTGGGATAGCTGACTAGAAATAGAATTATTGGATGAAAGAAGTATAATGTTTTTAAGGATACATGAGGGATACTGCCAGTTTTGCCTGTTACCCCACATTCTCACCACTGGTGACTAAAACGTGTTCCCTTTTACCTTGTTGAGCCCCAAATTAGTTCTATCCTAGAGGCAGCTTCATGGTCATGTTCACACAGAAAGGCTAAGAGTTTGAAGGTCAACCGCTGCAGCTCTGATTGACCCACTGGAATATCTGGTTTGATAAGGCTTGACCAGGTCCTTGACAAGCTCGCCAGCTGTTTCTTTGTTAAAGCAGGAAAGTGACTCATATATTGGAATTAGCTCTGCATCACCTCCCATTGCAAGAAACAGGGTTGTCCTTCACACCTCCGCCCCCTCACTGTCCCTATCCTGACCGCTGTTTCTCAGTAATAGCTCTCAAACCTAGCCTTGCCTTTCCACCTCCATCACCTCTGCGTTAATCCAGGCCTGTAACAGATCCTGGTGAACAGCGTCCCCATCTTCCTAACCCTGTTTAGTCTTCCACATTGTCATATTCCAGAGTTCTCTTCTTGAAGACAAAGCTGATTAGGCCCGTCCCCTCCACTGCAGGAAGGCTCTAAATCTGTCATTGTTCTTCAAGGCCCTTTACGATCTGATCCCAACTTCATCTCCAGCCATCCTGCATGTGGCCCTCACACCTCTCACTGTCGTTCCAACATGGCAAACTGTTGGATGTACCACCGTCCACTTGGAGTGTCCTTCCTTCCAGCTTCTTTATCTTCTGTTCATCCCTCAAAGTAAAACTAAAGCATCAAATCCTGGGTGAAGCCTCTCCCAGTTCCCCCAGCAGACAGTTGCTTCACCCTCCATGTTGTGTTGTCCAACTCCACGTTGAATTCACAGCACTGTGGCTGCTGCGTGGTACCTGGTGAGGAGTCCTGGTCGCCAGCCTGTCTCCACCACTTCTGCTCAGTCCTCTGGGTCAGGGTCCTGGTCTTGCCTTTTTTCCCATTGATGATAAAAGTTTGTAGAATAAGTGAATGAATGTCTTTATAATGTTTAACACATAATTACTATTTTTAATATCTTAATTTTATAGATAGTTTTAACTTCACAAATATTAGCATTGATCTAATATCTTAAGATGTAATAAGTGTTTTTGCCTAGATCTTAAGAAAATACAGACCAGTGCTTGGCCTTGACTTGAATTTCTTTTATTACGAAGTCCTCATCCTTTTTTTTTTTTTACTTTATTTTATTTTATTTTTGTGGTTCGGGGGAAATTTGACAAATATACCCTCTTTCTTGGCAAAGGAAATTTTTATTTCCTTTTTTAAAATAAATTTATTTATTTTTGGCTGTGTTGGGTATTCGTTGCTGCACGCGGGCTTTCTCTAGTTGCGGTGAGAGGGGGCTACTCTTCGTTGCGGTGTGTGGGCTTCTTATTGCAGTGGCTTCTCTTTGTTTTGGAGCACAGGCTCTAGGCACGCGGGCTTCAGTAGTTGCAGCACACGGGCTCAGCAGTTGTGGCTCATGGGCTCTAGAGCACAGGCTCAGTAGTTGTGGCGCACGGGCTTAGTTGCATATGGGATCTTCCTGGACCAGGGCTCGAACCCGTGTCCCCTGCATTTGCAGGTGGATTCTTAGCCACTGCACCACCAGGGAAGCCCCCTCATCCTTTCTGTGCCTCTTTCTCATTCCCTTCCTCCTCTTCTCTAAGAAGAGAACTGGCAAAATGCCTGTGGGAGGAAAAGCACAGGAGAAGGTGATGGACAAGATAGGGTAGGGAGTGTAACCTTCTCTTCTCCCAGGTCCTTGCACAGTAATACGTTACTCAAAGTTTATGCCGTGACATTGGTCCATCGTGTGAGCTGTTACAAGGTTTATGTGAAATATAACCAGTAGTATTGCCTTATGAAGAAATGCTTCCTTTCATAAAGAATTCTCTGCATAATAGACTCTAGATTTGATGGCAAATCTAATGTCCTCAATGACATGTTGGCTCAAGGTCAGTATATTACTTGAATTAAGTTCATTAAGTGATTCTACTCATCCATTTGACATGTACACTTTGGGTTATCTTAATGAAGTCACCTCCTCTAAGGATTTCAGATTAGCAAAAACTTCTACCATGAGTTTGGTGTGAAAGCCTCCAAGTGAGTTTTTAAGGTTAACATTCAGTGCACCAGAACCCTTTCTGTGGGACACTCACAAATACAGTGAAGTACATTTTTAAATAGATACTGAAAAAGAATTTCTGCTTACACCTAGAGCTTTCTGTGATTGCTTACTATCCCTTGCTGAACATCAAGCGACAGTAATGAGAGAAATAATGAAAATGCATTGGGAAACAGAGATTACACATTTTAACTAGACATAGAGTCCTTTCCATACTTACTTACAACACTCCACAATGGACCAAGACATACCTTTGGAAACACAAAATCCTATAGTCATAGGACATTATTAGTGCCATTTAGTCAGGGGCATACGCTTGAGTAATCGGTAAGAAGAGAATGTGGATTCCAAAGACAGATATTTCTGCCTGTGACCATCCTCTGGAAAAGCTCAGCGGGAAGCTTCATGCTGGGTCTTTACAGAGTGGTTCCAGCTGCCCGGGAGCACTTGGCTACAGAGGCTGGGGTCCTGACGCCCTGCATATAGATGTTCCTCATTGCCCCTCAGGCATTGTGGGTTCTGTCCTTTGTGCCTGGGCAGTGAATACTGCCCCTCTCAGAGCTTCCAAGGTGCCTTCCAGGGAGAAGACACCACTTCTTTCCTAAGGAACTTTCCTTCCAGATGCCTTTATAGTTTTTCATTTACAAGTGACCAGTGACCAGTGGTGAATGGAGCTGCCCATAGAATCTGAGCATAAAATTTCCCCAGCTTTGTAGGAGTCATCCAGTTATTGGCCTGGCCAGTGACGGGGAGGGGCTGCCCCACCCCCATCCTGTGTTTCTCCATTGATTGGCCCCATCGCTGCTTTGCTGGGCATTGGGCCTCACTCTGAGCTGTAGAGGGAATGTGACCACTAGTAAGTTCAGAGAAACCAGGAGAAGATGTTGAATCAAAGAGAAAGGAAATTTCAAGGAAGAGGTTGGGGGAGGGAAGATGTGAGGATGGTAGGAGAGAACGGAGAAAAAAGATAAGCAGAATGTGTTAAGCTGTAAATTCTTATACATAAAAAATAGCTCTTAAAAATATATTGTTCTCGGGCTTTCCTGGTAGTGCAGTGGTTGAGAGTCCGCCTGCCGATGCAGGGCACACGGGTTCGTGCCCTGGTCCGGGAAGATCCCACATGCCACGGAGCGGCTGGGCCCGTGAGCCATGGCCGCTGAGCCTGCGCGTCCGGAGCCTGTGCTCCGCAACGGGAGAGGCCACAACAGTGAGAGGCCCGTGCACCGCAAAAAAAATAAAAAATAAAAAAAATATATATATATAGTTCTCAAAAAGCATAGTTTGCTGGGGGGAAAAAATGGATTGAAATGAAGTGAGGTTGTTTTTGAAGTAGGAATGTCCTCGTTACTGAGAGGGAGGTCCATCCAGCATCCCTGAAAAATGAAGGAAATGGTTATCTCAATGCTGATTCCCTTCTGGGAGAGCACAGGAGGCCTGCCAGTTCCCTGCGACAGACCATTGTCATTCCTTATCATTCCCCTGCATCATTTACACAGAGATTAACTGGAGATGGAAATTTCTTCAGTTGTTTCTATAAGTATACTCAGCTGGACTTTTTCTCTCTTTCCATGGAACAGAACCTCTGATCCTGTCTCCCTACCTATTTGTATTTCAGTTTTAGTTTCTTCGTGTGGTATGTTTAACAGCCATGCGATGATTAAGTTTGTATATTTTGCAATGACAGTCTAATGACTCTTGGCCAACGGGTATTGTTCCCAGCTGGTTGTTACAGTTACTGTCAGCCTCAGTGGCCCTTGATCAGGTTCAGGCCACAAGATGAGAGTTCAGAGGCTTCCGCTGAGCAGAGGAAAACAACAGTAGGGACTGGGGAGGTGGAAGTTTTACCCAATTCTGGGAATCCTAGAGCATGTTGCGATTGTGTAGCGCTTTTCCCCTTCATGTCTCAAGTATGATGAGAAATTGTGTTTGTCACATGGAGCGACTCCACCATGTGCCGTTCTTTTCACTAGAGGACACAATCCCAAAGAAGGTGGTATGCCACTTCAGCGGGAAGGCCTACGCTGATGAGGAGCGCTGGGACATTGACAGCTGCACACACTGCTACTGCCTGCAGGGCCAGACCCTCTGCTCGACCGTCAGCTGCCCCCCGTTGCCCTGCGTCGAGCCCATCAACGTGGAAGGGAGCTGCTGCCCAATGTGCCCAGGTATCTAAGCCGCTGCCCTGCCACTTTTCAAACTGGGATGTTGATTCAAAAGGAAGCTAGAACAGACTCAGAACCTCCCCCACCCATCCCTTAGCTCCTGTGGCCCAAACAGAGACCTGGCGGGTAACTTGAGAGCCTGTGACCATCTAGGTGAGTGCCTGATTTTGGTTCCATGCCAGTATTGCTCTCTTCTGACTTGCATTCTCTAAACGTTAAGTGGCAGGCCTTATGGGTGTAACAGACCTGTGAATGACACCTGCCATATCCGAGTAGCACAGTTTTAGTGCAGTGTTGGACGAGCCTAGCGGAAAAGGTCCATCATCGGACACAGTAGGGAATGATGTTCTAAGGTGACTATCTATCAGAACCAGAATGGAAGAGCTGCATTTAAACAATACGATGCTGGTCCAATCTTTCTTCAGTTCATCAGTTCCAGTAGTACCCAGGCCACCCCATGCAGCCTTCTCCCAAGCCCTCCTGTGAACTTTCCATCTCTTCCCACCTAGACCGGAACCACGGAGCACGCCCCCAGCTGGCTGTTGCAGAATCACATGCCTACGTCTGTCCCCACATTCCACCCTTCATGTCAACTTAGTAATCCGCCTCCCAATTTCAAACCGAAGTCCCCCACAGCTGCCCAGATCCTCCCCCAGGCCTTCTCCTGGTTTCCATGTCTGTGTCTCCTGCCAAAACAGCTCCTTTGTTTTCTGCCCCTCGTTGCCAGCAATGCAGGACCTGAGCCCTCAGCAGGACAGCCTCTGGGCAGTGTTCCAGATCTAAAGCCCTGAACACACAGACTTCACAGGCACTCCAGACCACACAGACCAAAGGGAGGGCTCACTCTAGGAGCCCCTCCACGTTCACCTCGATTCTGTGTTTTCTTGCGGCATTGTATTAGAGGCTTGCTCCGTGCAGCACAGTGGGCTAGGAGTCAGGGCAACTTAGAAGGGCATCTACACTGTGCACTTGTAAGATGGGATAGCCAGTTAAACCCGAAGAGTTTCACTGAGCTCTGCATACATTTGCCTTTTGTTTAGCTGTTGTGCAAACTAGCCCTAATGGGCACTTCTAAAAATGTCCATTTATCCCCTAAAAAGGATGGGATATTCTGCCAGGTCAGGAGGCTGAGTCCTTTTCAGATCTCTTATTGGGTGCTTTTCATAGTTTAGTCTCCTTGGCCTTGTTTAAGGTGTAAATTGAGAGTCACAAGTTCACTTCTGTGATGTCGTATCCCTCGTTGTCCACATAGGGAAAAAACAAAATCCTTAAGTGTTTTGCACGAGAAGAATGAGGAAAAACATGTATTTCTCATTGGAGTTGCTTTATCTATTACATTTCACCTGTTTCACAAGTTTCATACCAGTTTTCCTAGTAATACGCTTTGAGCAGTTCAAATGGTGAAACTTGATCTTATTTATTCAACCAAGATTCATTTCGTGCCTACCCTATGCAAGCACTGCTCGAGGCCCTGGGGAGACAAGGGTGAATCCAACAAGTCCCCATCCACACAGCTGATGGTTTCATAGGGAGAGACAGGCAGCACATAAGTAAACAGTAAATAGTGCACAAGATGAGGATAAGAGTCACAGAGAAAACACATAGCGAGGCAAGGGTGGGGGAGGAGGGGCTAGGCAGAACAGGAGACAGGATGTTCTGATAATCCGAGAATGCCTCACTGATCAGATGACATTTATAAAGGGACCCAGAAGAGTGGCAGGAATCATGGGGTAGAGGCAGAATCTCTGTGGTACAGGCAGGACAAAAGCCCAGGGGGTGGGAACATGCCATGAATGTTTAAAGAGAAGCAGGGAGGTTGTGTGGATGTGACCCCATGAGCAGGGAGGGTAACTAGAGGAAAGCAGAGAACTAGCTGTGTGCCAAAACACGAGATCTCATGAGCGATTTTAGAATTTTATTGGGCAAGATAGAAACTCTGGAGGGTTGTGAGCAGAGGAGTGATGGGACGTGACTTGCAGGAGTGGAGGCAGAGAGGCCAGTGGTGCAGGTGAGAGATGAGTGTGGCCTGTACCGGGGCAGTAGCTGTGGAGGTAGGAGAAATGGTTGGGTTCTGATTCTAGTGAAAGGGTAGAATCTATAGCATTTGAACATGATGTGAGGAGTGAGAGGAAGAGAGATGCCAAGGACGACTATAATGTTTTTGACTAAAATATGGAGTTGCAGCTCTGGTGTAAAATCAGTTTGGTTTGGGGAGTTTTTAGTTTGAAATCTCCATTGGACATCTAAGTGGAGATAATGAATAGACAGTGAATCTGTCTGATCTGGAGTTCAGGAGAGAAATGGGAGATGGGTCTATAAACTTGAACATTGTCAGCCACAGGTGGTTTTTAAGCCTTGAGACCGGACGAGGTCACTCAAGGAGTGAGTGGATATAGAGAGGAAAAGGGAGCCTGGGACTGAGCCCAGGAACCCTCCAACTTTGGGATCTGGGCAGGTGGGGAGGGACTGGCAGAGGAGACAGAGAATGAGCCCCTGCCACACGGGAAGAAACGGAGAGAGCTATGGCCTGGGAGCCACATGGAGAGAGGGTAGGAGGAGTGCTGTTGGGTCACATCAGGTGAGAAGCAGGGACTGACTGCTGTGCATTCAGCGTTTTCCTAGTCGTCGTGACAAGAGCCATTTCCATACAGTGGTGGCAGCAAAATCTCCTTAGAGTGGTTTCTAGAGAGAAGGGGAGGGGGTGAATTGGAGACAGCCATTACACAGCCCAGCTACAGACCACGAGTGCCAAGCTCACAGATAGGATTTTCCTGTGGAGTAGAGGCGGGTCTTGGAGGCTTTCCCTGAAGGATTGAGCTAGACCTTGAAAGACAGGTGGGTTCTCTTAATTGGAGTGAAAGGGTAATCTGACCAAAGACCCTGAGACAGAAAGGTAAAGGCCAAATGCCCCTGGAATAGGGAGTTCTGGGAGCGGGAAATAAAGACAGAGAAGATGACTTTGGTCCAGATTTTTAGGGCCTTAATTGTCAATTGGAGAGGTAGATTTTGTCCTTTGTCCTTCGTGGCTCTTTTTTTTTTTTTTTTTTTGCGGTACGCGGGCCTCTCACTGTTGTGGCCTCTCCAGTTGAGGAGCACA
>NW_020837956.1:14664062-14819964 GCF_003676395.1 Aethalodelphis obliquidens | reverse complement strand
CCAGTTGTGGAGCACAGGCTCTGGACGTGCAGGCTCAGCGGCCATGGCTCACGGGCCCAGCCGCTCCGCGGCATGTGGGATCCTCCCGGAACGGGGCACGAACCCATATCCCCTGCATCGGCAGACGGACTCTCAACCACTGCGCCACCAGGGAAGCCCCGTGGCTCATTTTTGAGCAGATGAAACGCAAGATCATGGAGGTGCTTTGGGGAGCCACACAGTGATCTGTAGGAGGACTGAAGCAGGGAGAGACCAGAGACCAGAGACCAGAAGCAGGGAGAGACCAGAGACCAGAAGCCAGGACAGCTGTAGACGTCCCAGATGTGTGATGATTAGGACCCAAATTCAGGTGATGGCGGCAGGAATAGAGGGAAAGAGCCACTCTCCTCGGTTGCGAGTTTAATAGAGGAAAGAGTGCAGGTTTCACTAACATCCTGCTCATAACTAGAGATTTCTCCAGTGACTTCTCAGTCAGCATTTACTGTTGGATTGGAATTGAATTTCTGTTAAGTCCCCCTTCTGCTTCTGATGTATTATTCATGAATCATTTCTCCATCTTATCTCAGCAAATTTTGCAGTCAGGTGAGCTCTGCCACCTTACATTTGATTAAGTGTGGCCCGCCAGGAAGCCTGGATTCCTGTCCCATTTTTCTCCTGGGCCCTCTGAAGTTTCACGTTGCCAATTCTCACCTGGAAAGCTCAAGCTACTTGGCTTTGTCCCCTACGCACATCAGCTAACGTTCTGAACAGCCTCACCCTTACAAAGCACTTTCCCCCTCTGCCATCTTTGGATACGAGTACCAGACCTGTGAACTGATTTGCTGGTTAGTACTTGTCCCATTTGATAGAAAACAGGGTGAGAAAAGCTAAGTGAATTATCCAAAGCCATGCACCTAGTTAGCAGAAGACCCAGGAGTCCCCAGTCCTAAGGTGACTTACGGTTCCATCTCCCAGAAGATGGTGTCCTCCCCTTGTAAGCCCCAAGCACCCTGCCCCATATCCAGAAAAGGACATTTTAAGGAGGGTGGCTCTTACAATGGGCCGGGTGCCTCTGACTGTAAAGTACATCCCCAGTAGGTTGTCTTAGGTTCCTCTGAAGTTCAGGTCAAATCTGACCTCAGTTGTAATTCTTTAATTCTGACCATGTGCACGTGATCTATGCCACCTGGCCAGGTAAAGATTTGTGTCACTCCCCTGGCCCTGTCATCCACAATGCCAGCAGCTTTATAAAGGACTCTTGTAGTAAATGCCGGAAGGGTTCTATTTTAGAGTTGGGATTGAATGCAGTCTTTGGCCATGGCAGGCCTGGGCCTAGGCATGGAAACACAGCAGCACCCACAATTCTTTTTTGTTTCTTCAAGCAGTTTTTTTGCTGAAAGTTTTATCCTTTTTGACAAAGCTGCTCAGAGGTGGCTTCCCTCTTAAGTTCACATCAAAGGGAAATGACCCTCTCCCCTTAGACTTGAGGGCTCTGAACTGGAGCTTTGAGTATTTTATGATAAAGAAGGAGGCGTGGGTAGATTTTAATCAGAGCGGAACTGAGTTTAGTGGAGCAAACTGGTCCAGAGGACAGGCCATGAGCTGCCAGACGGTGAGAAGTAACTCATCATGAGGGGCCCGTGAGGGCAGGACTGGTCTTGCTCACAACTGTATCCCCCCAGCTTAGGCCAGTGCCTGCCACATAGGAAATAGGAAATACTTGGAAAATATTTGCTGAACAATGGTGATCAGCAATCACTAAGTAAGACATCCTCCTGCATCCTAGGTAGATCCTTCCAACTTTCCCCTCTGTTGCCAAGGAGGGCCTTTCTAAGCACCTGTGGGAAGAGAACTCACACTGTCAAGTCTGTGTTGTTTGTAGGGTTTCACTGAAATCTACCTGTAGGCAGGTATGAGGCACAAGAATTTCAACACTGCTTGCCTGCTGCTGTCACTCAGGAAAGACCCTGAGCTGAACTGAATTGACCCCAGCCCTGGGAGTCTCCGCAGAGGAGGTCTTTGCTGCTTAGCTGCTGACATTCACGGGTTTTTGGCATGGATCTCGTTAGCCTTTTCTCCCGAGGCCTCAGAAGGCAGTGGCAGGTCAGCCCCTGTTGGGATAGGAAAGCTCCAGGCTGTGCACTGGACCAGACAGGGCAGGGGCTCAGGGTGCCACGGCACTGAAAGATGTCATGTAAATGTCAAGGGGGTTTTCTTCCCGAATTCCTCCAGGAAATTCGTATCACATATCGAGATGTCTCAGTGGGCGAGCTGAACACCATCCCTACACACACACACACACACCCCAGACCCACCCAGCCCAGGCTTATTGAATCAGGACCTGTGAGCATCAGCACATTTTATAAGCTCCTCAGGTGATTCAGATGATAGAAAAGTTTGGAATCACTAGTTTATACTCAGACCCCTGCTTCTGTGGATGAAAATGTTTTCAGTAACTTCTCTTTTTAATTCTAGAGTTTTTAGAGACCTGTTGAACCTTTCAAAACTCTAAGAGTGTCTACTTCTTGCCGTGTTTGAGGTCTTAGAATTTAAGTAAGAAAAGCAAAAGCCAAAGTGACTTTATTCTTGGGGGCAATAGGAAGACCTGGGCTTTGGAATCACAGAACTGGATTGGAAGCCCAGCTCTGCTGGTTCCTGGGTGCATAATCTTGGGCAATTTCTTAACGTCTTAGCATTTATTTCCCTGGCAGATGCTCGGTTAGCTCACAGTGGAAGATGAGCACGTACTCTATTCTCTATCACTATTCCCTTCTCTCAGATTTATCCTTTTTAAAGTTCACTTCTTGAAAGGCTGGTAACTTTGGGATAGAACGTGATCACTGTGAGCAGAGAGGATTTTCTTTTAACTTATGTAACGTATTTCATGTATTTTATTTTGGACTAAATTAGGCTGAATATTAGTGAGTATTTCGTATTACCAGTGTTGGGTAACCCTATTATAAAAATCAGTTAATAATATGGCAGGCCCTGGCCAAGAAGTACATGATTGAGGCTGACTTCTATTGTTATATTTTGAAAACAGAGGTTCTTAAGAATTATTTCTTTTAAAAGTTGGCTAATTATTGTTAGCCAGATGAAGTAGGGCTATACAAATATTTATGTAGGAACCACGGAAAGCTTTGGATTTTCTCACTGGTCCCTTTAGAACTTGGCTTCAAAAAAAAGAAAAATCCTGATATTGGAGATTAATGAATATCATTCTTCTCGGTTTTGTTTTGTTGTAGTATCTTGTTGACCAAAGTGTCTATATGATCGAGTTAGATAATATTAATATGTTTGCTCAAGATCAGTTTCCAGTCTACATGGTTCCAGGAATAACACAGTAGATATTTAAGACTTAAATTGGGCAGCACCTCGTGAGGTCTGCCAACATCCATTCCCATTGAGGGGAAGGGAGTGGAGGGGAAATGAATAAAGAATGGAAGATGCTGTAACTTTTTCACTTCCTGTGACATATTTCATATAAATGATTCAACACTCATTTATTAAAGAGCAAGTTATTAAAGTATAATTTATTAGATGGAAAGTAAAAGAAATCCTTTCATTTCAGCCAGTGACCATCAGCTTGCACGAATCTGTAGAGCCAACAGCGTTTGTCATGAAAAAGCAGAGCTTCTGACCCAGGTGGAGGAGTAATCTTCTCCCATCTTTTTAAATCGTTATAGGACATGTTTCCCACCCCTACAAAGCTAGGAACTGTAGCATTAATGATGTCAAGGTGGAAACTGGATCTTTCATGTCCCAGGACACGTTGTGTTGTATTGCATGCACCGTCCATTTGGATTGAGGAGACAAGTCAACAGTAAGGAGCCTCCCGTCATCTTATGAAAAATGTCCCCTTCTTTTAGAAATGTATGTCCCAGAACCAACTAATATACCCATTGAGAAGACAAATCATCGTGGAGAGACTGACCTGGAGGTTCCCCTGTGGCCCACACCTAGTGAAAATGACATTATCCATATCCCCAGAGGTAAGTGCCGAAGTCAGCTAAGATCTGTCTAGTCTTGTGTATGGTTTACTTTTTTTTTTTTTTTTCCCTAATTTTCAAAACTTCTTTTGGGTAACCTTTTAAAATACGTGCCCAGGTAAGTTCAACTAACCACTCCAAGAAAGACCTGCTTGGCTGTAACATATTTAACAACCCAGGATGATGAAATAAGTCTGCAGGTAACTGGGTAAAATGCCTTTTTTCTGGTCCCACATGCTCAGAGGCTTAATGACGATGGAGAGAAATATGTCCCTGGTCATAAGAGCTTGGTATCTGGAATTTCTAAGCCATCTCTCAAATGCAGGTGTGAGAATAAACTTTGTAAGCAGAGTAATAATAAATTACTCACTTGTTCCTGTGGATTCTGTATTAAGCATTTATGCATTAGGTTACCCTCTTCTTCCAGGTAGTTTTCACTCCATGAGGAGTTCAGTTTATTACTGTGTTGATTTTTCCACTCATCAGGCTTATTAGTCCACGTGTTGTTTTTTTTTTTCCCCTTGCTGTCCTTTTAGTCGTGTGTAATAGAGATGTTATTCTGCCTCTCAGCTGTTAGGGTATTTAGCTGTTAACTAAAAGTTCGTGGGAGATGTATCCCTCCAACCTAGTGAGGATTTAGCTTAATTAAAGTGTTTGATTTGCATTCAATTGATGTAAGATATAGTCCTGCAATCCTTATTGGGCAGGGGTTAAGTAAAATTATACTTGCTTAGGGCTTTGAAGGCTCTTGGTCTTGTTTAACCTAAACCCCTATAGTAGGACAAAGAGTGTTGGTGTGAGCGGTAGAAGTATTGTGGATAGAACGATTGCTGTTGGTAGAAGGGTTATTTGTTTTGTGGGGTAGAATTGTCATTTTATTTTTATGTTATTGGTGGAGGGGAATAGGGTTAATGCTGTGGAGTAGGTAAGGCGTATGTAGAAGTATAGGTTGAGTAGAGCTGTGATGGCTATGAGGGTGGGTAGGATGAGAGTGTCGTTTTTTGTTAGTTCTTGAATAATTATTCATTTAGGTATAAAGCCTGTGAGTGGAGGAAGTCCTCCTATGGAGAGTAGGGTGAGTATAGTAAAAGTTGCTATAACGGGTATTGTGTTTCATGTTTGGGATAATAGTAGTGTAGTGGTAGTGGAGTTTTGGATGAGTAATATAAATATAGTGAAGGTTATTACAATGTAAATTAATAGATTTAGTATGGTGAGGGCTGGATTGTACAGTAAAATAGCGGTTATTCATCCTATATGAGCGATTGATGAGTAGGCTATAATTTTTCGGAGTTGTGTTTGGTTTAGTCCACCTCAACCTCCGATTAGAATTGATAGGAAGGATATGGTAATTATTAGGTGTAGGTTGATTGATGGTGAAATTTGGTAAAGGATTGAGATAGGTGCGAGTTTTTGTCACGTAAGTAGAATTAGTCCTGTGCTTAGGGGAATGCCTTGTGTAACTTCTGGTACTCAGAAGTGGAAAGGGGATAGTCCTAGTTTAATGGCTAGAGCTATTGTTATTAGAATAGATGCTGTTGGGTCGAATAATTTTATGATAGTTCATTGGCTGGAGTGAATTAGGTTAATAATAATTGCTAGTATGAGTAATGAGGACGCTGTGGCTTGTGTTAGAAAGTATTTGGCTGAGGCTTCTGTGGCTCGGGGGTTGGGTTTTTTCATTATGATAGGAATGATGGCTATTATATTTATTTCTAGTCCGATTCAGGCGAACAATCAATGGGAGCTAATGGTGACAATTGTTGTGCTTAGGACGAGGGTTGTTAGTAGGGTGATAGAGACGAATGGGTTAATTAGTATGGGAAGGATATGAACCAACATTTCCGGGGTATGGGCCCGGTAGCTTATTTAGCTGACCTTACTATAGATTATGGTGTAGTGTGGTAGCACGAAGAATTTTGAATTCTTAAGGGTAGGTTCGATTCCTATTATTCTAGAAATAAGAGGACTTAAACCTCTATTATTTACTCTATCAAAGTAATTCTTTTGTCAGACATATTTCTTATTTTATGTTTGGGGTGGGATGCCTGCTGTTATGATGGGTAATGAGATGTGTCATATGCAGAGAGCTAGTGTTAGTGGGAGGAAGTTTTTTCAGAGGAGGTGTATTAGCTGGTCATATCGGAATCGGGGGTAGGATGCTCGGATTCATAGGAAGGATATTGTTAGTAGTAGTGATTTGACGATTAGGTTTGTTGTGCATAATTCTGGTGTGTAGGGATCGTGGAATGCTCCTAGAAATAAGATAGTTGTGAATATATTTATTATGATAATGTTGGCATATTCTGCTAGAAAGAATAGGGCGAAAGGACCAGCAGCATATTCTACGTTAAAGCCAGATACGAGTTCTGATTCTCCTTCTGTAAGGTCGAAAGGGGCTTGGTTAGTTTCTGCTAAGGTGGAGATAAATCATATTATAGCTAGTGGTCATGAGGGGAAGAGTAGTCATAGTTTTTCTTGTGTAGTGTTTAGTGTAGATAGAGTGAAGGAGCCGTTTATTAGAAGTACAGATAATAGAATAATAGCTAATGTTACTTCGTATGAGATTGTTTGTGCTACTGCTCGTAGGGCTCCGATTAGAGCGTATTTTGAATTGGAAGCTCATCCGGATCATAGGATAGAGTAGACAGCTAGGCTTGATATTGCTAGTATGAAGAGTACTCCTAGATTTATGTTGATGAGTGGGTGTGGTATGGGTAGGGGAGCTCATATTGTGAGAGCTAAGGTTAGTGCAAGTACGGGTGCAATTATAAATATGGTGGTGGAAGATGTGGCTGGTCGTAAGGGTTCTTTAGTGAATAGTTTGATTGCATCGGCGAAGGGTTGTAGTAGGCCATATGGGCCTACGATATTTGGTCCTTTTCGGAATTGTATGTAGCCTAGGATTTTGCGTTCTACTAGTGTTAGAAATGCTACAGCTAAAAGAATGGGAAGAATGAGTGTTAAAATGTTAATTATAAACATTTGTTGAAGAGAGGATTTGAACCTCTGAGTATAAAAGCTTAAGTTTTATGCAATTGCCGTACTCTGCCACTTCAACAATGCCCTGATCTTGGGCAGGGTATATTTGCGCTAGATTATTAGGTTGAGACTGGGTCACTAATTGTTTGAAGGCGCTTTTTTAAAGTTGGCCTTATTTCTCTTGTCCTTTCGTACTGGGAGAAATGCGTAATAGATAGAAACCGACCTGGATTACTCCCGTCTGAACTCAGATCACGTAGGACTTTAATCGTTGAACAAACGAACCCTTAATAGCTGCTGCACCATTAGGATGTCCTGATCCAACATCGAGGTCGTAAACCCTATTGTCGATATGGACTCTAGAATAGGATTGCGCTGTTATCCCTAGGGTAACTTGTTCCGTTGATCAAAATTTTGGATGAATAAGTGATACTATACTTTGGCTGGTAGGCCTAAGTTTTAATCACTCGGAGGGTTTTTTATACTCCGAGGTCACCCCAACCGAAATTGTCAGCTCATATAAAGCTTTGTTATCCCTTGGTGGTATTATTTTATGCTTTTTGAGTTGATTAATTAAAGCTCCATAGGGTCTTCTCGTCTTATTGTGTTATCCCCGCCTCTTCACGGGGAGGTCAATTTCACTGATTAAGAGTAAGAGACAGTAAAACCCTCGTGTGGCCATTCATACAAGTCCTTATTTAGAGAACAAGTGATTATGCTACCTTTGCACGGTCAAGATACCGCGGCCGTTTAACGATTGTCACTGGGCAGGCAGTGCCTCTAATACTAGTTATGCTAGAGGTGATGTTTTTGGTAAACAGGCGGGGTTTGTGTTTGCCGAGTTCCTTTTACTCTTTTTAATCTTTCCTTAGTGCACACCTGTGTTGGATTAACAGTATGGTTAATAAATAGTTTAGTGTTGGGTTATATTTATTAGCTGTTAACTATCAGTATATTATCAGTTACTGATATAAGCTTGTGCAAGGAGAAAATTTTTCTTGTTACTCATATTAACAGTATTTCTTCTATAGTTGAATAGATTAGTCCAATAGTCAGGCTAGGAGTTATTTTATTTATTGTTGAAATTAAAACTTGTTTTTGTTGTTGAGCTTGAACGCTTTCTTAATTGGTGGCTGCTTTTAGGCCAACTATGGTTTAAGTTTTATGTTACTCTCTAGTAAAGGTTGTATCCATTTCTAAAAAGCTGTACCTTTTTAGACTAACAGTTAAACATACGTTGAAACTTAATATGGTTTTTAGTATTGTTTAATGTTGAACTGAAATTCCTTTCTTGGACAACCAGCTATCACCAGGCTCGTTAGGCTTTTCACCTCTACCTACAAGTCTTCTCACTATTTTGCCACATAGATGAGTTTGTTCTAGTTACTGCTCATAAGTAACTCGTCTGGTTTCGGGTAATTTAACTTAAGGTCTCTTTGCTAAATTATTACTAGTTAAATCATTATGCAAAAGGTACAAGGGGTAAACTTTGCTTTTTTCTACTTTTAATAATTCTTTCATCTTTCCCTTACGGTACTTTCTCTATAGCGCCATTGATAATTAAATTTCTATCTCCTATACTTTAGATGTATGGTAAATGTTTTATTTGATTGGCTTATAGTAGTAGTGATGAGGAGGGGTATGGGCTAGATATAGTTCAAGATGTACACGAGTTGTGGAATCTTCTAGGTGTAAACTAGATGCTTTGTTTAAGCTACATCTCGTTTATCCAAGCACACCTTCCGGTATGCTTACCTTGTTACGACTTGTCTCCTCTTGTACGCTTGCTTAGCATGGGTTAGCGATCTGGGGCTTTGCTATGGCACTTGAGGAGGGTGACGGGCGGTGTGGGCGTGCTTCATGGCCTTATTCAATTAAGCATTCTATTCTTAATTTACTGCTAAATCCTCCTTTAGTTTTTAGGTTTCATAAAAACTTCCGTCTAAGTTTAAGGGATGTTCTTATTATAGAAAATGTAGCCCATTTCTTCCCAATCCATAGGTTACACCTTGACCTAACGTTTTTACGTGCAATAGTTGTGCTTACTTTCGTTCCTTTTTTAGGGTTTGCTGAAGATGGCGGTATATAGACTGAAGTAGCAAGGATTGGTGAGGTTAATCGCGGTTTATCGTTTACAGAACAGGCTCCTCTAGAAGGATATGAAGCACCGCCAAGTCCTTTGAGTTTTGGGCTGTTGCCGATAGTACTCTGGCGAATAGTCTTGTTTTAGGACTATTTAAGTTTACGACTAAGCATAGTGGGGTATCTAATCCCAGTTTGGGTCTTAGTTGTCGTGTACTCAGTTTATGGTAAAGTTACTTTCGTAGTTTAACTTAATTTTAATTATGGCTTTTTACAGCTTAATTAAGGTTTGACTTTATTTTTATATCGTTCCTTGACACTCTTTACGCCGGGTGTCTATTAATTTGGGTCAATCGTATGACCGCGGTGGCTGGCACGAAATTTACCAACCCTAATTAGCATGGCTAGGTCAAACTTTCGTTCATAGCCTAATTCTTGTCACTGCTGTATCCCGTGGGGGTGTGGCTAAGCAAGGCGTTATGAGCTACTAGTGTAGTGTGCTTGATGCCCGCTCCTTTTAGTCTTTAATGATTTGGAGGGCATTCTCACTGGGATGCGGATGCTTGCATGTGTAAGTCTGCTAAGAACTAATAGAAAGGCCAGGACCAAACCTTTGTGTTGATGGGGCAATAATGCCCATCTAGACATTTTCAGTGTCTTGCTTTATAAAATTTTAAGCTACATTAACTTGTGGAGTAGCAAATTATTTGTATAATTTCATTATGGGGCTTGTGTCAGATTTAGTATTGATTTATTAAAAAAAAGTGCGCGTAGATCTAGGGACGAAGCACTGTAGGGGGGTGGCGAATATTAAAGCAGACGATCAGTTTTGTAAGGGGGAAGGGGGGTTTAAACCCCTATGAGATAGGGTTTTTTGAGCCCGGGGGGGAATAATAGAGTACTATGTCCTGTAACCATTAATTAAATAACACCTGTTGGTTGTGCTAGTCCAATCAAAAATACACACAGGCCCAGCTACAATTTATCTGACTGTGACAGGGCCTTTCTAAGGCCATAGCTGAGTCGGTGCAGGCCCCCCCCAAAAAATAAAAGATACCAAATGTATGAAACCTCAGTTATGTTAGGCATGGGCTGATTAGTCATAAGTCCATCGAGATGTCTTATTTAAGAGGAACGAGTGGGCGATTTTAAGTTGAAATGGTCCTGAAGTAAGAACCAGATGTCTTATAAAGATCACTGTTAGCTACCCCCACGAGGTATGGGCCCGGTGCGAGAAGGGGGATCCCTGCCAAGCGGGTTGCTGGTTTCACGCGGCATGGTGATTAAGCTCGTGATCTAATGGAGCGACCATAGGATATAATGGAAATAAAATTGTTAGAGGATATATAATATGTAAGAGCATACATATTATGTAAAATTAATGATAATTAATACGAGCTTTAACTTACCGTATGGAAAATAAATGAATGCACAATAATACATAGCATGTATATATGAATATTTACAAGGAGAGACTAAATATTGGTATGCATATGTATATGTGTATGTGATGTGCACAGTAAAATGTTTTTAAAACAAATTACTTTTAATACTGACGTAGCACTGTGATGTTGTGGTAATTGTACAATAAGCTTTTTTCAAGGAATAGTTTATGTAGAATTCCAGCTTTGGATGTTGGTGGTGAGGTTTAATGTCTCTTCCTTGAGTCTTAGGGAGGAATGGGGTTCTCCTTTTCCGGTTTACAAGACCGGGGTGTTTTGTTATACTACAAAGACTCTTCATTTTAAGAGTTTATTTTCAATAAGGCTGACTGCTGGTATTAGCACTAAGATCAGGAGGAAATATAGAATAGATGCTAATTGACCTACAATGATGTACGGATGTTCTACAGGTTGGCCCCCAATTCATGTTAAGGTTAAGAGGTCTGCGATTAGAGTTCAAAATAAGAGTTGGCTAAAGGGTCGGAATATTATGCTTCGTTGTTTAGATGTTTGAAGTATTGGGATAAAGATTAGGATAAGGATGGAAAGTAGTAGTGCTAGTACTCCCCCAAGTTTATTAGGAATTGATCGTAGGATTGCATATGCGAATAGGAAGTATCATTCTGGTTTGATGTGTGCAGGGGTGCTTAATGGATTTGCTGGAGTATAGTTATCAGGGTCTCCTAGTAGGTCAGGGGTGAATAGGGTTAGTGCTAGTAGGGCTAGGATTAAGAGTAAAGCGCCCAGGATGTCTTTAATTGTGTAATAAGGGTGGAATGGGATTATATCTATGTTGGATGAGATTCCTGTGGGGTTATTGGATCCTGTCTCGTGTAGGAATAGCAGGTGAACAGCTGTTAATGCTGTGATGATGAATGGGAGGATAAAGTGGAAAGCGAAAAAACGTGTTAGTGTTGCTTTGTCTACGGAAAATCCGCCTCAGATTCATTCTACTAAGGTAGTGCCGATGTAAGGGATTGCTGATAGGAGATTGGTGATGACGGTTGCGCCTCAGAATGATATCTGTCCTCAGGGTAAGACATAGCCTACGAATGCAGTGGCTATGACTGTTAGTAGTAGGAGTACACCAATATTTCATGTTTCTTGGAATATATAAGAGCCATAGTATAGGCCGCGTCCGATGTGGGCGTAAAGGCAGACGAAGAATATGGAGGCCCCGTTTGCATGTAAATAGCGGATGAATCAGCCATAGTTGACGTCTCGACAGATGTGTGCGACTGATGAAAAAGCAGTTGAGGTGTCTGGCGTGTAATGTATTGCTAGAAATAAACCTGTTAGGATTTGTATGATTAGGCAGAGGCCTAGTAAGGAACCAAAATTCCATCATGAGGAGATGTTAGATGGAGTGGGTAGGTCGATGAATGCATCATTGAGGATTTTTATTAGTGGGTGTGTTTTTCGGATGTTGGTCATTAGGGTTCTTGTAGTTGAATTACAACGATGATTTTTCATGTCATTGGTCATGGTTGGAGTCCATGTGAGAATAATGGCAATATATATTGTTTTTATTATGAGCACTATTTTTGTAATTAGTCTTGTAGGGGTTTCTTCAAAACCTTCACCAATTTATGGTGGTTTAGGGTTGATTGTGGGTGGTGTTATGGGATGTGGAATTGTTTTTAGTTTTGGGGGTTCATTTTTAGGTTTAATAGTATTTTTAATTTATTTAGGAGGAATGTTAGTTGTGTTTGGTTATACAACGGCTATGGCTACTGAGCAGTATCCTGAGGTTTGGGTTTCTAATAAAGTTGTACTTGGGGGATTTCTTTTAGGTCTAGTGTTAGAGTTATTAGTGGTATTGTATGTTTTAGAGGGTGGGAAAGTGAATATTGTATTTGAGTTTAATGGGTTGGGGGATTGAGTTATTTATGATACAGGGGATTCTGGGTTTTTTAGTGAGGAAGCTGTAGGGATTGCTGCGTTGTATAGTTATGGCACTTGGTTGGTTATTGTTACTGGGTGGTCTCTGTTTATTGGCGTAGTGGTTATTATAGAGATTACTCGGGGTAATTAAATAGTAGTATGCTGAGGGTTATAGTGATGAGGAAAGATAGGAAGTAGAGTTTGATAAGTCCTTTTTGGTTTGAAGTTAGTGTAGAGGCTTTTAGTTGAATGAGAGCTGTTGTTTTTGGTAGAATTGTTTCTGTTCAGGTTAGGTCTAATAAGGAGGTTGCGAATTTCTGGCTTATTGTTAGAACTAGATGGGGAGGTAAGCGATGTATGATTGTAGGCAAGTAACCTAATAGGGTAGAAAATTTAGTAGAGTCTGATGAGTAGGGATATTTTAGGTTTTTTGAGTGGGTATTAATTTCGAATGCGAGAATAAAGCCTAGAATTGTTACTATGAGGGCTGTTAGTTTTAGATATAGAGGTATAGTCATTAGAGGGATGTTTATTGGGGGTATGCTGTTGGAGAGGATGAATCCGGCAAAGATGCTTCCGATTAATAGGCGTTTAATGGGGTTAATCAGTATGGGGTTAGTTTCATTAATGTTTATGAGGGGAGGGAAGCGAGGTTGTCCTAGTAGAGTAAAGAAAATGATGCGAGTGCTATAAATAGCTGTTATGGAGGTGGCGATTAGTGTTAGTAATAGGGCTCAGGCGTTGGTATAAGACGAAGTGGCGGCTTCAATGATGAGGTCTTTAGAATAGAATCCTGTGAGAAATGGTATTCCTGTTAGTGCAAAGCAGCCGATGATTAGGGCAGTTGTGGTAAAGGGAAGGATTTTGTATAACCCTCCTATCTTTCGAATGTCTTGTTCATTATTTAAATTATGGATGATAGAGCCGGAACATAGGAATAGCATGGCTTTGAAAAAAGCATGTGTACAAATGTGCAGGAATGCTAGGTGTGGTTGATTGAGGCCTAGTGTCACTATTATTAGGCCAAGTTGGCTGGAGGTGGAAAAAGCAATGATTTTTTTGATATCATTTTGGGTTAAGGCACAGATAGCTGTGAATAGGGTGGTGAGGGCACCTGGAGAAAGTATTATTGTTTGAATAAATTTGTTATTTTCTGTTAGAGGTATTTAGGGTATACCTAAATATACCCTAATCAATCTTGCCTTCTCTCTAAAAGTAGTCCTCTTGATCAAAAGAGTATAAGCTTGCTCTTAGTCATGACTCAGTACTGCCTCCTGTCTACTCCAAGGACATTTTCAAAATCACTGTTAGACTGTTTTTATATTTCTTTTGGAAGAAGCAGTATTCATTGCTTGAGAGATTAATGGTCTGTTACTCTAGATACTGTAAGTGTTATGCTTGGATCAAGCCAGATGACCAGAGCACCAGATTCCTGGACCCAAGTGTTGGCTCCTTATATAACTGCTGACTGAATGGTGCTTCAGCATTATGTTTACAGTCATTCAGTCAACAAATATTAGTGCCTGCTCTTTGCCACATACTCATCTGGATGCTGAGCTTTAGTCATAAGCATAGCCATATTTATTATGTTACGTTGAGGACTCTGTATGACATAATATTTCTTTTATAAAGACCCTGAGGAGAAATTTCTTCATATATCAGTAGCAAGAAAATTTATGATTCTCCTAAGCAACTGATTTGTTTTAATCTTAAAGACACTGTGAATCTTATTGATGATGCTTATTTCCATTTTTGCTTTGGCTGCTAGGAAGCTTAAAGCTAATTTTACGGCCTGCTTTTTGCATCGAAACAGAATTTAAGGACTAAATTTTGTAACAGACCTCAACTGAAGCTTCATTTTCCTTTCCTCAAGATTTTCCTTAATTTACGTTTTAATCTTCTTATATGACATATATTCCTAAAAACACTTCCAGTATCATTTGGAATGTGGGAAGGTGAAAATTCATTCTTTTATTCATTGTGTTTTTAAAACCTGAATTCATCAATAAAATGTTACTTTTTGGGCTTCCCTGGTGGCGCAGTGGTTGAGAGTCCGCCTGCCAATGCAGGGGACACGGGTTTGTGCCCCGGTCCGGGAAGATCCCACATGTGGTGGAGCTGCTGGGCCCGTGAGCCATGGCCGCTGAGCCTGCACGTGTCCGGAGCCTGTGCTCCACAACGGGAGAGGCCACAACAGTGAGAGGCCCACGTACCGCAAAAAAAAAAAAAAAAATGTTACTTTTACCTTTGGCATTAGAAACTACTCTTCTTTTTGGCCACACCGCACGGCTTCTGGGATCTTAGTTCCCTGGCCAGGGATGAAACCCGCACCCTCAGCAGTGAAAGTGCGGACGGAGTCCTAACTACTGGACCACCAGGGAACTCCCCCCTTTGGCATTTTTCTTGATGCTGATAAATATGTTCCCTTTTTTTTCCCCCTTCCTATAAAGTATTACCATCTGCCTCTCTAAAATGACTAGGAAGGGTCTCTTCTTCTCGTCCCCCCATATACACATAGGATATTAATAAAAATCTGAGTTTTAAACTATAGACAGTATTAACATCACAAAGCTGTACTACTTCATGAGCTGAGTTTCCAAAACAATTTAAAAGCAGGTCCTTTTGATTGCATGTGTTCTGCATCTTTCACTAACCTGGTCTTTGATGCATTTAAAGACATCCTGACTGCAGTGGTTTATTTGAAACAAAAGAAAAATAAGGAAATCTTCAGAGAGTGCTCCTGATTGCTATCTATTTAAATTTGTTGTCTCTGTCTGCAGTGTTCATTGCAAGAATGATGATTTAAAGGAACAAAAAGACCACCATTTATAAGAGCAAAATTAAACATCCCTTGTACCAAGGCAGGAAAATGATCCAATAGGTCCAGTGAGTTTTCAACAAGTTTATGAAAAGTACGGCATTTTAGCTTAGAGCTCAGTAAACCAGAATATTAACCAAAAGACAAGGCTCTTGATTCTGGCTTGGTTTTTACGAGTACACTACTAATTAGTCTTATCTATTACACTACTAAGTAGAAGCATATACTTTGTCCTAGTCTCCTATTTGTTAGTAAACAGGGAGCTAAGCTGATGTTTCTGCTTCAAAATCTTAGAAGACCATAAAGGTTAACATTAATTAAAATATTTTCAGTAGTCTAATTTTAGTCACTTTTAAAAAAAAAGGTTTTTAATTAATTTATTATTTATTTTTGGTTGCATTGGACCTTTGTTGCTGTGCGCGGGCTTTCTCTAGTTGTGGCGAGCGGGGGCTACTCTTAGTTGCAGTGCGCGGGCTCCTCATTGCGGTGGCTTCTCTTCTTGTGGAGCACAGGCTCTAGGTGCGCAGGCTTCAGTGGTTGTGGCACACGGGCTCAGCAGTTGTGGCTTGCGGGCTCTGGAGCACAGGCTCAGTAGTTGTGGCGCACAGCCTTAGTTGCTCCACGGCATGTGGGATCTTCCCGCACCAGGGCTTGAACCCGTGTTCCCTGCATTGGCAGGCAGGTTCTTAACCACTGCACCACCAGGGAAGCCCTAGTCACTTTTTCTTTAAAGTCTGCGTAAGAATTTTCTTATTTTCTTTATTAGCTAGAATCAGCAGCATCCTGCCCAATTACTAAAACTTCTCACCCTAATATTTTCTTTTTTACATCCATTCCTAAGAGCTCTGCTCTCTCATAAGAGCTCTTTGGATCCACATTAGACTTTAATCATGTTTTAGCCTTAAAGTGCTAGGAAGCAATAAAACCACGTTGCTGGTCTCTATTTGCAATGTAATTAAAATAATCCTTAAAAATTCTGGTTTAGGGCTTCCCTGGTGGCGCAGTGGTTGAGAGTCTGCCTGCCGATGCACGGGACACGGGTTCGTGCCCCGGTCCGGGAGGATCCCACAGGCCACGGGGCGGCTGGGCCCGTGGGCCATGGCCGCTGAGCCTGCACGTCCGGAGCCTGTGCTCCGCAACAGGAGAGGCCACAACAGTGAGAGGCCCGCATACTGCAAAAAAAAAAAAAAAAATTCTGGTTTAGGTAATAAATGCTTGTAATTTTTTTTCTTCTAGACATGGGTCCTCTCCAGGTAGATTACAGAGATAATAACAGGCTGCACTCAGGAGAAGATTCTTCGCTGGACTCCATTGCCTCAGTTGTGGTTCCCATAATAATAGGCCTCTCTATTATAATAGCATTCCTGTTCATCAATCAGAAGAAACAGTGGATACCACTGCTTTGCTGGTATCGAACACCAACTAAGGTATTGTACTGACAAAGTTTCAGCCTCTTAAACGATCAAACTAGGAAAGGTTGTACGCTTAGATTTCCTTAGTTGCTTGATATCTTCTCTATTAGCCAGTGAAATGTTTACTTTGCTCCTCATAGCTTCAAATGCACATTAAGCTGTGGTGATCAAGATACATAGTATTTGCCCTGGGCTAGATGGCTGGATCAAGTCTCCGTCATCCATCAGTTAATGAATCCTGACCTTTCACAGATCCAATTTCCTGGATTTACTTTTAAGTTTTCAAATAAGCAGATACCCCTGGATTGATTCCTAAGTGATTGTCGTTTATATTAGAAATTAAAACTTGGTCACTTGGTATTTCTCAATCATCTATCAACTTAGAATTGGGAAAGGAAGAAAAAAAATCACAAGGTTAGGGAGATAACACACAGAAGAGGGCAAGAGGAGAGCTAAAAGATCATGACAATGTACAAAGTCCAAAGGACAGGGAGATGTGTCAAAGGCAGGCAGAAAGGGGAAAGGTAGCAAACGATGAAGGGATTGTGTGAAATAATACCAGACAAGGTGGAGGGGGTCAGATTTCATATTGCAGGGGAAAGAATATGTGTTTGTTGTCAATACAAATGCAAAGGGCCTCAATCTGCCTATTTTAAAAAGCAGGAAATAATTCATTTTCATGAAGGGAAAAAATCATAATTCCTTTGAACACTAACTACTTTTTGCAGTTTGGTTTTTACTAAAGAAAAAAGATATACAACCTCAAGAATTGAAAACAGCCCATTTACCATACAGATACTACTTTCACTGATTTTCTTACAACAAATATGTAAATTGCCTCTGTGCTGGGCGCATGCTGGGTCAGGATACAGGGCTGCACAAGACACAGTCCCTACCTGCAAAGCTGGGGAGAGAGCTGCTCATATCATAGTGTGTATGGCTGGATACAGGCAGACTGGCCCAACCTGGGATGCTGATTTTACAGCCTGATAAGAAATGGTCCGTTTATCTTAAAATCTGTCTATCTGGTACCTTCCACTCATCTTTCAACCCTCTTAAGCACTAGTCTGTACTTCAAGGATTTGAAAATAATTATGTCACTTCCGTATTTTCTCAGTTCCTTCATCCCCTCCGTTTGACATAATTTATTGACATTTCACCCCTACACAGTTTGTCAGTATTCCTCATAAGAGTATAGTTGGCAGCACTTCCCTGGTGGTCCAGTGGTTAAGGCTCCACACTTCCACTGCAGGGGGCACAGGCTGGATCCCTGGTTGGGGAGCTAAGGTACCACATGCCATGCAGCGCAGCCACAAAAAAAGTATAGTTGGCACCAGAGCATGATGTGAACCCACGCAGTCTGCCCATCCATGTGCTGTGATGCTGTTTTCTCACTTGAATGAGGTACTAAATATCTGTTGGTTTGAGATATGTAAAGCAGTTAATTCTTTGTGGTTCTTTTTCCTCCTCCCATTAAATAGCCTTCTTCTTTAAATAATCAGCTGGTATCTGTGGACTGCAAGAAAGGAACCCGAGTCCAGGTGGACGGTTCCCAGAGAATGCTGAGAATCGCAGAACCAGACGCCAGATTCAGTGGCTTCTACAGCATGCAAAAACAGAACCACCTACAGGCAGACAATTTCTACCAAACGGTGTGAAGAGAGGCAGTGTGGATGAGGTTTTGAAAGACAGAAAAACGACTCAATCTGCTCTTTAACTAGAATTCGTGCACTTGCTTAGTGGATTGTTTTGGATTGTGACTTGATGTACAGCGCTGAGGACTTCCTGGGCTGGGCTCTGTCGACAGCAGTGTGCAGAACAAGCATTCCCACTCTTCCTCAAGATAACTGACCAAGTGTTGTCTTAGAACCAAAGGTTTGAAAGTTGCTAAGGTATATTTGCTTGTAATATAGCTGTAGAGATACTTGGGGACGGGGACAGTGAGTTTGGTTGGGGCGAATGGGTGGGAGGGTGGTGTTGGGAAGACAAATAGGTCAGCTTGGCTTGTGGAGAAATCCAGTCCAGTGGCCCAGAGGATATTTTTTTCCTGTTGCTCGGAAGACTTGCACTGGTTGCTGCAAAGCTCAGGCCTGACAAAGCTCAGGCCTGAGTGAGCAGGAAAACAAAAAGGCCTTGCGATCTAGCTGCCATAACCACCTTAGACTACCAGACGAGCACATCAGACCCTTTTGATAGCCAACCCAGGCCTAAAGCCACATGCTTCTTTTATATACAGTCACAGCTGCAGTAGGTGGTGAGGAAGCAAGAGAAATGGGGTAGCAACGTTTCTCTAAAGCGGGTGATTAAGGATATATACAGTTATACTTTTTGCTGCTTTCTTTTTCTTCCAAGTCAGTCAATCAGCCAGTTCCTAGCAGAGTCAGCAAATGAATAAAACCCGAGTCGTTTCTTGACGTGAGCACTGGAGCTTTTCTGACAGCAGCGTGGCAGGAAGGAGAAGAGGGGGAAGGACACCAGGCATTCCCAGGGGCTATACTTCCTTGTTTGTTGTTGCTTTCTTCTGTTCTGTCGGTTGTTCATAGTTTTCGTTGAAGCTCTAGCTTAAGAAGAAACTTTTTTAAAAAAAACTGTTTGGGGATCTTTTTTTCCTTATTATATACTGATTCTACAAAATAGAAACTACTTCATTTTAATTGTATATTATTCAAGCACCTTTGTTGAAGCTCAAAAAAAAATTATGCCTCTTTAAACTTTAGCAATTATAGGAATATTTATGTAACTATCTTATGCTTCAGAAAAACAAAAGTATTTGTGTGCGTGTGTATATAATATATATGCATATATATTTATACACATACAATTTATGTTTTCCTGTTGAATGTATTTTTATGAGATTTTAACCAGAACAAAAAACAAACAGGCATTCCATATCAGTGCTTTTGATCACTTAAATTTTTGATTAACACAAAGTCTCAATCTACTTGCAGTTTAATTGGGAAGAGAAACGTGTGAGTGTTGGGTGTATGTGTGTTTGTGTGTGTATGCACACGCCTTGAGCAGTCAGCATCATACCTGCTATGGAGAAGGTATTCCTTTATTAAAATCTTCCTCATTTGGATTTGCTTTTGGTTTTCAATTTGCTCACTGGTCTCTGCATCACTAATCAGCTCCTGGATTTTTTTTTTTTTTCTTTTCAAACAACTGTTTGAAACAACTACTGGAATATTGTCCATAATAAGCTGGAAGTTTGTTGTAGTTTGCCTCAGATATAACTGACTGTATACTATAGTGTTAACTTTTCAAACAGCTCTTAGCACTTTTATACTAATTACCCATTTGTTGCATTGATTTTTCTTTTTAAAATGCTTGTTGTGAAAGACACAGATACCCAGTATGCTTAATGTGAAAAGAAAATGTGTTCTGTTTTGTAAAGGAACTTTCAAGTATTGTTGTAAATACTTGGACAGAGGTTGCTGAACTTTAAAAAAAAATTAATTTATTATTATAATGACCTAATTTATTAATCTGAAGATTAACCATTTCTTTTGTCTTAGAATATCAAAAAAAAAGAAAAGAAAAAGGTGTTCTAGCTGTTTGCATCAAAGAAAAAAAGATTTATTATCAAGGGGCAATATTTTTATCTCCAAAATAAATTTGTTAATGATATGTTACCAAAATAGACCTACATCAGCCTGATTAGTATAAATTTTTGTTGACAATTAATCCATTCCTGGCATAAAAAGTCTATCAAAAAATTGTAAATGCTTGCTTTTTGTTTTTCAATCATGGCCATATTATGAAAATACTAACAGGATATAGGACAAGGTGTAAATTTTTTTTATTATTTTAAAGATTTGATTTATCCTGAGTGCTATATCTATTACTCTTACTTTGGTTCCTGTTGTGCTCTGTAAAAGAAAAATATAATTTCCTGAAGAATAAAATAGATATATGGCACTTGGAGTGCACTATAGTTCTACAGTTTGTTTTGTTTTCTTCAAAAAACAAGGCTGTAAAAGGATTACCTGCAACTTGATTCTTGGCAGCAAATAAACACTTTGACTCTAAATCACACAGCGTCACTTTCAAAAAGATTCTGTGTCTGAGATGAGAAAGATGACTCGTCCTTTTACTTTAAGGCTGTCAGTTCCGGCGTCACAAGCAGCCCCAGTGCTTCTCTCAGAAGGCAGGCCTTTCCCAAGGAATCCTTGTTTAAAAAAAAAAAAAAAGGGTGTCCCCCCCGCCCCCCCCAGCAATCAAGTGTACAGCACAGGGATGCTGCTGTGAGAGAAGCTTAAAACCTACCTGTTGTCAGTCACAGATCAGAAACACGCCCATCTCATCATTAGTGTCAAACTCATTCATCATGTGTAGGAGAAAGGCTGTAGTGGGAAACCCTAGGATTTTACTAATGCTGAAGAAAGAGGTTACCAAGCAAAATAGAGGAAACCTCATTAAAAGGGGACTTTGAGTTGATAGGAAAAAATAGCATATTTTTCATACATTTCAGATGCATCAACTTAAGAATGAACTATAAACAGAGCACTGTTGAGTCGCTTCAAAAAAAATCTCTTTTGACTCTTTCGGATGCCCTCCAAAGTGGTATTTCTTCAGTATAAGACAATTTTTACAAATTCAGATTAAATTATTAATATTATTGTATTAGTATGCATCTTCATCAATTCAAGGGCAAGGGACAAATTAGTTCCACATATTCGCTATCAAATAAGACATTAATAAAACAAGGAACCATCTCAAGTTCCACGTACTCCTAGAGAACGGCTTAAGTGCCACGCTGGCATCAACTCCAAACTGAGCTACTGCCGTTGCAGTCCTGGTGTCCCGTTTACTGAGCCGGGTAGCTCTGTATGCTCACAGATGTTTAAGTGGAATTTTAAAAGCCCCCCAACAGCAGGTCCTATAGAGACTCTACTTACACTCATGTTGTCAATGGGAAGAAGCTGCCGTGGCTGTTAGGAATGTCTCACGGACCCAGAAAAAGAACAGGACTTCCATCATTCCACAGCAGCTTAGCACGATCTGAAAAAAGTCCCTCTCTCCCCTCCTTAGCATCATGAGGCTAATCAAGATTTCACCAGCTCACACACTGTAATGATGGACAATGTGTGAACAGTGAGGGGAGGAATCCAGCACTATTAAGGGAAGAAAAAAACCAAAAAACCAAAAACTCAAAAATAAAGCTCTCAAGTATATATTACCTTTTTTTCCCCCAACATTTATTAAATGACATTGACTTGATTGGAACCGGCAAACGTTTTTCATGACTAGTGATGGATCCATGAGTAGCTGTTTCTAGAATTACTACTTTAGGAAAACACGTAGGCATGAATAAAATATAACAGTAACAGGAAATGGGCAATGCTGTAGCATACAGTTTCTTAAGCACCTTAAAGGATACAAACTCCTTTTAAAGGACACTTCTTCACAGACAAGTGAAATGAAGCAATGAAACCTCTAAAGTTAATACAAGATTCTGAAAGTAAGTGGCATCTTAATGGTTAAAATATGAACAACGGTGAAACGCAGCAACCTCTAAAATCAGTCGTCTCCAGCTGTTTCGATATTGACTAAGTATTAAGCCAAGACAACGCATATTCTGGTTTCCCTTCTTCCAAGAACACCCCAATTTTTAAGTCTTAGTCTCTCTGGACAATACTGGTAGGTAATATTTACACTGACAGTTCTCTTACAAAAAAAATCAGTGTTGGTTCTTGCCAGCACTGAAAAATAACGAGTATAAATCTCTCAGTGCTTTGATCTAGTTCTTGAGTGAGTGCAGTTTAGATCCAGAAAGCCTTAAAAACTCGAACAGGCATGAAAAATATAACTGTACATGCACAATTCACATCACTCCCCCTTACTCTATAAAGCTGGAAAAGAGTTCATAATTGTTAGTATTTAACAAAACATCTCTAGAATTCAAAATAGTGCCGTAGTTCCCTCGGTTCATAATATAAAGCATTAGAGAAGGCATGATCACTATAGTAATACTGAAGCACAAACCCAAGTTCAGGTGTCCTGAGTTTCCAATAGCAGGAAGGTAATGGTAGCCAGCTTTCAGAATGATGCTATAAGCAATTTAGTTTGCTGTCCACAGACGATAAAGCTGTTCCTGAAGTTATGCTGCCCTATGTAGGACACAGAACTAGAGGAACAAAACAAAACAAAAAATTTTAAATAGAAATGAATATTTTGTATATGTTTACACAAGATGTATATATATTTATACACATTTTATGTATATACATTTTATATGTATATAAAAAACACCATTAGAACTAAACATTAATGCAAGGATCTATAGTAGCAATTTTTTTCTAAGGTATAAAAGGCTACACCCAACAATGAAACGTTTTCTCAAGACACATTGATTAGAACTGCCCAGAAATGAGATACCAAAAGGCCATGTCTCTTAGGGTACCACGTAGAGATATAAACCCATAACGTTAGCCCTGTACGAGGCTTATAACACAGCAAACGGCTCCCCAGTGAAGTCAAAGAAGGATCCAAGTGTCTGCACACAATTTTCTTCCCATCTAGGGTCAGCACAGTGGCAGCCAGAGCTACACTACTAGCCTTTGGCACAGCTCTTGAGGGCCGGGGTGGGAGCAAGCTGTGGTGGCGTAATTACACAATGGTAAGAAAGAAGCTTAAGTAGCCTATACGGCATCCATCCCATCTTTTCCAGGCCAAATGAGGCCACTTTTCTACCTTCTTTCACTTCTTACCTTTGCACTGAAATTAAGGTGGTATATGTAGGCAGCTAAGCCATAGTCACTGGCATTAAAAACAATAAGGAGAAAGTCCCACCAGGAAAGGGGGAGGAGAGTTCTCCCTTGAGCAATACCCTCTTCCTGGGCAAAATGTTCTACTGGTCCCCAAGGAAGAGAAATCACTAACTGGGTATGGATTTCCAGAATGGGTGGGAAACAGCATTTTAAATAGCCCTCCATCCTCACCTTCCCATGCACGTGAACTCCTCTGAGTGTTACACTCCCCTCCTCATTTTCTCAGAGTACAGAGTCACCCTTTAGTCTGAACCCCAGCTTCTTTTCCACCCAGTCCTCACAATACAAAGCCAAGACAAAAACCGCAACACATGCACACAAGCAGCTCGTCAGTGGCAGGTACTGTCTAGCTAGACCTGGGCTCGCAGACCAGAGCCAGTGGCCCGAGCAAGGGGAGCACAGCTGGAGGCATGCCGCCTCCCTAGGGCAGGTGGTGAAGAGTCGCGGTTACAGTCCCAGGTTTTCAGGGAAAAAAGGGAAAGTCACACCCCCACCATACGACCCAGCAATCCCACTCCTGGGCATATACCCTGAGAAAACCATAATTCAAAAAGAGTCATGTACCAATATGTTCATCGCAGCTCTATTTACAATAGCCAGGACATGGACGTAACCTAAGTGTCCATCAACAGATGAATGGATAAAGAAGATGTGGCACATATATACAATGGAATATTAGCCATAAAAAGAAATGAAATTGAGTTATTTGTAGTGAGGTGGATGGCCCTAGAGTCTGTCATACAGGGTGAAGCAAGTCAGAAAGGAAAACAAATACCATATGCTAACACATATATGTGGAATCTAAAAAAAATAAAAAAGTTCTGAAGAACCTAGTTGCAGGACAGGAATAAAGACGCAGACGTAGAGAATGGACTTGAGGACACAGGGAGTGGGAAGGGTAAGCTGGGACGAAGTGAGAGAGTGGCATGGACATATATACACTACCAAATGTAAAATAGATAGCTAGTGGGAAGCAGCCGCATGGCACAGGGAGATCAGCTCGGTGCTTTGTGTCCACCTAGAGGGATGGGATAGGGAGGGTGGGAGGGAGACGCAAGAGGGAGGAGATATGGGGATGTATGTGTATGTACAGCTGATTCACTTGGTTATACAGCAGAAACTAACCCACCATTGTAAAGCAATTATACTCCAATAAAGATGTTAAAAAAAAAAAAAATCACACGCCCACATCCCCCCCGGAACACTGCTCTCTGGGTCATAAAATTCTCCCATGCAGTCTGATGATAAAATAGCTAGAGAATGCTTCAGAAGCTCATTCTGTCTCCGGCCCTCATGGCAGTGCCCTAGAGACCCACTATAATTGAAAATTAAGACATGTTCTTTATGTGCATCTCATTCCTGATTCACATCTATGAAGAACAAACCTCAGAACAATCCAGCTTTCATACCAATGCTAGCACAACACAAAAGCAAACAAAGATGTCAGACTTCTTTGTTTTGTTTTGCGGTACGCGGGCCTCTCACTGTTGTGGCCTCTCCCGCTGTGGAGCACAGGTTCCGGACGCGCAGGCTCAGCGGCCATGGCTCACGGGCCCAGCCGCTCCGCAGCATGTGGGATCCTCCCAGACCGGGGCACGAACCTGTGTCCCCTGCATCGGCAGGCGGACTCTCAACCACTGCACCACCAGGGAAACCCTTTTGTTTTGTTTTTAATTCAGAATGTAATAGGAAGAGAAAACCCTTCTCCATCAGAAAGAAAAAAAAAGCTTATTTAAAAAACGATCATGTCAACTTAGTCTTTTCTACCCTCCTGTTAACCTACTAATGGCTGGCTTAGTGTCAGGTCTTACAGGTGATACTCATGTAATATTCACTTTGTGCTCATGACTGTACCAAGGGTTCCCCCTTTATGAAGCTATGATTGAAGAAAAGTCCCATCTGAGTTATCTGACGTCTCACAAATCCCAACCTTCGGTTCAGCTAGCTACTCTTGATGGAGAAGAGAGAGGACCCAAAGAAGAGAAGTGTGACCAGAGGCGGACTGCTCTCAAAATTGGATCAAACACTACAGGATGCATTTTACGATGCTCTGAAAATATGTTACCTAAAAAACTGCTACTTTTTAAGAAATAATTTCACTGAAAAGTATTATTTTTGCCTATAATTAAATAAGTTCTTCAGTCCTTCTATCATCCAAATTTTCTTCCTTCCTCAGCAAAGCAGGTGATCTCGTTAAAGTCTCGAACGATCTTCCTTTGCCTCATCCCTGTTCCCATCCTGTGAGATGCCGATCTTGCTCCTAAGATGTATGGCTCACTCTTCACTGCCCTGGCTTTATGAAAGTCCATTCTTTTTCTCTTTCTCCCTCCGCTCCCTGCCCCTTACCCCATCCCCGTTCATGTTCCCTTTGGGACTGTGAACTGATCTAACTGTTCCCTCCTTCATCCGTCCTTCTTCTAGCGTCCCCAAGAGGACAGAGGCCACCTTTCTCAAATCCTCAGCATCAACACCTTAGACTCACATCATTATGGCAATATCTCCACAACATTTCCTCCAATGCCTTCTTTTTTTTTTTTTGGCTGCTCCTCGCAGCCATGTGGGATCTTAGTTCCCCGACCAGGGATGATCGAACCTGTGCCCCCTGTGGGGGAAGCTCAGAGTCTTAACCACTGGACCTCCAGGGAAGTCCCTCCGTTGCCTTCCTTGATGTTTATAATTTAGCTGTGGAAATTATTTCCAGCCCAGGACTTCAAATAAAAATTAAATTTTAAATAACCATACTTTATGATATTGGAAGCATAAATAAGTCGTCACGTTATCTATTCTCACCCTGCAAAATAAAAGTTGCACATTTTGGGCTTCCCTGGTGGCGCAGTGGTTGAGAGTCCGCCTGCCGATGCAGGGGACACAGGTTCGTGCCCCGGTCCGGGAAGATCCCACATGCCGCGGAGCGGCTGGGCCCGTGAGCCATGGCCACTGAGCCTGCGCGTCCGGAGCCTGTGCTCCGCAACGGGAGAGGCCACAACAGTGAGAGGCCCGCGTACCACAAAAAAAAAAAAAAGTTGCGCATTTGGAAGTTACTTTTTAATCTATTAGCAAGACAATGCATTTATTGACCAATCAAAACTTCCCAACCACTGCCCATACACTATTCTAAAACTCACCTTTCAGTATATAATCAGTTAACAAACTCGGAACTTTTTCACTATCCTCTTTCATGGCACGAAGAACTGCAAAATAAAGGAGAAAGAAAACACAATTTCAAATTCAGATAACCTCAGTCATGGTAGCCTTAGTCTTAATTACATGATACAACAATTCATGCAAATTGACTATTTTCTGGATGAGAGAATACAACTGCAAATGTTCAAGAATTTGTTATAGTTGAATAAGTCGTTTTTCAGGTAAGAATACTGCAGCTACCTGAGAGCTATTACCCTGATTTAAAATTTCTAAACAGTGGAGGCAGGAAACAGGAGCTGGGTGATTACACAGAGCCCCAGTTTTGTCACCATAAATACTAGCAAGTGAGTTACCATAATGCGCACTTCTATGGGCTCTGGAGAGGAGAACCTTGGTGCTGCAGGTCTCATGAGCTGGAGGAACTCTTAGGGAAATGAAGAGTTAGCCGTACTCTCCAAGGAGCACATCAGTCAGCCTTCTTGGAAACTTTTAAAGAAAAAAAATGAAGAACAGACTTCCCATGAAGCAAGCACCCAGCCGGGCTGCTTACTTCTTGATACTCCAAAGGCACCTGGGTGATTTCGCCTCATCCTAAAGAGAATCTTTGACAATTTGATCTCTAAGCAAAGATTTGACAATTTGATCTCTAAGCAAAGACAAAACAGAGAACACAGCTACTATTACAGTGGTTAAAAAACATCTAGGCCACCTATACTGCCCTTTCATAGTGACTGCCAACTCGAACTCTCCAGGGCATCCTGGGGAAAGGCCTCACTGTTCACCCCCAGACGTATGACAAGACAACCTACTGTAACCGTCAAGTCAGTCTTCCTGGGCTTAAACCCCGGCTCTGCCACTTCCTAGCAGTGGCACTGTGAGCAAGTTACTTAACCACCCAGTTCCTCATCTGTAAAAGGGGAATAATCATTAGACTTGTCTCTAAGGGTTGTTGTGAGTATTAAGTTACTAATTCAGGTGTAAAGGACTTAAAGTAGTACCTGGCACATAATATACGCTACATAAGCATTACCATCATTATTAGCACAACTAATATTATTCTAATTCTTATCACTACTATTATTGCACCTCCAATAACTTTTATGAAGAAGGATACATATCTAAACACTGCCTGTCTCTACAGGGCTTCCCCTGCAGTAACTTCTATATGTGGGGACGGCAGAGGCTCAGATTCTCCCCAAAATTTTCAGGAGATAACCACTTTTCTTAAACTTTCAGAGTAAAGGTCATCCTTCCGTCTACTGTCTTCATGTAGTATATTAACTTGGACACTCATTCACATACCCTACATACATTCACTCACCCCAAATTCCAAGTTGTGTCAGTCTATAAAGACATCATCTAAGGATCGGCCTAGGACATTCTGATGTGGGAATTATGACAACTTTGGTTTGGCTAAGTATGTGTTTGTCCTTGATCTGAGAAGCTGAGATCCCTCAGTAATTCCTGGCTTCTAGGCAATATCTGTGCTCTCTTCTTAGAGAAATACTTAATGTTCAGTATTTCTGCTTCCAATCATATTTTAGATTTGTTTTCAGTTCTACATAAAATCACGTACCAAAAACCAGCACTATTAAAATCCAGCATTATTAAAAAGTGTGGTGGACTGGAAATTACGAGACACAGCCCTGTAATGAACCATTCTCCTGTGTGATCTTGGACATTCATTCTTCCTGAAAAGTAGAGGGCTAGCCACCCAGTTAATCTCTTAGTTCTTTATTTTATACAGGCTGGCATCACATAAGTATGAAATGTTCTGAAAAGTACTGTTCAAAGGAAAGAATAAAAGCTTCAGGTTAGCAGGCAGGCTGCTTGCAAATAAGACATTTCTTTCCTCGTGGTCCCGCCACCCATGCCTCGATCACCTCAATTTCCAAAATCAATATCATCATTAATATCCACTCATGTGATGCTCTCTCGTTCGGCTCCCTCTTTAATTCACAGTTATCACAAATATTTATAAATAGAAAGAACCTAACAGATCAGCAAATTCAATCCCTTCAAGAAAAACAAGGCCAAGTGATTGACTTATCCCAAATCACACATACATTAATTTATTTACTATGAGGTAAAGAGAGCAAATATTTTAATCCTCATTTTTCACTGTGACTGAGAGAGTGTAAATGACTTCCAAGGATATCCCTATAAGTAACGGATAGGACCAGAATTCAGGGCTCATTTATGGCCATCATAAATATACATTATATTGAATGTCTCTTAAGTCTAACAAATTATTTTAAAATGCAAGCCCATTGAAGGTGGAGTATTTTTGTCTGCTTTGTGAACTGAAGTATCCCAAGTGCTCAGAACATGGCCTGGCACAGAGTAGGCCTTCATTAAATATTTGCTGAGTGAATAAATATTCTTAAAATATTACTATCAATTTATTTTCTACCTGTAACTACCTACCTTGGTTTCCACAATCCTAAGAAAGGAGAGTGTTTTAGGCTGCATTTCTAAATCTTTCCAGTAGTTTCTGACAGTCATACTAATGAACTACATACTCAGTAGTTTCTGACAGTCATACTAATATAAGATCCATGAAGCACCTTATTAATTGATAAATGGATATATTCTTAAATATACAAGAGGTGATGGGAAATTGTTACATTTTTCCTCCAAAAGTTCAGCTTGTAAATGTTTCAAAAGATAAGAAAAACAGGAAAAATACAAATCAACTCTAGATCGAGTGCTGTGTTTGTCACAACCATTTATGGTTTCATTCTCAAAAGAATAAATGATGACATCCATCATTTACTATCCTAAATTGACAAAATAAAACAATAACAGAAACAAAACCAGCCAACTAAAATCTGTGTTTAGAATCAGCAAAAGTAAACAAGGTAACAGTTTAATTTTGTCTTTGCTTACTTTTTGTTAATATTTGAAGATCTTCAATAGATGGTGGTCCATTTTTTTTCTCATAAGGAATGACTGTTGTCAAGTACTGCCAAGTTAAAAAAAAAAAAAGTGTCACTTAAATCTGAATTACCTTCTCTGCAAAAATTTGATATAGTTACTAGAAGTTTCGTTTTATAACATGAGAAACATGAGCCACTTTAGTGATGAACACAGCTATCTTACTATCTCAGCTGGAACTCATTTTTTTTGCCCACCTGTTTACATAAATATCAACTTAATTATTGAAAATTTCACAGGAGTAAGTCTGAGGGTGATGTGTCCAATTCATTTTTAAAATGAAGTCTTATCTAACATTCTCCTTGAATACTTCAACACATTTTTGAAATGGTAATTTAAACTAAAAACATAACCATTCTGCATAACAAAATAGTTCCCAACAGTCAAATGATTGTTTTAGACCATTTTTTTCTGGTTGAACAAAACAGTCACATGGATAACTTGACAACTTTAAAAATGAATACCAGCTTTCTCCAGAAGCTAAAAAAGAAACACTTACCCAAATAATTTTAAAGATGTATTACTATTATTTTAAATTATTGTGTAAGTAGTTATAAATGCTTAAAGGTATTAAAGGAAAAGAAAAAAGTGAAGGGAGATAATGGCCTAATGAATAATGAAAATTCATGTCTGATATTGAGACAAACTGCCTAGTTCACTACTGTAAAGGCTCACAAGTATCAGTTATGTCCTATAACTACGTCCCTTGAAAGCATAATCTAAAAATTATTGTCCAGATTCTCCTATTCTGACCACGCCACCAAAAAATGTATAGCTTAACGTACTTTGCATGTGCTTATATAGAGATCTACTAGTTTTTTGTTTTTTTGCGGTACACAGGCCTCTCACTGTTGTGGCCTCTCCCGTTGCGGAGCACAGGCTCCGGACGCGCAGGCTCAGCGGCCATGGCTCACGGGCCCAGCCGCTCCACGGCATGTGGGATCTTCCCGGACCGGGGCACCAACCCGTGTCCCCTGCATCGGCAGGCGGACTCTCAACCACTGCGCCACCAGGGAAGCCCTACTAGTTTTTTTTACTTGGAATCTCTCCAGACCCACCTATTATTTAGCCCCAGTCCTGAATCTCAGCTCTATTCCTAACCCTCTTTGAGCAATTTTATCCCACTCATAATCAAAAAACAAAATAGAATTGCTTAAAAATAACTGATTACAATGAATTGTTTCAATCTTTAAGAAACTTAGTTTCCACCATCTTTATGGTGTAGGCCTCTCCAAGATGATGCCCAGTTGTATAACCAAACATGTTTCTTTGTAAAGAATACACAAGAAGCCAAAACACGCCCTCCTGGGGCCTCGCTAATAGCATGCATGTCGGGCAACTTGTAGAAGCACCAGGAAGCCGCACCTTGGCATGCATGCTGTCTAGCCACACTTTCAGGCCTTCCTGCCCCACTCCCACATGTTGGGTCAGTTTGGAAGTTATTCTTCCATCTTGTGGGTTTGAGAGAGGTGAGAGGCAAAATAAAAAAAAAAAAAATTCAACCATCCCTTAATGGAGCCCATTATGAGCTGCAAATGTCAGTGTGAAGGATTAATGTCGATTATTTCCCTTCTTGAGTAATACAGAGCTACCTGCAGTAAAAACCTAGACTCAGATGGCTTATTCTCATAAACTGCCTACTAGCTACACTCTGCACACTTTCTCACTCTTCACTTAAGAACTAAATTGAAGAGTTTTCTTTTTAAAGTGAAGGTTTCAATTGTGAAAATTCTAAGCACATTCAATGTAGATGTGTTTCCCATGCTCTTGACATTCCTTAAGTCATTATATCAAAAAATGCTAATAAAAAGCAAACTGCTATACATCTGACTGTATATTTATATCCATGTATAATTTGGTATAAATAATGTTTCATGCCTCATTCAGCAGACAACTGAGTTGACTGACCACATGATACACCTTAAAAGCACATGAATTTCATTTAAAAGTAGGTAAGGTATACTCTATAAACATTTTGACCTAGAACTGTAGTCTAAAAGATACCAACATCTGGCTTTCTTTCCCCCCAAATGAGATCTTGTTTCTTAAACTTTTAGAATTACAGTAGCATATTCTAGTTTAGTTATTTTCACAGCTATATATTCTACACATGCAATTCATTAAGTCAATATATTAACAGCTATTTGTTTAAAGGTAAAAGTGAAAAATAGAGTTCTAAAACGTGTATTAAGAATACACTGGGGCTTCCCTGGTGGTGCAGTGGTTGAGAGTCCGCCTGCCGATGCAGGGGACACACGTTTGTGCCCTGGTCTGGAAAGATCCCACATGCCGTGGAGCGGCTGGGCCCGTGAGCCATGGCTGCTGAGCCTGCACGTCCGGAGCCTGTGCTCCGCAACGGGAGAGACCACAACAGTGAGAGGCCCGCGTTCCGCAAAAAAAAAAAAAAAAAAAAGAATACACTGAATCTACTGTCTAATTTGAAAAATGCTTTTTCCTAAAGGGAAATTCTATGCATTATCAAGGCTATAAATATAATGAACTTTCATTTCTTTAAGCAATAGTCTTAGTAGATTAGTAAGACTGCCAGCTTTCAGGACCTTCACTTACACAGAGAATGAAAAAACAGAGAATGAGGAAAATAAGAATAACCGAGCACCTGTTTCTCTCCACCTGAATTTCCAAAGGTGTGGCGGAGGCCATTCTGAATGACATTTGAGATCCCTTCCATGCTGAAGCGCTAAAGGCAGCGATATACGGCCCAGAAGAAAAGGACAGAGAAAGAAGTTCAAAGACTATTAGTAAGAATGTACCATGATGACGTATGTACCCAAGAGGCAAGCAGTTAGAAAATGCCACTAACTCATTCAGATAAAGCAGACAAAATCATGCTGTTTTAAAATGCTTTTGCTTCCATTTCTTTGCAAGTCAAATGCAAAAGCAACTACTTTCATGCAACTGTATATGAAGTTTTTCCTGACGTAGCTGATAAACGTGCTCCAATATAAACACTATAAGTTGTACACATATTTGTTTTATGCAAAATTTACCACATAACTTTAAAGATACCTTTTGATATTGTTTACCTACATTTTTTCAAAAGTCTGAAAACTTAATACTGACAGTATGCATATTTTCAGTCTAAGTTTGCATATTTCTACCATAAGTTCGGAGAACATTAACATAACATTTGGCAAATGAAAATGCTGTTACTCGGAGAGCTGATTATTGCTTCCCACTCACTCTTGAGGACACCTGCCATTGCCTTGGGGCAGAAAATTCGAACTGGAAGAGCACATATGCTTCCTGGAGAGCAGAGTGGATCCCATGTGCCAGCGAGGCCCCCTAAGACTTCTGCAGACTTTTCCATTCTGTTTCTAGGAAACAATTCTAGCTTTTTTCTCCCAGCAACCTCCAAGACTTACTAGAATTCGTTGTACTGAAAAGGGAATATTGTTTTCCTACACTACTCATCTTGATTTGTAACCAGCCTACAATGTCATCAGACAGTCAAAAAGAGTCCAGTGGCACCTCTGGGGCTGCTGAGTCAAAGGACTTCGATGGATCCTCTTACAGCATGACTAATTAAGGGGAAAGGCATTCTGAAAAGGAAGTTCAGTCCTGATTCACAGGATGCTTCCTCCCCCTGTAATTTTATAGGGGTGCATTGAATCAGTAAATACATTTGAGGAGTCAATATAAAGACTATTTTACCAGGCCCTAATGAACAGAAAAAAGGAAACGAAGGCAATGGTTTCTGCTCTCAAGAAAGGCATAGTGTAGCCCAGTGATTCTCAAAGTGTGGTCCAGGTCAAGACAGCTCCACTAAACATGCTGTACTTTGCTAGCAGCATAACTCTTCTTTTGATGAAGTAGGCTAGTTTTAAAAGAAAACCTACAGGTAACCATGTCTGTAGATTTTTCACATGCTATCATATAACTTGTTCACATTTTTTAAAGAGATTATCAAAAGAAAGGACCTCTTAGCCTCCAGCATCTGCAATAAAACTTACGGGAAACTCTTTTCAAATAAACAAGTCAGCTCTTTTTTTAAAAAAATTATGTCTATCAAACGTAGTTCCTTTCAAAAGCAACAAAGAGAAAAATACTGAATTTTCAGTATTACTTCACTCCATTATCTACAGGCATGTTAAAGCCAGATACAAATTCAGAAAATCTCAAGCAAGATGAAGCATTTTAGAATCCATGTATCAGAAAGCTAAGGTATACTTCATATTTGAACAGTGTATTCTAAAAACACCATCTTTACCTTTCCCAATTGGCAACCTAATTCCCGTCTCTTGCAGGTAGGGGTGGGAGTAGTTTATGCAAATTTTTAAATTCTTAAGCTGTAATTTAAATTTCTTTATTAAATGTCCAGTTGTGGACATTACTGAGCCATTTCAACTGCCAATAGCCTGAGTATTTGTGAAAGATGGCTTTCATGCAACCAGGCTTAGTGGAAATAAATGAAAATGCAATCATGTGAAGCCACAGTAACTTAGGAACATACAAAACGAAAGAAGTTAAGTGAAGGAACTCCCAGTAGAACCTTTGCCCTTGTGGCTGATGACAGCTGAGTCAGTAGCTGTGGCCAGTCAGGCCCCACTGTATCCTGACCAGGCAAGCAACACAGCAGCCAACAAGGTTCAACTGGGAAAATGACAGAACAAGAAAAATCAGAACATTCAGGCGAAGCACAAAGAAACCAACTATGAGGTACCGCTGAGAACGTTCCACCCCCAATGCTCCAGCTGCCACCTCCCCAGAAATCACTAACAATTTTCTCCCTTTACTCCATGTTCAAACTCTTCCTCTCTGCTAGCTCTTTCCCACATTGCCGACTTTAAATTCTGAAACACTCAACCTCTCTTTCGCCAGGGTTTCCAGAAACAGCTCTGCCCAGCGTCATTTCTTTGATGCCAAGGTCTGCGGACACCTTTCAGATCCCTCGCAGACATCCAGTAAGCTCTTCTCCCTGCCTGCCTGGGTTCCTAGACACCACACTCTCCCAGAGTCCCCCCTGCCTCTGGGCTGCTTCTTCGGAGAAGTGCCTCTTTCTTTGCTCACCTCTTATATACGGGTGTTTCCCAGGGATTGTGTCCCTATTTTTTTTCTCATGCACTCTGACTTTTCCCACTTCTACTTCTGCCTCTGTAGATCTACAGCTCCACTTTACTAAGAGCAATCAAGTGCTTGGAACAGAGCCTGGCACAAAGGAAGGGCTCAAGAAACACTGGCTATACCTTTACTTTAATTTCCCTCCTGAGCTTCGGACTTGTACGTTTAGTGGTCTGTTGGACACTTGTACTTAAACATTCCAAAAACGCATCATATCCAAGACTGAATTCATCTTCCTCTCCCCCAGCAATTTTTTTTTAATTTAAAGCCTGTTTCTCCTTCAGCATTCTATACCTCTCTCCTTCATTTATTCATTCTTTCAAAAAATATACTGAGCCACATATTATTCCAGGTATTAAGGATTCAAAGTGAACACATCTGCCAAGGCCCCTCCCATCCTCATGACCTGACATTCCAGCCTAAGAGGAGCAGAAAAAATAAAACAAGTAAAGGAACTAGATAATTGCAGATAATGCACCTCCTGCCGATAGCTACAACAATTAAAAACTGGATGCCTACTTTATACTGGGAGGTCAGAGAAAAGTTCTCCTAGGAGGTGACATCTGAGCTGAAACATGAATTATACACACTCCCAGATGAGCTACAAAGGACAATGGACAAGAGATCCTCTCAGAACAAAACCAAAAGCAGCCAAACTGGCCAACCAAGGAGTTCACACTGCGGCCAGGGAGCAGGGGTCCTGTTATTCTGCTGCAGCAGGATGTGAAACAGTAGCTACTGAGTATTTCCATTCTCCCCTCCTTCCAATAAGAAGGTTTCATTACAGCGGCCCTGTTCTCTCTCCTTCTTCATGTGCTGGATGTGCTGGAATGGGAGGCTTGCTCCTTGTACCATGAGGGGCTACATCATCCAGAGCTGATGGGAAGGACAGACATCCCCCGAAGATACTGTGCTAGATGCAGTTACTGCTGAAGAGATTTGCATACCTCACTTTGCGGAAGGGGTACACATGTTCTATCTATGCCACCCCAAGGCAGAAATCAATGACCCAACCCTGGCCCCTCCCTTCTCCAGAGCCCCAGCCGATAGATTCAACTACCTTAATATCTCTGAAATACAACTATTTTCCCATTGCTGTCACTTCCTTGGCTCAATTCTTTCCTGATGACAGCAACAGCCTCCAAATCAATTCCTTATCTCTAGTTGTCTCCTTCCGATTACTTTCTCCTTGAAACTCTGAAGTTACCCTTCCAAGAGACAAATCTGAATATGTAACAAGCCACTCAAAACCTCTCCTTGGTTTCCTACAGCCTTTAAATAAGGCCCAAATGCCATAGCGAGGCATACAGTACAAAGCCCTCCATCTTCTGGCTTCTACTTTGTTACCCCACACCCTCTTCTTCTTGACTTACCTCCTCCCTCAACCTCTAGCCATAATGAACAACCTGCGGTTCCCCAGGTGCCCTGTCACCTCCAGGTGGTTGCCCACACCACCCCCTCTGCTCAGTATGCCTGTCCCCTCCTTCCTCTGCTTGTCCTCAGGGTTCAATTCAGACCCCTCAACCAAACTAGGGGTGATAGTAATGTACACACACCGCTACCACAGGACAGTACCAGGCACAGAAAGCACCAAAAACGTGGTAGCTGTTTTGAATACAGCAATAATTACTCTATCCCCAGGTTTCTCAACCTTGACACTACTGACATTGAATTACAGATACATAATCCTTTGATGTGGGAGAGGTCCTGTGAACTGTAGGATGTTGAATGGCATCTCTGGCCTCTACTCAGCTGGATGCCAGTGACACCCCCCCCACCCCCCGCCAAGTAGTGACAGTGACAAACATTTCCGGACATTCCCTAATGTCTCCTGGGGGACAGAACTGGCCTGGTTGAGAATCACTGCATGTGCATTGGATGGTCTGTCATCAGATCCCCAGCCCACAGGCTGCATGTCCCTGGAGGCTGAGATTTACTCTGCATCCGTAACACCCATGCCCTGCACATAATTAGATATCAATATATGTTTTTCTAACAGTACTAAATGAAAAGATAAAAGTTTAATTTGCCACACAGATGGACCTTGAAGGCATTATGCTAAGTGAAGTGAGTCAGACAGAGAAAGACAAATAGTGTACGATCTCACTTATATGTGGAATCTTAAAAAAATAAAATAAAAACCTAAACTCATAGGAAAAGAGATCACACTTGTGGTTACCACAGGTGGAGGGTGTGGGGAGAGGGGACTGGAGGAAGGTGGTCAACCAGTATAAACTTCCAGTTATGAGATAAGTAAGCACTAGTGATGTAATGTACAACATGATGACTTAACACTGACGTATGATGTAGAAGAGTAAATCCTGGGAGTTCTCATCACAAGGAAAACCTTTTTTCTCCTTTCTTCTTTCTTTTAATTGTATCTATATGAGATGGATGTTAGCTGATCCTACTGTGGTAACCATTTCACCATATTTATAAATCAAACCTTCACGCTATATACCTTAAACTTACACAGCAATGTACGGCATTTATTTCTCAATAAAACTGGAAAAAAGAAAGGTTTTTTTTTTTTTTTTTTTTAACGTGGGGATGAGGCACAAGATCTAAAAAACAGAACAGAAAGGAAAAAGAAAGTTTTGGTTAATTTTTCATAAGCTCAACCCCATCTCAAAATCTTTAAGGCGAGAAATGACAGATGCCCCTTTTGTATGCCCACAAAGCACAAGCCCAGCCTCAGCAGGCAGGAGGCACTTGACTGATCGTCACTGGCTTCAACTGCAAAATGCTTCAGCAACTACTTCCCCTAACAGTGAAATACTTCCAGATTTTTTTTTTTTTTAAATGAAACCAGGAATCATACCTTAGTCAAAAGTATTTGGAATCAGAAAAATTTTTCAACAGTCTTCTTGGATAGAAAAATGTTGGACTAGAAATCAGAAATCTGGGCTCTCTCCCAGCTTTACCACTAACTGTGTGACATGACAGCAGTCCCTAAGCCTGCAGAGGCCCATTTCCTCATCTGTGAAATGGATGATTAAATGATGTCATTTTTAAAGGTCTTCTCATTTGTAGCTTCTGTGAATCTACAAGTTAACTCCACCTAGAAGATACATGATTTTTTAGGAAGGCAAATCCAAACCATACATATGCACGCACACACACGCACGCACACAGAACAGTACAAGACTAAATATCACATAAGCTATGATATTAGTGCTCTAGAATGACAGAATTGCCCAGCGAGATGATACATTCAGAGCTGTCTACTCCCGTGGCTTCCTTTTTCTTCTGTGACATGAGTACACTTTGAAGAGAAGAGACTAGGTCTTAGTCTCTCCATCCCAGTGACCTGCACAGTGCCGGTGCCACAGCAGGCATTTATAAACGTCTGCTAAGCTGAAGTTGTGACACACCTAAGACCAGTCTTAGAGCCTGTGATAACCGTATCGGGAGGCCTCTTGACTTCTTGCAGGAAACTTTTTTAAAAGAGCTAAAAGGCAAAAATAACCTGAGGGTGAACAGAAGAAGGATGACATGACGAGATATAAAGTTTTTTGTCAAAGGTGTGAACAGCAGAGTTCTGGAAAAGCCCACTGAAGAACCTAGTCTGAGAAGTCAACATGAGATTAATAAAGATAAAATCATCCTATTGACATGGTTTGTAAAACAGTATAGTGACTAAGAAATATAAAACCCCTGGGATAATAAAAGCGTAGCAAGTAGAAGAAGGTCAATGAACTAGAAGGATCATAGAATGAAGACTACCAGCGAGACAAGGAAGGAAAAGGAAAAGAGCTCCGCAAAACACACAACAGAGTCTGCTTGACAACTGCCCTATAAATTCCAACACTACACTCTCTTGGAGGCAAAATGAATTTTAAAAAGATAAAACCTCAGAGGCAGACTAAATTTACTTTTAGTAAACATCACCTCATTTAGGAACACTGCATTTACATGCTTGAGGGCAGATATAGTGTTATTAGGTGCTTATGGTACTTAACTGGGCCAGAGGGAAGACTTTCTCTATGCTTACATTTTGTAAGTGGGGGAGGGGAGGGATGGAGGGAAGAAGAGAGGCATTTCTTTGTTGAACATTTCTGAAGGTGACAGTGCCAGAGCTATATCAAAGCACTGACAGAAGTTAAGTCTCAAGGTTATGAATGCTCGATGAAACAAAGGACATTCAACAAAGGGTTGTTACAGTTTAATTAAAATAACAGCAGTATTAACTAAGTCAGAAAGCCCAATCACGCCTCCAGGTAATCCACCACTTCTAGATTTGAAGTAAAGGTTCCAAATGTTCAAATTCAAAGCAAAGCGCTTGTGAAGATTCTGTAAGTCTAAAATTATTTTGTAATCTATCCACTGCATCTTTATGAAGGAGTTAATAGCTCTGTAAAATGCCCTTCGCAGAATGCAGTTTTTGATGGGAGCCCTTTTAGAAGCAGGAAAATGATTAAGCGTTACAGCATTCACTTTACTGTTCCCCTCACCGCTGACAAAGTGCCAGAGTAACGTGGCAAGGACAGGGGAAGGGGTTTACTGAGTTCAGGGCCTCAGTCACATGGTTCATGCTGAGAATACTCACTACTGCCTCACGACTATTTGCTTCCCTGGTGTGAGTATGTATTAAAGTCTCAAAATCAGTCATTCTCTGGAAAATTTTCTCAGACGAAACCAGAAACAACCAAGTGTAAACAAGATATAGAAGAAAAAAAAAATCCATAAAAATCTGAAAGACAAAGAAAGAAGCCAAGACCTCCATGCCCATCCACAATACACCTGCACAGAACTCCCAGAGCCATGGGTTCCCTGCACCCACCTCTGTACAACTCTGTACATCCTCGCTCCAGTGTACACTGGTTCTGTGAGCTAAGGCCTGCTGAGCTTTTCTTTACCCATTTATGAAATGGCAGCAACAATAATACCTGCTTTATAAGGTTGTTGTGAGGATTAAATGAAATAATCCATGGGAAGCACTTAGCAGGGTGTTCAACAAATATAAATGTTCAGAAAATGTCTGGGCTGTATTCCCTTCAAAAGGCTAGACCAACCTTTGGGACGTAACTCCCAAGCAGAAATAACCATACCTTTCTGCTTTTCTCCCAAACAGTAAACAACAGTATTTCAAGTTCTCCTCATACAAATAAAATGGCAACTGAGAAATAACCACCCTGATTATAGTCTCTAGGTTAAAAGGACTGAAGACAACACAAGGAAAAGATACTACTGTCTGAGACTGAATCAGCCAGAAAGCTTGAACAGAAAACAAGTAACACTTTTAGGTAATTCAAGGTCTTTCTAAATAATAAAAAGAAAAGAGCTAGAAAATACCACCTAAACTGAAAAGCAACACGGAATCAGATACAGAGTTGTGGTTTGTTCATTCTTTTCCAGAGCCTTAACCATACCAACTCATTCTCTGCACAGTGTATTCACCAGCTCAACTAATTTCACAGAAAACAGGATCCAAGACAGGGAAAAGCCAAACTAACCCAGAGGTCAGGAAATTCAGACTATTCCTGCTATCAAACTTTTCTTAGCTTTTCTCGTACGCTGAGGCCTCACCTGATCCCAGTGGCACAGATCTCTAACTAGCCAGGAAAGCTTTTAAAAATCTCAATATCAAAGCTCAATATCAGAAAAAAAGGTTGGGAAAAGCAATTAGGAAATGCTTTTTCATCTATTTCTGACTCTAATCTATGCTCTCACTCCATTAATATTCTTTATACTCGAGGTTCAAAAGAAAGTAAAATTCAAACATAATTATTGTTCTTTATACATCACATCATTTTTAGTAGTTCGAGTGACAGGATTTCAAATATTAATTTATGGAATAGTAGTTAATGTTTTAGTTAAAACTCTTAAAATAATCAAAATACAAAACATGAGAACAGCACAGAATTGAAAGCAATAGTTAAATGTAAAAAAAAAAGTAAAAACATTCAAATAATTAGTAAGCTATTACCTAAGATGTAAAAATTGATCTTGCTTGTTTTGACACTTCTTCAAATCAAATCAAATCAAATCAAAATCAAATCAAATCAAATAATTTTAATGTGAATGATAAATCAGTTATAAATGCAAATTCTACCAAAAAAATATTTTTTTGAAAAAGATCCAAGTAAGTTAGAAAATATGAGTTACACCAAAGCAGATAAATATTTGAACATGTCTTAAATATTGAACTACTAATTTATATGTTCAATCTCAAAGCGGAAAGACGTGAATGAAGATTTTCAAAGTTAGGAGTTAAATGGACTGGCATCAATTTAGTTTTTTGTATCTGAAGATCTTTTAAAATTTTTATGTAATTTAATCTTAAAATGGTAATTAACTATTGGCAAACATTTTCAAAGCTACTAAAACTAGAGTAAAATAATTAACCCTGTCAGTTTTATAAACTCTTTTCTGATACTTACAGATATTCTAAATATATAATAAGATCACAATTTCCTGGCATATTATGGTTTTTACGTGTATTTGTATTATACTAACAAATAATTAACAAACCTTTCCAAGACATGAAGGAGTCAAGAACAGACTCCTGGGCTTCCTTGGTGGTGCAGTGGTTAAGAATCCGCCTGCCGGGCCTTCCCCGGTGGTGGAGTGGTTGAGAGTCTGCCTGCCGATGCAGGGGACGTGGGTTCGTGCCCCAGTCCGGGAAGATCCCACATGCCGCGGAGCGGCTAGGCCCGCGAGCCATGGCTGCTGAGCCTGCGCGTCCGGAGCCTGTGCTCCGCAATGGGAGAGGCCACAACAGTGAGAGGTCCGTGTACCGCCAAAAAAAAAAAAAAAACACAAAGAATCTGCCTGTCAATGCAGGAGACATGGGTTCGAGCCCTGGTCCGGGAAGATCCCACATGCCACAGAGCAACTAAGCCCATGTGCCACAACTACTGAGCCTGTGATCTAGAGCCCGCGAGCCACTACTACTGAGCCCACGTGCCACAACTACTGAAGCCCGCGCGCTTAGAGCCGGTGCTCCGCAACAAGAGAAGCCACCACAGTGAGAAGCCCGCACACCGCAACGAAGAGTAGCCCCCACTCGCCGCAACTAGAGAAAGTCCGCACGCAGCAACAAAAACCCAGTGCAGCCAAAAATAAATAAATAAATTTTTAAAAATTGTAAATAAATAATAAATTTTTAAAAAAAGATAGACTCCTGATTTTTATTACAGTAACTGCTGAGTCATAAAAGCTCACTATTACCAGTCTAACACCAAAAAACCATTGCGGAAAATGAATAGTGGATAATGGTAAGATATCAAAAACTGGTGACAACATATTTCTCTAGGCAATACTACCTTTCAAAACACAAATTTGTTCCACATCTAAAATAATTCGTAATTCATAGATATGAATTATTAAAACAATAAACATGACACGACTAAGTTTCTCTCCACCCTACAATGACTTTCCATTTTATGCCTAGCACTAATTTTTAGGAATATTCTTTGAAATAAATAAATGCAAAGAAATACTATCAAAGATCACCAACAAATTATTGTTGAAAATGTGTTAGTATTTACATTCAAGTATGTATACAGGGCAGACTTTATCCTCTCAACTACCACTACTTAGAAAAGGGGAGGACACAGCCCTTTTCCCCCTTCTCCTCTGCCTTTTTTTTTTTTTTTGCGGTACGCGGACCTCTCACTGCTGTGGCACAGGCTCCAGACGCGCAGGCTCAGCAGCCATGGCTCACGGGCCCAGCCGCTCCGCGGCATGTGGGATCCTCCCGGACCGGGGCACGAACCCGCGTCCCCCGCATCAGCAGGCGGACTCTCAACCACTGCGCCACCCGGGAAGCCCTCCTCTGCCTTCTTTAAACTACCTTTTATCGCTGTGTATAAACACAATGTGCCTGGAGCACTGCCAACATTTTTTTTTTTTTCATTTGCCCCCTATCTGGGGACAACTGGGCTACCTGCTGACTCTCTTCACCCAGCGTACTGGGCATCTGACACACACAGCACAAAGGGCTGTTGCTAGGTGGGGTGCCTGCGGCACGTGACTTGGAGATGGATGGTCACCATCTGCGGGCACAACTCAGGCTGCTGGCGGGGCCCTGAGCAAAGGTGTAACTCAACACACTCTTAGGATAAAACAAGGCTACGTTTTATAATAAATTTCAGTCACAATATAGTGATTTCTTTATCTACACAAACTCGCTTAAATGGAGTTTACATCTTTTTTCTTCTAATTTTTAATTTTATCAAATTTTAGTCTAAATCAGGGGTTGGCAAACTTTTCTATAAAGGGCTAGATAGTAGATATTTTAGATTTGCAGCCCACACAGTCTCTGGCACAACTATTCAACTCTGTCCTTGTAACACCAAACAGTCACAGAGCACATGTAAATGAAATGACATAGCTGTGTTCCAATAAAACTTTATTTATAAAACAGAGAGGGTTGATTTGGCCCTCAGGCAGTAATTTGCTTTGCCAATCCCTGGGCTAAATCATCTTAGCAAACGTGAAATTTTAAAATTCCAAGTTGAAAAGAAGGCACAACAACAACAAAAAGCCAGGTCCTTATTATTTTAAAAAGCACCAAATTCAGATAGTTGTGCCAGAACAATTCCTTCCAGGCTTATTGCTAGCATAAATTAGAACAACTTCAGAATAACCTAATAGTAGCTGTCTAAACAAAAATAAATTTCTCTTACCTTAAAGTCAGCTTTGGTCAAGATTAAATGAAAAAATATTACTGGGGCATTTTTGCATGTAAAAGAGAAACAAAATAGATTGACTATTAGTCAGAACATGAGCTACATGAGTCATAAAGACAGATGGAGCAATGCATCTGTGAAAGAAAATTATATACAAGAAAGAGCATCTATCATTCAAGCCCTAGCTCCTCCTCATCCTGAAGCAGTTCTCTCTCCAACCCCCAAAAGCAATAAATTAGGATAATATGATTCTTTTTACAGTGGAGTCACTGACTGCTAATACCCCAGAAGTTTTCAGAATAAACTTCAGGTTAGATTGAAGGAATTATACATTTCTGCTGGTGGTGAGAGCAACACACTAGAACTCTCTCTTGAAAGTTCAATGTGATATGGACAACAGAAAAGATACTATACATTCCCATCTTTTCAATCCTAGACTTCGAATAAGAAGTCTTACACATGACTTTAATTTACAAACATTGGATTCTAAAGGAGGAAGTACGTCTATTTTCATCCTTATAAGCTTACTAAGTAAGGTATGATGTTAGGCAGGTAAATACTAATGTCTTTACAACTTCAGATAACTCCAGATGACAACCACTACTAAATTACTTTAATTTTTTAAATTACTAATTTAAAGATAACTGATGCACTTCAACTTGTTCTTCTACTCATGTGAGCTGCCACTGGAATTCAGTGACCTGTGAATCTATTTGATATAAACAGAAGACTAGCCAAGAAAAGAAATCTCTGACAGAAGAATAATCATTCAAATACCAGAAATCCTCTGGGATTTCATCTCCTTTATAGTGAAGTTTCAATTTAACAAACATGCATTAAGTGAAAAATTAGGTGAGGTGCTGGGGAAACAATGTGAATGAGCCTTTGGGAAGGCTGCACTTTTTTCTAAGGAGAGATTTAAGCAAATGATTACAGTAGAATATAGTACTAGGACATAAGAAGTATGTGCACCCTCATAAATAAATAGGAAAAACAACTCAAATGTGATATAATAGGCAACACACAAAAGAATACAAACAGTCAATAGATCAAAACCTTATTTGCCTATCAGATCAGTATATATGAGAAGATTAATAATATGCATCATAAGTTGGAGGTTTGGAGAAATGGCCACTTATGCTGTTACTGGGTAACGTTTATGTAGGACAATTTGAAAAGACTGTTGTTTAAAACCGCATATTCTTTGACCTAAAAATTCCACTGGTTTTGATTTTTTGTCTGAGCAGAGGGTCGGTGCCCCTAACCCCTGATTAGTTCAAGGGTCAACTGTATTGCAGAAAAGGATATCCTTGAGTGTTGTAATTCACTTTTTCTTTCTGAATAAAGACAATATAAGTAGTTTGTTCCTATTAAAAAAATAAATAAACATTTAAAAATAAAAACATATCCACCTATTCCTCTAAACAAAAAATAAAATAAACTTAAAAAAAAATTCCACTGGTTTTGGTGAATGAGTAGACTAGTTTCACTGACAAAAGAAATATATTGGAATAAATTCACCTTCAGGAAAATGGTAACATTAGTCTGATAAGATAAATTTCGATGCCCGTTAGATATTCAGGGAGAAATGTTTAGTAAACAGTTGGACATGTAATAACTAGCATTTACTCAGGATATATGCTAGTCTTACATACATTATTTCATTTAATTCCTCCAAAATTCAAAGGGGTATGTACCCAGTGGCAGGATCATGATTCAAACACAGCTCTTAACCCAAAGTTCTTAATCACTGTGCAAATCAGCCTCAATACATTTGGCACCTGACAGAAATACAGATTTGCAAAAAAAAAAAAGAAATCTTTTCTTAACTATTTATTCATCAGGAACTTATTGAGTACCTAATGTGGGACCTGGGTATACCATGAAAATAAAGTTACATTTTCTATCCTTAGGGAACCTAACAGAGACAGACATGAAAACAAAAAATTGCAATATGATATGACAGTACTAACAGAAATAGTTAAGAGGAATAATATTAACCCCAGAAGGAGAGAGTTGTCAATTCTGCAGTGGAGGAAGAGTCATCTAGAAAAGTTCTAAGAAAGGAAGACAACGCTTGACCATGATTTTGAAGAATAAGTTTAAAAAAAAAACAAAAACCTCCCATGGGCTTCCCTGGTGGTGCAGTGGTTGAGAGTCCGCCTGCCAATGCAGGGGACACGGGTTCGTGTCCCGGTCCGGAAAGATGCCGCATGCCGCGGAGTGGCTGGGCTCGTGAGCCATGGCTGCTGAGCCTGCGCGTCCAGAGCCTGTGCTCCACAGCGGGAGAGGCCACAACAGTGAGAGGCCCGCGTAGAGCAAAAAAAAAAAAAAAAAAAAAAAAAAACCTCCCAAGTGGACAGTGGAAGCAGGAAAGGAGAAGGAGGGCTGCTCTAGGAAAAGGCAGGAGCATAAATAGAAGCATCACAGCCCAAAACAGCATAGTCAGTTCAAAGAAGTGCATGTGGGTCATCAAACCCATTAACAGACAGTGCCCTTCAGCCATTCCAGCCTCTACTCCCCACCCGTTTCTCTAGATTTTGAACAGGATAAAGGAGATAGAAAGTTTTTCAATCTGTTGAGTCTCATTTGCCAAGAAGATCCACTCTTCCAACCTGTCCTTCAAACAGAGAATTGGAGAGGGAAAGAACAGCCTGCCCTGCCAATCAGGAGGGGCAGTGACACAGTGGCCACCCCTTCGAAAACAGCTCCCCACAGCACTGCTAATAACCTTACCAAGCCTTTCGTTTTCTCTGTGGCATTTATTACTACCTGAAGTTACGTTGTCTATTCATTCTTTTCTTTGTTTAGTGCCTGCATCCCTCATTAGAATGTAAGCTCCAAGAGGCCAGGGGCCTTGCCTATTTTATTCACCACTGTATCTTCAGTGTCTGGCACAAGAAAGACACTCTGCAAGTATTTAATGAATAGCTTTATCTTGTCCAACATATAACAGATTACTTTAAAAATCAAAACAAATCAACATTTCACTTTTATAATACTCAGTATTTTAATATTTATAAATAGCATCCCTATGCCCCCTAAATTTTTTTCTCACTGCAGCAAATGTTTCAAACAAAGTATGTCTCCAAAATGAACACCTAAAGAGTTTAACTCTGTTCTATTCACATGCAGATATTTCATTATAGTATCTCTGGACCTAAGAGAAGAAGCTAGCAATGATGGATAAAGTGTGATACCAACTACAAACTGATGTTTTGTTTCAAAGAAATATGCTAAGGAAAAATGGCAGGAAGCTATTCCATGCTTAAGGAAAAAGTACAAGTCCTGCTAATAAAACATATCTAAAGTAGAAAGAAAAAAGTGACCAGTGTTATTAGAAAACAGGTAAGGCACGATACCACCAATTCTTAGAAATTAGTATCACTGATGATAGCTAACTCATAGAGATCAGGCCTTGCCAAAACTGTATATTATACAAAAGGTCTGGAAAGGAAGTTATCTTGGAATCTGTTTAGCCAACTGGCCATTTCACTTTAAGGTTCTTTTGAGTCACCAACCACTATTTTCAGAATCATAGGTTTCAGGCTCCTTGTGTCACAAATGGAATGGTCTTTTGCCATCATTTCAGGCGTCAGAAAGAAGGAGGGAACTAGTACTACAAGTTTAGCCGTGCCATTACTAGCCTGATTAAAGGTTTTGACACAAATAGCAGATCAGAACTCAAGAAGCAACTTCACAAGTCCAAATATTGTGAAAAGAAATTTTACTGTTCCTATGAATCTATTTCAAGACTAATAAAGGTTCAAATAAGACCTAAATGTTGCCCTGTCAAATCCATTTCTCAATATAAATGCCATGTAAAATTACACAACGAATCCACTCTAACCCTTTTTATATGCGAGCTAGAAAAAGAAGCCCTTAAATGTCTCTAGGGATACATTTATTTTCCTCAGCCAAGTGTTAACATGAATAAATGGAGGATTTACATGTAACCCCTAAAAGCAGATAGGCAGAAATTACCAACCATGCTATGACTTTTTAACTAAGCATTTTATTTAATCACACTTGCATAATAGGGCAATTTAAAGGGTACAATTTTTTTAAAATCTGAGAAACAAAAAATTGTCCCTAATATTTTAAAGCAAACTTTCCAGGACTGTATATTCAAACAAATGTTTTAGTTTTTGCATGTTTTGGTGGGGTTTTTTTTGTTTGGTGGGTGCTGTTTTTTTCATTGTTGTCACTAGAAGTGACTAAACACTTTTCAACCAATACTACCATTTCTAAAAAATATTTTGTTCCACATATCTGGCAACTTTTGCAAAGTCAGTTTATAAACTGTCTTTTCTATGTACAAATGACATTACACTAAGAAAATCTGCATTTACTCATAGGCCAAAAACAGCATAATGAATGAGCTAAATGCTAAGATTCTTTTTGTTTGTATTAACTCTCATTGGTGGCTCAGCACCCCAGAACTGCACTCTCTTTCCTCAATTCCATCAGTCTGATTAATGAGATCTATTTCTCTGATAAGTATTCTTTAGAAAAAAGTGAATCAAGACTTAGTCAAAGACAGAACTTTTATAATTGCAAACCATATAACAGCCAGTCTGTGATGATCTGCATTACCATGTTATCAATATTATGAATTTAAAAAGTACACTCCCTTTAGAAAAATGAATCCCTTTGCCCATCCAGAGCTCTCCCGGGTCTATCTGGGGTCTGCTAACAGATTGGGGTCGACAACTGCACTACAACCTTCAGAAAGGCCTTTGGATTGGAACTGAGTCCCAGGATGTGCCCTGGGAGGAGTTGTTCAGCAGGTTTCAAAGCCTCTGTCAGGCCCCTCCACCTCTGAAAGATAAAGTTTTTACTGCCCTGAAGTCCTATAAGGCTTAAGATGGAGATTTCAAAGTCCCTGGTCTTAGCATTTGGACAGACCTGTTGTTAGCTCTTGGTAGTGGTGTGTGATATTGCATTTGGGCAGAGACAAGTTCTCAGCCCAGGCCCCAATTCTCTATGGGCAACATTCTGTTTTGAGCACTTGAATATGTGGTTTACAAAATTAAAATCCCAGTGTTCTTACCAAAAAAAAAAAAAGGGTTTCTCTCCTTTTATTTTACTCTAAAAATAAAACCAACAGTTCTTCACATACAAACAAGATAAAGGTGACAAGGTACAAGGTCTCAACTGATCAAATAATGAAATGGCCATAAGACCAATAAGGAAATGCGTCTCAAATACTTAACAGTTAATGTTTATAATGAAATTTAATCAAGTGAAGTTAATAGGACACCTTAAGAAAAATGAAAAGCAGAAAACAAAAAACTTCATACCAAGAGTCAAAGATTCAAATATCCTAAAGTTGTTTTCACCAGTCAGTTATATTCTAGTCTGCCAAATACTAGGCCAAATGGCCGATGTCATGTAACTGCCTCTAACATCCTCACATTCCAACTTCACTCACAAATCAGGAAATGGTTTACAAGTCAACCTATGCTTTTAGGCTCAGCACAGTTCAGCTCCCTCTAAAAGCACCCCTTTTTTTTCCACTATACAACTCACAAGAGATAAGCAAAAACAAGAAAGCAATACCATTCATTTGCCCACCAGCGGAACATAAAGCACCCCTATTAACACTCCCATGTATTGTAATGGTCACCTGCTAAAGCTTCTTTTCTTTCAAACATTCTCCTTTATTCCCCCTCTTCCTTCCACTTACCTCCCTCCTAAATATTTCAGCATTGAATTATCCAGATAACCATTATACCCTCACCAAGAAAACACCTTTCTGAAGGAGCAGAGCACAGTGGCGTTCTTGAACAGAATCCCTTTAGCTCTCTGGTGAGAAGCACCCCCACTCCTGTATGCACGGGCCCTGCCTGCCTCTGCTGGCCTGGAGCACTGGAATGACCACTGAAGCTCTTTCCAGTGTGTGACGCTACATGCAAAACATCACTTACTGTGCCGGGCAGGTGACTTCTCTCGTTCTTCCCATTCTGAGAGCTGCTGTTCTTGAGCTTCTTTTTCTTTTTGGCTGTTTCTTTGTGCTCTTTCTGTTTGTTCTGCACTTCAATGAGAACTGAAATAAAGCTGTTCTTCACTTCCTTTTCAAACTCCAGTTCATCTCGCAGGGCCAGCTGCTGCACCAGCTCTTCAGAGTACTCCTTGATGGCCGTCTCAATTTCTTCCAGCAGTTCATTTAATTCAGATACGGACAGTCTTTTCACTCCTATGACCAAAAAGCAAAGCACAGCAGACACTAAGACCAAAATGTTTCAAGGCAGCACAACAAGGTGTTTAATGCCAAAGAGCAAAAAATCATATTCTAAGTAATTAAATTGTTCATGATCTTCTCAGAGTCCTCACACTTCTGGTGGGCAGGTCTGAGTAGAGGTAGGTGGGCAAAGTTACTTCTCAAATGGCTGAGAAGAAAAGTATAACAAAATTTTTTTGTCTAAAAATCAGTAAAGCAATTATACTCCAAAAAAGATGTTAAAAAAAAAATCAATCATTCCATGAATAGTAGTTCAGTCAAGACTTAATAAGCTTGTAAAAGAAGAAGAACAAACACAAAAGTAGAGGAAGGGTACAGAAAATACCTGCTGACAAGAAATCACAAGCAACTTAGCAGGGCTCTGGGACACTTCTGAAGAGAAAAGAAGGTAATTTGAAAGAATTAAGCTAAATACATATATTTTATTAATTTTCACTGGAGCATAGTTGCACTTTTTTGTTGTTGTTGTTGCACCACGCAGCATATGGGATCTTAGTTCCCTGACCAGGGATCAAATTCGCAACCCCTGCATTGGAAGGCAGAGTCTTAACCACTGGACCACCAGGGAAGTCCTGGAGTATAGTTGCTTTACAATGTTGCGTTAAGCTAAATATATATTTAAACACATATGCCCCAATGTGTGAGTTTTATTGAGAATTGGGAAGATGAAGGGAAGAATATTCCCTGAAACCCCCTTTCAGTTTTTTCTCAGCACTTCCCTTTATGTGAGAGGACATCATTGAAGTTCTAACCCTCAGTACCTCAGAATATGACTGTATTTGGAGATAAGGTCTTCAAAGAGATAATTAAGTTAAAATGAAACCATTAGGGTGGGCCCTAATCCAACGTGACTCATGCCGTTAAAAATGAGAAGATTAGGACACAGATACACACAGGAAAGTCCATGTGAGGACAGAAGGAAGAGGCCTCAGAAGAAATGAGACCTGCTTAACACCTTGATCTCGGACTTCTAGCCTCCAGAACTATAAGAAACAAATTTCTGTGGTTTAAGTCGCCCAGCCTGTGATACTTTGTTACAGCAGCCCAAGCAGACAAATACAATATTCAAAGGTGAGTATGACACAGTCCCTGAGCAATGATGAATATATGCGTCGAGTATCACTGGAAGGCAGGGGAAGGGTATATAACCCAGCCTGTGAGAGCCAAAGACTTCTGGAGATGGTCCCACTACACGGCTGAGGTATACAAAAGCACAAAGAGTACTGATGTAAGTCAGGTTTCTTACTCTCTTCATAACTGCTTGTACTAGACCTCTTAAGAGTTTGAATTTCCTGGGAAAGCATTGAAAGCCGATCTGACTGGGTGGGTGTTTCATCATCTTCTGGGTCTGGTGACTCCTGCATCATTTCTTCGATTTCTTCAATCACCTTCCAAAATATACAAACCACTGTTAATTAAATACACATAGGAAAAATGACCCACCTGTAACACGGCACTCATCTGAAGCAACCACAGTAGAAGTACACTAAATTCTCCATTAACCAACAGTGTGCAGGAGTCGGTGTTCTCAATAACAAAAATTGACTGTAAGAGTGGTTTATCATGGTTTATCAAAAAAAAAATTACAATACACTAAACACAAAAATAAACAAAATATGATTTAATATGTCCATCAGGATTCAGTAGGCCCTATCAGATCTTGTAATGTCTGAGAAACGATGCTACAAACACACATATAATCTACTTCAGACATGCCAGAACCAGATCATAGTTAAAAGAAAGCAAGCGACAGAAGATTTACCATATACCACACCAAGTGCTCAATCTAAAGCTATTTAACAAAACTGACATAAAATTTAGAAAATACAACAGTGTAAAAAAATTTATATGAAAAGCAAGAAATTACCTCTATGGTTGCAAAATTTTCCTTTAACAGCAAGAAAAGAATTTCATATATTAATTCAACGGAAAATAAAGGTATATTTAATAATTACTTTAAATGTAGAAGTTTAAAGAGGAAAAAAAAGCTACACGAAAGCAGGAAAATTTCAGAAATATATCTGCTTTTGAAACAATGATCCACTGTCATATGCTGTGTTGCTCAAATCTTACAGCAGCTTCTTGTCCTGTTTCAAATTCCAGAAGTTGAGAAGGATACAGAACTCAGTGAAAATTGGCTATTTACAATAGCCAAAACATGGAAGCAACCTACGTGTCCATCAACAGATAATCGGGTAAAGAAGGTGTGGTATATATATACAATGGAATATTACTCAGCCATAAAAAAGAATGAAATAATGCCATTTGCAGTAACATGGATGGACCTAGAGATTATCACAATAAGTGAAGTACGTCAGAGAAAGACAAATATTATATGATATCACTCATATGTGGAATCTAAAAAATAGTACAAATGAACTTATTTACAAAACAAACAGACTCACAGACACAGAATACAAACTTATGGTTACCAAAGGGGAAGGGGAGAGGGAGGGATAAATTAGGAGTATGGGACTAACAGATACACACTACCATATATATAAACTAGATAAACAAGGATTTACTGTATAGAACAGGGAATTATATTCAATATATTGTAATCAATTATAGTGGAAAAGAATCTAAAGATACAGATATATACATACATATATAAACAAATCACTTTGCTGTATACCTGAAACTAACACAATATTGTAAATCAACTATACTTCAATAAAAATAATTTTTTTAAAAAATGGACCTAAGAGTTTAAAAAAAACTATTTAAAAAAATACAGCATGAATCATCGAGCCTAACGTATCTAACACTTAGTACTAAGGAAAAACAGGTAAACCTGAGCGAGTGGGGATTATGCTAATTAGTAAGAAGAGTTTCCAAAATAGGCATTTTAAACAGGAAAATGAGACACTGAAACAGGCTACAGAATCTGTTTCTCTCCGTCCTTTTTTTTTTTTTTAATTTATTTACTTATTTATGGCTGCGTTGGGTCTTCGTTGCTGTGCGCAGGCTTTCTCTAGTTGTGGAGAGTGGGGGCTACTCTTCGTTGCAGTGTACAGGCTTCTCGTTGCGTTGGCTTCTCTTGTGGAGCACGGGCTCTAGGCACGTGGGCTTCAGTAGTTATGGATCATGGGCTCAGTAGTTGTGGCTCACGGGCTTAGTTGCTCTGCGGCATGTGGGATCTTCCCAGACCAGGGCTCGAATCCATGTCCCCTACATTGGCAGGCGGATTCTTAACCACTGCACCACCAGGGAAGTCCTCTCTCAGTCTTAAAAGCAGAGATAGTTTATGGTTTTCAGGCAGAGTATGGAGGAGACAATGAACTTTCCCTGGAATATCAGGCTGTACCGCACTCAGCCCTCTAACTTACTATCTTGTTTTTTAAGCACCATGCTCTTTCCAAGCTTCAGACAATCCAACCACAAATATGACTAAGGAGCATCAAAATGACATATTTTTAACATACTCCTCCCAATCTTGCCACAATACCTCTCTTTACCGGCCTTGTCTTTCCAGCCTAAAAATACAGTGTGGTAGAACTCAGTCCCAGTAGCCATGGAACACTTGACTTCACGAAGAACCTCTTGCACCACAGTTTGACAATACAGCAGAAGTGGGAAGAGTATTCAGAAAATGAGAAAGCTGATTCAACTGGTTTTAAATGAATACAGGGTTGACATTATTAGAGCATTCCACAGGACTAATGCTCACTTCTTTCCTGGATACACAATAAAGACTTCTGATAAGTGCTAATGATTTCTACATAGGTTTTAGAGAAACTAGATAATTTCTGCACCGATATAGTTTGCCCATGTCTGGTTAAATGTAAAGAAAGAAGAAAATTCACAGGATTTTTTCTGATTCCAGTGTAAGCAATAACCCTCTTTTAAAGTAACCCGCTGTACTGTTTTAACAATGCTTATCTTGGAAAATTGCATATATTGAAAAATCTTCCCAAGTAACATAATCCAACTGCTTCAGATTACATATACTTTCTTCTTTCCTCAGGAGAAAACTGTTAAGCCTGTGTTACCAGAAAATACAATAGAAATAAGTAAATTCCAACACCCCATCACTTATGGCCACAATAAGAAATCGTTTTTCAGCCAAGGATCCCTTCCCTTGATGGATGGGATTCTCCTTTGTACCTGGTCTGCCGTGAAGAGGGGCTCGTCGTTAACGCAGGAGACGATGATTGAATGCATATCCAGCTGTTCTCGCAGCTCCTCATCGTCTGAGGTATCAAAGAGCAAGCTGTCACTCGTCTAAAAACAAAAACTACCCACTGTTAAGAGGAGGACATTCTGATCACAACTAAGTCGAAGCATCTGGGTAAAGGAGGCTGCAGAGGGAAGCATCTGCTGAGAGCTTCAAAAGGCAGATATTATTACAGCTGCTGTGTACCAGGCAGTGTGTGAGGTGCTCTGCATAGTCATCTCAAACAGAAATGAGAGGAATGTAGAATAAATATGAAATTAAGGTGCTGTATATATCCCCTCTTGCCCAAACAGACACACACTTAGCTATTTATTCCAAGGGGAAGAGTGTCTAGGAAGTACAAAAATATATGGTGTTCGATAGCAATTTATAGGGAATTATAGCAAATGGGGGCGGCGGGAGACAGGGGCAAATGTTATTTAATTAATGATCTAATAGGAAGATTAGTATATGTAAAAATTCCACAGAAAACATAGAAGTTAGTTTGCAAGTAACTAACTTTAACAGAGTAAAAGATAAGTAATCAACTCCCTGGCAGGTGGGAACTGTCCACGCGGATCATACTGAGCCCTTCCAGTTGAAAATCTATCTCTTCTTCCAAAAAAGAGTATTTCTAGGTTCCAAAAATATCTTTAAACCAAACTATGCTGGAGATTTTCTCTTTGCCTTACTACCGTTTCTCTCCCCAATCGTGCCCCCAGAGACTGACCTTTATGGGCTACATCAAAGGATGCCCTTGGCTTCTGGCTTCCAGGTGGATTAACACACTGGTAGACACTAGCAGGAGACTGGAAGGCAGGAGGGGAAGGGCTGGGCATTTATTCTGCTGTCTGCCTCCCTACCAGATTCCAAAGGCTGCAGCTCCTGTCAAGCTGACCTCTCCCCCATCGCTACTCTCCCCAGGTTCTGGTAACTTCTCCCTTTCCTTACCTCTCTTCATGCCTAAGGGTGCTAAAGGGCTGCTTGCTGTTGCCACCACCAGGGTATTGCACCATGTCTACCTCATATGGTGTCTCTTAACCTGCCCACATGAATATCAACAGCCCCTATAATAATGACCTCACCTTTACTAACTATAAAGGCCTGACCTAGAAAACCCAGCAGATTAAAATGGACAAGTGATCATCTATCCATCATGACATGACCATTCAGACGATGAAAAGAACAAATTAGAACTCTGTTCATCAGAAGGAGTGGCACACTGAGTTCCCAAAGAACAAATGGGCAACTAGGAACTACGTAAGAAGCAACCGTGTAGTTCTAGCAGAGAGTACATAATTTAAAAAATATATATTTTACCTGGGAAAATTATTTACCAGTACAGAGGATATATATAAAAATTGAAGATACAGTTGGATGGATGTAGGTCCCTACTGCCTCCCTAGCTCCTCACAGGTCTGAAGTTTAATGGTGAATACACCCCACAGAATAAGAAACCTGCAGGTGAGAAGTGCAAAGAAAAACACTGACGTGCTGCCTTTCATAACATTAGGCTGCGGGAGGAGCCACATCAGCACTCCCGCTCTATCTGCTACCACATACTGCAATGCCATGCTGCACCACGGGGATGACACGCCCCCACATTTGATTTCTCACTGCACCATCAGGCTAGGAAAGGCCTGGACATGGCCTTCAACATATGAAATTTCAAAAAGCTGTGTGGGGGAAGGAAAAAAACCCTAAAAGCTTCCAGAGAGAAAAAACCATCACATTAAAAGGATCAGAAACCAACGCGTCATTTGAATTCTCAACAGAGAATTAAAAAATCAATGCAATTTCCATGTTTCAATAAATTCCACCCTAGAATCCTATATCCAGCTAAACTAACAATTCAGTAGGGGGTTAGAATAAAGAGATTTTCAGACATTCAATTTCTCAAAGAATGTACCTCTCAGGTACCCTTTCTCAGAAAACCACGCAGAGTATGTTCCATTAAAACCAGGAGGAAAACCAAAAAAGGAAGCAGACATAGGCTCTAACACAAGAAAGAGGTGAATGGAATTCTTATAATGACAGTGGAGTAAAGATCCCAGAATGATGACTGTGGAGCTAAACTAGAGAGTAGCCAGTTCAGATTAGAATTGTTACTGCAGAAGGAATTAAGAAAAGCATGAAAGAAAAAGAGAAAGAAAGCCTGACAGATTACCTAGCGTGTTTCACTTACTAAAATGACTTTTATGGCTCTGTTGAGGTTGAATTAGTGAGCTAATAATAACCTAAATCAACCACAAAAAGGCAATTATTACTACCTTAAGAAAAACAAAAAAACAAAAAAAAAAAAGAGGACACGCAATCATAAAATGTACTTAAATGTGAACATTTATATAGTCAATATAGAGCTTCCCTGGTGGTTCAGTGGTTAAGAATCCACCTGCCAATGCAGGGTACACGGGTTCAAGCCCTGGTCCAGGAAGATCCCACATGCTGCGGAGCAACTAAGCCCGTGAGCCACAACTACTGAGCCCCTGTGCCACAACCACTGAAGCCCGTGTGTCTAGAGCCCATGCTCCACAATAAAGAGAAGCCACTGCAACAAGAAGCCCGCACACCGCAATGAAGAGTAGCCCCCACTCGCCGCAACTAGAGAAAGCCCGCGTGCAGCAACAAAGACCCAATGCAGCCAAAAATAAATTAATTTTTAAAAGAAAGGTCAATATGAATTATGAAGGTTAATATAACCAAAAATTTTGACATAATTATATTGGGAAGATGAGGGAAGCAAAAGTTTTTGTGAGGGTTGTGGTTGGAGGGCTAGAGGGAAGACTTTGAGAGTGCTAAACCCTCATCCTCTGCGTAGAAAGTAAATGAATAAAGTCTAAAGTTGAATAAAATCAAGTAAAATGATAGGAGAATGTTATCTGCTGGATGAAAAGTTGAAGTAGTTGAAAGCGGTTGCCTCTGGTAAATGGAAGTCAAGCATTATGAGGTAAGTAGGGCAGAGGCTGCTTTTTCATGTTGTCCTATAGCTTTAGTTCACTTTTTTAAACTAGACAGTTATCCTGTTAATAAGAAAGGAGAAAGGTCAAGAGATGTGGCTCTTGATGAGAGAGGATGTTTGATTTCAAGATAGTAGAAGTGGAGATGAAAAGTGCCACACGAGGGTGTACGATGATGTAGAGTACCTAACAATTACATTCACTGATCCTAAAACTTCAACACCCTCCCCCAAAATCACAACTCTATGTTGTGACTTGAGGACCATAGTTTTGTCTTATTTTTCCCCCTTATAGCAAGTGAAAGTTTTAATTTTAAAATTACTCCTAAGGAAGCCATTATTATCTTCTGTTTCTACTCTTAAAGATAAAAAGGTGCATTAAACAAAGTCCCTGTCCCTGAAGAAATCCTCATGATAGAAGGAAAAACACGGCACAGGAGATGTTCCTAAGGCAAAATGATTCAGAAGCATTCTATCACATAAGCATGATCAAGAATGGCACTGGATTTAGAACAGGTTTACAGCTATTGCCAAAACACATGAGTGATACCAATACGCCATTAGAATAAATTTCCATGACAACAGAAATAATGATCCCAGACCATCTTTCCAGAGAGGGAGCCAAGCCCATTCCCCACAGAGATGGCATATGCTAAGGGCTGGAATCCCTTTCGGGCTTTGAAAACTAACCTTGGCTGTCATGGGTATCATCATTCACGCTCCCATTCGGCATCAATGTGCCTCTTTGCCAAGCATTCCCATCACTCCTTCCTATGCCAGGTTTAGATACAGAGCCATGGTTCTGTTTCCCTCTATAAAACTGAAGCTGCCTCAAATGGAAAAAATGTGCCCATGTAAGAACTTGGAATGTACCAGTTGCCTTCCTCTAGAAAAGACCCATCAAATTTAGAAGTGTGCCATCTTAAACAGCAATGAAAAAAACTTAAAAACAAATCTAGGGAACTATGGTTTCCTGTTTTTCTCATCCTAACCAAAAAGAAACCTCTTCCCCTTTTGTCAAAAATTTCATATAGGGGACTTCCCTGGTGGCACAATGGTTAAGAATCCGCCTGCCAATGCAGGGGACAAGGGTTCGAGCCCTGGTCCGGGAAGATCCCACATGCCGTGGAGCAACTAAGCCCGTGCGCCACAACTACTGAGCCTGCGCTCTAGAGCCTGTGAGCCACAACTACTGAACCCACGTGCTACAACCACTGAAGCCCGTGCTCCTAGAGCCCGTACTCCACAATGAAAGAAGCCACCGCAATGAGAAGCCTGCGCGTCACAACGAAGAGTAGCCCCCACTCGCCTCAACTAGAGAAAGCCTGCGTGCAGCAACAAAAACCCAACACTGCCAAAAATAAATAAATAATAAAATAAATTAAAAAAAATTTCATATAGACACTGTTATACAACTGGAATAATCTAAAGAATGCTTCTGGGGCTTCCCTGGTGGCGCAGTGGTTGAGAGTCCGCCTGCCGATGCAGGGGACACACGTTTGTGCCCCGGTCCAGGAAGATCCCACATGTCGTGTAGCGGCTGGGCCCGTGAGCCATGGCTGCTGAGCCTGCGCGTCCGGAGCTTGTGCTCCGCAACGGGAGAGGCCACAACAGTGAGAGGCCCGCGTACCACAAAAAAAACACCAAAAAACACAAAAAACATTAATTATATGCTACCTAATAACATGGTTGCTTCTTATGTCATACCTTGTTCTTCAGGAACTTAATGTGTGCTATTCATTCCTGAGGACTAGACTTCTCATCTCAGTTGTATTCATCACCTGGGTAGTCATGTCAAGACAGACAGATGTTAGATGATCACTTGTCCATTTTAACTTGCTGAGTTTTCCAGGTAAGGGTTTCACAACCAGTACTAGTACTAAACTCCACATCATTACTAATCACTACCCTTGGCTATGCCATTGCTCTAGCATTGAAAACAGTCAAAAGGCAGATAAAGGGAGTGACGTCCCCAGAGGTAACCAAATAACAATATTCATTGAAACTGGATTAGAGTGTTCCATTCATGCTACTAATGTACTTCCCTTTGAAACTATGAAAAGATCTCTTCTCTACTATTTTTTAATATGTCACACAAAAAAGTACTCATTGACTGGCTATTGTGGATTCAATACTATGTTAAATAATATAGAAAACATTTTTAAAACACTTTCCACCATGGTGTCTGAACTTATATAGCCTCACGGATGAGATTATTCATTTGTTCACTCAACAAACATCTGTCTTAGTAATCAGTATGTGCCAGGCACAGTGGTGGTTACTGAAAGACAAATACAAAGATACCTACCAGGAGGTTACAATCTAATGACAGACCCAGATATATAATAAGAGAACACAATAATGATTTGAGACACGGACAAAGCACCGTGAGGACCAGCTTGCAGGAGACTAGGGGGCTAAATTCTGTGGGACAGATAAGTCCTTTACGATTTTCACACCCCAACAAGCGTAACTGATTCCCACAGAGAGGAGTGCATTTTCCTTCCGTGCTAGGATTGAGGCCATGGCAAAATGACCATCTGTCAGAGACACTGTAGATGGGAATTCCCCCCAAATGAGAGACTGGATTAAGTGTCCTTTAAAGTCCCTTCCAACTCTAAAATTATATAATTCCATGAGATCAGCAAAGGCTAAAACAGTAATAGGAAGCTTCAGAGAGGAAGGGAAACTTGAACTAAGCCCAGAATGATAGCTAAGATGCAAATAAACAGAAGACAGATCATAAAATATTTTGTTTTATTCCTTTCCCTAAATGTATGTCAGGTCAGCCTGCAAAACAGCTTAAGGGGATTAATAACTGGAACAAATAATAAATCCTATATCTACTAGAATACAAAGAAATATAGTCAGAATTATATATTTTATGAGAAAATAGTAGGGAGCAAGCTTTTCTGAATCACATTTTTAAGAAAATCATTTCAGAAAATGATTTAAAATACTCACAGCCCTACTGCATTATATTCCCAGTAATGGCACAAATACACTTAATGAAATACAGAGCATGCTAAAAGACCTGGCATGAGCTTACACTGCTATTTGATGAAGAATTTAAAGAGTCAGGCCCTGAAACTTCCATTTGGCCTCGTTTGTCATCAGTTTTAAAACACACTGTGATTTTCCACTTAAAGCAATTCTCTTCATTTTTCTGTCCGCCTTGTTGTCCTATCACCTGTGCTCACACTTCTTACTCAATGTGTCTTCACTTTCAGTTCCAAGACATATATAGCAGCCTCCAACAGTTAGCCAAGAACACATTAAAGAGCCAAGAACTGAAATCTTTTAAAGGTTCCCCAATGTTCACAGAGAAACACAATCTTCAGACGATATGTCACATCTAGCAAGTCATTAAATTCTTCAGAAAGTTAACTCTCTGTAGATATTCCAGTACCCTCTATATATTAAATCAAAGGCTAGGGTTCTTACTGACTGTTCTCAGCACATCAAAATTGTTATTTAAGCTGGAAAAAAATGCTGATCGTTGCTGTTCATACACAGGTGATGAAAATTTACCTAAACATAAAAAAGTTGAGTGTGTGCTGGGGAAGAATGGAGGGAAGTGCTAGCAAGCCGACAGTAGCAGAAAAGAGATGGCAAAAGAAGGCCACTCCAATTGCCATAAGCTTGGAAATAAGAAGCAGCTCAACCAATTGTGGTTAAATAGAAATGCTACTTTTTAGTTCCATTATGAGAATCAGTTATTCGGAAAGTACTGGTGCAATTCCTAACTTACCCTTTTTTCTGAGAGGTTCAGAGTAAGCAAATGCAAGGTCCTAGTATGGGATGACTTCCAGTCTACAGGCATTACATTTCCGTAATTATCTGTCAGGGCATTCCAAATCCTTAAAAAGAAGAAAACTACAATCAGTGAAACTTAACATTCTGTACGTCATTATTAAACAGATACCTAGTACTACAGTGACAGAGAGAACAAAAAGCATCAGAGCAAAGAAACAGGAGGCTATTGTTTCTCAGAAAAGCATCAACAAAGTAGAGGCTCCAGGGCTTCCCTGGTGGCGCAGTGGTTGAGAGTCTGCCTGCCGATGCAGGGGACACGGGTTCGGGCCCCGGTCCGGGAAGATCCCACATGCTGCGGAGCGGCTGGGCCCGTGAGCCATGGCCGCTGAGCCTGCACATCCAGAGCTTGTGCTTCGCAACGAGAGAGGCCGCAACAGTGAGAGGCCCGCGTACCGCAAAAAAAAAAAAAAAAAAGTAGAGGCTCCAGAATAAGACAAAAGAAAAATCCTATCATTGGGCCTGACAAGAAGTCCTGAGGGAAGGTGACAGGACATAGAAAACTCCTCTCACAAAGTCGAGTGCTGACATTTCCAGAAAACTCTCACAAAGTCGAGAGCTGACATTTCCACTGTATCGTGTGCCAGGCTCTAAGTAAGCAATTTACATATATTCTAAGCAATTTACATACATTAACTCATTTAATCCTCAAAAACAGTATTATGAAGAACAGTTATTATCCCCATTTGACAGACAGAAACTAAAGCACAGGAAGGTTAAATAATGTTTCTCAAGCCAAAAGAGGTAGTAAATACACTGTGCTTTATACTTATTTTTCTCTTGTAACTTCGGAACATATAGACTATTTCATAGAATGAATAATCTCTCTCTAACCAAAGAGAAAGAATTTTCTGGAGAAAGAATTCAGTCTCAATGTGAGACTAGGGTTTAATATCTAATTTATAATAGGCTAAGACTAAGATAAGATGAAAAGGGAAAGAAGGGGAGTTCACAATAAAATGCAGATTATACCCAGTGCAGTTACCCTTCCTTATTATCAAACAGCATTTTGGGGAGGCAACAGGGTAAAATGAAAAGGGTACTGGACTAAATTCAGAAAACAGACTTGTCTACATTCATCCTCAATGTGTCTTTGACTGTGTCCCTTAACCTCTGTAGGTATTAGCTGGACTTTTTAAAATGAGAAGCTTGGACAAGAATAGCAGACATTCCTTCCAGCTCTATTACTCTAAGCATTAATTCAAATGAGTTGTATTGAGAAAAGTCCCAAACCACAATGGAAAAAGGACTGCAAACTCCAATTTCATGACCAAAATTCATTTCAGCCCCAAAATATTAACCAGCATTTTTGTTAAATGACATTATATGAAAAACATGAGTTCAGAAATATAAATGAGATGAAATTTAATTAGGGTAAGTAAAGTTAAACACTACACATATAAGCTACTTAATGGCCAGAGATACTCACATAGAAGTCATAAAGAAAAAAACAACAAAAAAACCACCACCCTAACATTTATAACAGGTATCCAATTGTGAATAAGCCACTAAAAAATTGGGTGGGTCTCTTTTCCAAGCATGTAAGATACTAGGATACAAAAACAAGACCACCAGGGACATAAAAATAAGAATGCAAGCTTTAAAATAGAGAAACAACATACTGATTTAATGAATTGGGATTTGGTGCTAAAGAGAAGAAGCAATGTGACCACAACTGCCAAAAATCCCAAAATGGTGTTTGGCTTTGGAATGCACATTAGCCGCAATGAAAATGTGAACCCAAAAAGCTCTAGAAAACTGGCTCATTTACCCAGAAAATCTCCCATATGCATGGTTCATTCCTGTCCTCCTCTCTGCAGGAATCATCTCCTCTAATGCCAGTATGCTCAAATTGGAAACAACACTTCTGGATGCTAAACTTGCTGGGTTTCTGGCCCACATCTTCCTGGGTAAAAGATTTGCAAATACTGAATAACTGACCATGTATCTAACCCTGGGTAGGAACTACTAGCATATTCTAGTAGGTGAAAACAGTCCAGAGTTTTTGAGGTTTGTTTTGTCTGCTTGTTTGCTCCTTCTTAAATGAGGCTATAATAAAAGGACAAGTGGAGTGGAAGATTTCATGTAGAACTGACTGTGGGTGAATTTGATCTACCAAGAAAATGAAGCACAATTCACAGTCCTCTATCTTCACCAGGGCCAGAACATTTGTGGTTGGAAGGACATAGGGCCGAGTTAACTGAAAGATCTGTAGAAATCTCCAGTCAAGACATGAACTGCCTTGGTCCTTATCATAAAGTATTACAGCCAGTCATGAACAACTAGCAGGGCAGCTCTTTTCCAAAGGTCAAAGTGCTGCTGACATTGAATCCCACACCAGACCCTTCTAAAGTAAAACTTTAGCAGATAAGCACAATCTGTATTTAACCAAAACTAAAACCGGGACTCAGAAGTGAAATAAAGTGCCCTAAGGCAAGGCACTATCTGGGTGAAAGAATTCTCAGCTGTCTCTAGTCAAAGAAACAGGAATGGACTCTATCAAGCAATGGAGAGCAGATTTATGCAATAGAATGCAATAGAATAGGGACAATGAGAGTGGTCTACAGTGAGAGTGGTGAGCAACCCCAGCTCAGAAAAGAGAGACAGAGATTCCCAAATCAAGGGACATGCTGTACCACCAACATAACATCTACTATCTACTAAACCATTATCAAGAGTAACAAAACTTTTAAGTTTTATATCAACTGAAGATTTAAGCAAAGGCTAAAATACACTACTTTTCAGACAGTACAGGTGATGCAAAAATAAGGAAGCTTATCTGTGTACAAACCACTAATCTGTTTTGAGAAGTTATTCTTGATAAACCCAAATATATAATAAATATAATTTTAAAATCCAGAGAATGTCCTTAGTCTAGTGATTCCGAGTATATAACTCTATGTATAACACTACCTTCTCTTTGGGAATAGACTGTTTAAAATGTCATCTTTTGCCACTGATTGCATGCATATCTGTGAGTATAATATCCAATCAAAAACTTTTCCTTTTATGCCTGGGCAGAACACTGTACAGAGGCAGCAATGAAAAGATATGGTCTCCAAGCATAGCTGGGCCTGAACCACTGCTATGTTTACAGGCCCCCATTCCCAACCCCCTCTTCCTGATAAATCTTCTGATTCGCAGAGGAAACTGACAAGCCCCTTTCAATGCCCATGAATCCTTCCCTCAAGAATTCTTCCCTGACCTCTCCATCCCTTCAATGCTCTGAAAACCCACCCCTACCCACAACCTCAGTGTTTACTCCATAATTTCACCCTCAGCCTCTCCAGGGCTCCTCTCCCCCTACATTACAATATTGTCAAATTCCCTCACTCTCATCATTCCTTTCTGTATCTTCTGGAGTAAAACTATGGTACATAATTACAGCCCTTATCTAACCAAATTATAACTGGGTTTCTGGGCAGTTAAATAACCTCTGTCCCTCCATTCCCCTAGCTCTCATAAAGCCCTGCGAATTTCCTATCATTGCACTTAGATGATTCTGTAATAATTACCTGTTTATGCATTGGTCTCCCTACCAGACTAGGAGATCCTTGCTATTAATAACCAGAGCTTTTGCCTCTGTGGGAACTCACACTCAATCTGGGCTCTCAGATGGAGCCAATAAATTCCTGTGGCAAAAACGCTGCTGCAACGTCGGTACCTTTGCATGTGCTATATCCCTGAGCTAGAATGCTAGACCTTTTTTCACCTGGCAGGCAAACTCCCACTCACCCATCAGGGTCGTTTTCACACTTCTTTCCCTATGAAGTCCTTCCTGACTCTCCCCCTCTCCCTCTATATTTTGTACATATATCCATTACAGCGTTTGTCACACCCATACAAATGTCTGTTTACAAATCTAGCTCCCACCCTAGACTGTCCTCTGCTTGAGAGGGGTAATGTCGTCATCTTGGTATTCCCAGTGAGAAGCAGCCTCTGGCACGTAGCAGGCGCTTAAAAAATGCTGGTTGAATGAATGAATGTCTACACATGTGCCCGAGGAGATACTATCTCTAACTACGGAGCTCTGTACAAGACTCCGCTCCAAACCAAACAGGGATTGGTTTCTAGGAAGGAGGAGGACGTTTAAGGGGTCGTTGGGGGCCAGGGGAGCAGGGGATTTAAATCGCCAGGGGCGCAAAGGCCTAAAGCCCCAAGGAAGGAGATAGGAGAACACGGAGGGGCGGGACCCCGGAGTTGAAGGAGGCGGAAGGAGGGTGCGGGGAGGAGCCTGCGGCCAGAGTCCCGCCGAGGCTGCTGACTGAGGGCCGGCGGGCAGGGCGAGGGGCTGGACGAGGGGCAGAGGAGGCTCCCGCCCGCGACCCGCACTCACTCGTCCCCCTGCAGGAGGCTGCACTCGGTGATGGGCCGCACGGCCGCCCTGGGGGGCTCGGCACCCGGACCGGAGGGACGGAAACACAGGCTCAGCTTTTCCTCCAGGCTGCAGGCCAGCGCTGGGAAACCGTCGCCTCCCCCGCCCGGCCCTGCTTCGGCCTCGGGGCTCGCGTTACAGTTCTCCTGGTCCTGGAGGCTCAGGGCCGGCTCCTGGAACTCATAGAAATCCTGCCAGTCCCCGTCCGCCGCCATCGCCGCCTGGTGCAGTCGCGCGCCCCGCCCCAGCCCGCCCCAGCCCGCCCCAGCCCGCCCCAGCCCCGCAGTCTGGCCCCGCCCCCGAAGCTCCGCACCGCCCCCGAAGCACCGCCACGCCCGAGGCCCCACCCCCCTACCTCCGGCGGAGTCTTGGACCTGTCCCGGGTCTCGCAGCCCCGGGGTCTTCCCTTCTCCTGAGTCTTCTTTGAGTTGAGAGCTGGTCCCGGTAGAAAGGAAAACTTTAACTGCGTAGAGTCACTTCCTATAGTCTATCATTCAGGAATAGCTTTACTCTAAGATTTCCTTAGTGGGAACCTGGCCTAAATGTGGCTAAAATAAAGGACTTCTTTAAACTTGCACCCGGTGTCACATTACTCCCCAAATCATTTCCCCAAAGTAACCTGGCTCCTTTGGTAACTTTTCAACCAGAAAAACAGCCATTGTCACTTGGAAATGCTTAAATGGTACCAAAATTCATTCCACAAATATTTTATGTCTCCCACGTGTAAAGCACGTGCTAGACCCTCTGCAACATACAAAGATGAACAATTATGTGAGTTAATATTTGCAAAGCACTTGGAACAGTGCCTGACAGTAAGTACCAAATGTGTATGTTTTATAACTAATATATGACTGCTCCCTGCAACGGGCTTACAATGCAGTTAGAGCGATAAAACTGGAAAGGGTTTATACCAAAAAGTATAACTGGGAGTAGAGAGTTACTGTTTAACGTGTATTGAATTTGTTTTGCAAGATGAAGAGCATTGGAGATGGTTACTCAAGAATATAAATGTACTTAATACCACTAAACTGTACACTTAAATATGGTTAAGATGGTAATTTTATGTTATGTGTATTTTACCATCAGAAAAAAAATTAGGGGAAAAGATATAATTCTAAGGGAGTGTGAATATGTAAAGGCAACAAATACCTAGGAGCTGATAGAAGCAGTATCTTTGGACTGCAGTAATCAAATACTTCCTTTAGGAATCAGAACATAGTTGGGTCATAAAAGATGAATTCCTATTCTGAAAAATAAATACGAAGTTAATAATAGAAAATAAGATTTTCCCAGTATGCTCTGTCCATGTCTTGACAACGTGGAAACCTATCCTCAAGAATACACGTTAGGGGCTTCCCTGGTGCCGCAGTGGTTGAGAACCTGCCTGCTAATGCAGGGGACACGGGTTCGAGCCCTGGTCTGGGCAGATCCCACATGCTGCGGAGCAACTAGGCCCGTGAGCCACAGCTACTGAGCCTGCGCGCCTGGAGCTTGTGCTCTGCATCAAGAGAGGCCCGCGCACCGTGAGGAAGAGTGGCCCCCGCTTGCTGCAACTAGAGAAAGCCCTCACACAGAAATGAAGACCCAACACAGCCAAAACTAAATAAATAAATTATTTTTAAAAAATACATGTTAATACCAAAATTTCCTATTTACCATTCTGATAAATTTTGTCTCGTATTTCAGTGATTTGTCCCATATTTAACAAGATACTTCTATAAATCAAGCCTAAGGAACTGCTGATAATTACTTTAAAGGCAATATCATTACCTTCCCATTTCCTTTGAAACCATGAAGGGAGAAGATGTTGAGCTCTACCAAGCCAAGAGCTAGAACTAATTACTCAATGGTTAATAGCTTTGGGGTTGATGAGAAAACATTAGCTCAGCTGACATTCACCTATTTGAATATTACTCAAAAGCGATACTCTAAATGTATCAAAGATCTATTTTTCTCTAGGTATTGGGCTAGAGTCATGAGAAACTATGGAATTGACTCAAACTCTTCTAATTATGTACATAGCTAAGGCAAAAATAATTTTTTTCTTGACCTGTATTTCCATTTACCTGTGTGGCATGTGTATGTTTGTTAGTGGAAATCAAAATTACTTACTCTTCCCACCCAAATGTAACAACTGTCAAATTTTTCATATGCCTGCAAATAAATTGCTATTGGGTTAGCTTTAGTGGTCTCAGAATTTTATTTTAGTCAAATTTTCCACATAGGAGGCTTTTTACTTTTAATTAAATGCAAAGCACCTGGTATCACCCCAGACCCTTTGAATACCCCATTGCAAAAACAAGATTTGAATCACTTTTCTTATTTATATTAGCACACCTATAGTAATCTTGGCACTCAACACAATCTATAAAAGTGCTCCCCAAAAACGTGCCTAGGAGAAAACTGCTCCTTTATGGGGAAAGGGCAATGAGACTAGAAAGAAACTATAGTATGGAATAAAATGTTAATTGGTGCTTCTGTAGATTTTAAATAATGACTGTAAACATGAAAAAGGAACAACAGAAAAGTTTAAATGGTAAAACATTCATAACCAGGTTAAATTATAAAGTAGCAGTACTTCAAAGCCTTCCACACACCTCTCTCCCCATGGGGTACCTGAGGGCTGCAGAGAGCTCCACAGCTTCAAGGACATCCAGCAGGAGTCTGTATTCCACCCGGTTGTGGCCTCAATTCCTTATGCCTGCTCTTTCCTTTAGTCCTTTTGGTCCTCCAGTCAAACTGCTTTTTTTTTTTTTTTTTTAGAAAATCCAGCTCCCAGTTACATTTGTTACAGAACCAGGTTCATTTTGCCTGACCAGCAGCAAGCAAAAGCACTGAAATGCCAGGAAACAGAGGGTTTATTCACAAGGCAGTCAAAGTAGAGACAGAACCAGCCTCAAACCCGCGTCAGGAAGACAAGGGGCTTGGGGTATTTATGAGATAAAGACTAAAGGAGCAGGGCAGTCTGAGGCGTGGGGCGGGGTGGGGCCTAAGGAGCCTGATTGAAAAAAGGTGTGGTTAATCCGTGCAGGTGGAACTAAGCTACAGGCCTCTGCAGGTTCAGAAGTGGAGGCACTTAGCACAAACTGAGGGTGGAGTTTTTAGCCCTCTAACATCAAAAGGTCACCCAGCAGGCATGCCTCGTTGGAGGGTGGGTGGTCCTACCCAATCTTAACCAGCTCATCTGGAACTAGACACACCTGACACCAATTTCTGGAAAACGACTTGGGCAAACATCTTACTGTTTAGGCTACATGCAGCTTACAGGGCCTGCAAGTCTTTTTAACAACAATTAAAATGACCTTGATTGGTGAAGGCAAGTTACAGGTGAAATGGATTTAACTAATGATTACCTACAGTTTCACTACTCCCTAAACCTCCTCACTTAATAATTTCCTGACAGCAACCTTAGCCCACTTTGCAGCAACTCTTCTTCCCATCAGCTAAATTCTAGCTTCCTAAGGTTGCCACAGATCTGGCCAAACCATACGCTTCCTGCCAGTCTCACCTGTTTAGTTCACTCCATCAACACCCAAAGGCTTCTGATTAAGAAGAGGTCCCCTCACTTCACTGTATCTCACATGACCTAATTCTACTAATTTGTCCACCGAAATCTATTTATTTCAGGCTTTTATTTCCTAGAGAGCAGATAAATATGAACACGTGTAAACATGCTTGCTCACTCCATGTATTAAGAAAACTTAGCGTATAGAGTGAATTTTCAGCACTTGATTCAAAATTAGAAAGATAATATAGAGTAAGTTCTAAAGAGAGCTTCATGGCACTCGGGTATTATGCTCAGATTAATCATTCAAGATGGAAAAAGTTACTTCTCTTGTTTGACAACGTTATTTAAATTTTGCACATATATAGTGTATCACAGTGAAAATTTAAGTAACAAATAATAGAAAAGTAGATTATTCAACATATAGACCACCTAAACATTTAATTAATCAGAAAATATAAGAACTGCAAAAGAAAGAAACAAACCATTGAACACAGGACCAGAAAACACCTGGCTCTTAAAGTATCACACAAGCAAATGCTGAAGGCATCATACAGCAAGAGTAAGACGATGAGAATGTATATACATGAAAATTCCTTGAGAAAAGCTAAGCTAATGGCTAAGTTTATTCAATAACAAGGTTAAAAATAAGTAAATAAAAACAGAGCTGACAAAACAAAAGTAAGAAGAATTGAGAAATCCATATGTTGAACCGAGAATTTAAAGAAAGGTTGCTGGTTTTCCAAAAAAGGAAAGGGTGGGCTCTTTCCATTTTGCCTCTATTAAAAAAAAAAAAAAGAAAAGAAACTTTTGAGTAATCAAAATATCACAATGTAGGCTTTTTTATTAAAGAGTATTTAATTCTAATTGTCTAAGTTTGTTAGTGATGAATCTTTAATTTTAATGATCAGTTCGGAGTCTTGATCAGGCAGAACGTGATCAAGGGTCTGTGGAAACAGAGCTACACCACCAAGAGAAGGAACCAAGGTGACCGGCCATGGCCACAGCCTTACAAGGTATCAAAATAACTGAGTAGGAAAGACAGTGCCAAGTATATACCTGGCTGTGTTCTGGGTAGTCAAATGCTGGTCTCGAAAAATTAATGGAAACAACTATTAGCAGCGGTTACTTATCTAACATTATGACAGCTCTAACAATTTAACCTTCAAGGATCCTGTTATGGAAAGCACCCAGTGCACATTCTAAACTGCCTAAATTCTCTGTTTTGGAATATTCTTAATCTTCTCATCTGAAATTAAGATCATGCAGAGTTGAATATGCCAAATTTTATCTAATTTTTTTTTTTTTTTGAGGACTTGCAGTATTCTGTGCACGGAGGCATCTTGGGATGGTGAAGCCCTCTCTGTTCCCTCTTTTCTATGATTGTCAGTACTGTATGCCCTCACTATTCATCTTATCATAGAACAAAGAACGAGGAGTGGAAACTCTTCCTCCCACAAACAAGAGGAAGAGGCTACACGTGGCTCTTAAAATTTGTAGAAGAATATTCTTGCCTCCTTTAGGACTATGAGTAAGACAAAATATGAACAAAAGAACTATAACAATGGGAATGTAATATATTCTCTATTATTTCTTCTCTTCAGAAGATTGTGATCTCGGTCTTTCCACATCAACATTCATCTCTAACTTTCCCACAGGAAAGCTGGTCCTAACCTTAATCATTCAAGATGACATTTCTGTGCACAAGTAACCTGAGTTCAGTACCTCTGTCACTGGGGTCCCTGTATGTATTTCAGCATCTTTGTCTCCCGGAGCCTATCTTGCCCATATTTCCTGAACCCTTTATTCTGAATTCTTTGTCTCATTACCAACCAAGATCGTTCAGGTCTAAAAAATTCTCAAAATTAATCCACTGTGGCAGAAAGCAGATGGTTGGTGCCCGGGTCATGGGATGGTTTGGGGTAGGAGAATTAACTGCAAAAGGACACAAGGAAAACTTCTGGAGTAATGGAAAAACTCTATGACTTGATGATAATGGTGACTATGTAGGTGTATACATTTATCAAATAGTAAGCTTAAAACAAGTACATTTTATTGCATGTAAATCTAACTTTATAAAATTTTTTAAGGTGTGGCTTTATAGCCAAAAAAATGGAAACAACCCAAATGTACACAGACGAATGCATAAGCAAAATAGGGTGTGTGTATATATATATGTATATATGCAATGGAATATTATTTGGCCTTAAAAAGGAAAGTAATTCTGACACATGCTACAACATGGATGAACCTTGAAGACATTATGCTAAGTGAAGCCAGACACAAAAGGATAAATACCATATGCACTTATACAAGGTACCTAGAGTAGTCAAAATCATGGAGTCAGAAAGTAGAATGGTGGTTGCTAGGGGCTGAGAGGAGGGGGAAAGGGGGAATTAGTGTTTCATGGGTACAGAGTTTCCATTTGGGAGGATTAAAAAATTCTGGAGATGGATAGTGGTGATGACTGCACACATTGTAAATGAACTTAACTCACAGAACACCTAAAAATGGTAAAATGATCATTTTTATGCTAGGTATATTTAACCACAATTTTTTCTAAACAGAGTGGCTTTATTGAATCGGTTGTTAGAATTGCCCTGTACAGATATGTCCTGCTTATTCAACATCTGATCTCTTTAAAGTGGATTCAAATCAGACATTTAAAATTAGTTCATACACTGTATGGAGTAATTGTTGATGGACTGTTAACTTGTTAATTATCTCTTCTATCTTACTTTTTGATTCAAACTGTATTTTATGCTGCAATTATATACATTGACTCCACTAGAAAGTAATGCAAGATTGATAAAATCGACTGTTGTCATTTGAAGACTTGAGTTTGAGGGGCTAACTCTGAGGAGAAGAAACTCAGTAGAGATGGAAATCTCTCGGGCCCAACACAGGGAAAAAAATAAAGAAAAGAGGAAAAGGTGCCTTCAAGAAAACAAACCAAGTCCACCTCCTATTGAATTGGCGGGGTGGGGGACTAAAAAGTAAAAATAAGCTCTACTGAGCACAACAACAGTCTGTCAGAAGGTGACACTGGGGAAGACTGACAGCACATTCATTCAGGGGACCAGGTGGCATTAATAGAGGCTCCTCCAGATATATAGTAAGACATAGATGCAGACGGTTCATAGGAATTTGCAACTGAAGAGAAACCAGGAGGCTTGGATCACATTTGGATGAGCTCAATGGATTCTGTAAATAATTATACTTTTTGTCTGATCCAGGTCGCACATTTTATGTTCATCATGTGCATTATGTTCTATTTTCTGGTATACGTATTAATATAAATTTCTTATAAGGGTATTTCCACAGTCTCAAGAGTGTTAGGACGGAGAACCACAGCACCCAGCAATACTCCATGCAATCAGCTGGAGGAGTCCTCCAAAATTTGACCGATGAGGGTATTACAAGAATAAGTATTAAAATTGGAGTGTCTGTCTTTGGACTTTTATTTTCTCGGGTCTTTGTCTTCGACTTGCTTTTTCCCTCCGAAATTTTGTTTCCAGAGATGTTGACATTTCTCTTGCTATCTTTAGAGAAGGAAAATTTCATTGTGAGTGGGGTTGGGATGGGCTGAGACTGGCGGGGGGGGGGGGGGATATCTATTCTATATGTTATATTATATATATACATTTTTTTTTTTTTTTTTTTTTGCAGTACGCGGGCCTCTCACTGCTGTGGCCTCTCCCATTGCAGAGCACAGGCTCCGGACGCGCAGGCTCAGCAGCCATGGCTCACGGGCCTAGCCGCTCTGTGGCATGTGGGATCTTCCCAGACCGGGGCACGAACCCGTGTCCCCTGCATCGGCAGGCGGACTCTCAACCACTGCGCCACCAGGGAAGCCCTACATTATAATTTTTTAAAGCTGTAAATTTAACAGGGTTTTTCTTTTTTTTTTTTTGTGGTACGCGGGCCTCTCACTGTTTTGGCCTCTCCCGTATGCGGAGCACAGGCTCCAGACGCACAGGCTCCGCGGCATGTGGGATCTTCCGGGACCGGGGCACGAACCCGTGTCCCCTGCATCGGTAGGCGGACTCCCAACCACCGCGCCACCAGGGAAGCCCTCTTCTTCTTTTTTTTTTTTTTTTTTTTTAAAGAGTAGTCAAAATGTCTTGACATCTAAGGAGCTGCACCAATATTGCTGCATCCAAAAAGCCTCATCAAAATGTTCTGGATCTAAATAAATAAACCACTTAAGTCAGATAGGGCTTGGATCTGCAAAAGCAAAGCAAAGTGGCCTATTAAGATAATTATTTACATAATTTAAGCAAACACACACATAACTGCTTAATTTTCTGCTTGATTTGACTAGGGTAGACCCAGAAGTGAGCTAATTGTTTCTAATCTTGTATCAGAGGGTTAAGACTAGGTGTCCTGGGAATTCCATGCTGTTTTTTAAAGAAAGAAAGGTTACTTTTATTCCACATCATAAAGAGAGTAGCTTTGTAATGGTGAAGGGCTGATTTGCTCTTTGGAAGACTGGATGAGTGTACACCCTGAATGATCCTGAGTCTCACCAGACCGGGTGTTCCAATGGAACTAGCTCAGTCATTCCCGCTCTGACCCAACACTCCAAGTACTGCTGCTGCCTCAACTCAGCAGATGAGTGGTATCTGAGAGGACAAGCATGTTCAGGGCTTTACCCAGAGGGGCCAGCTAACCCCAGACTCTGCCTTCTCCTCCTGTCATGGAATGAGTTGTGTTCCCCCCAAATTCATGTTGAAGTCTCAAGCCCTAGTACATCAGACTATGACTGCACAGACTGTCCCCAACTTGCCATGGTTCAGCTTAGACTTTACAAAGGTGCACAAGCAATACACATTCAGTCAAAACCATACTTCAGATTTTGAATTTTGATCTTTTCCCGAGCTAGTGATATGTGGTCTGACACTCAGGATGCTGGGCAGAGGCAGCTCCCAGCAGCTCCCAGTCAACCACGTGATCACAAGTGTGAACAACCAATACACTTGCACCCATTTTGGACCCACACAATCATTCTGTTTTTCACTTTCAGTACAGTATTCAATGAATTACATGAGATATCCAACACTTTCTTATAAAATAGACTGTGTTAGATGATTTTGCCCAACTACTGGCTAATATAAGTGTTCTGAGCATCTTTAAGGTTAAGGCTAAGCGATGATGTTTGGTGAATTAGGTGAATTAAATGCATTTTCAAATTAATATTTTCAACTTACAATGGGCTTATCAGAATATAACCCCATTGTAAGTCAAGGAAGAGCTGTATTTGGGGATAAAACCTTTAAAGAGGTGATTAAGTTCAAATGAGGTAGCTGGGGTAGGGCCCTAATCCAATATGACTGGTGTCCTCATGAGAAGAGGAAGGGGTGCATAATGAAAAGACTATGTGGAGCTTCCCTGGTGGCGCAGTGGTTGAGAGTCCGCCTGCCGATGCAGGGGGCACAGGTTCGTGCCCCGGTCCGGGAAGATCCCACATGCCGCGGAGAGGCTGGGCCCATGAGCCATGGCCGCTGAGCCTGCACGTCCCGAGCCTGTGCTCTGCAACGGGAGAGGCCACAACAGTGAGAGGCCCGTGTACCGAAAAAAAAAAAAAAAAAAAGACTATGTGAAGACACAGTGAGATGGTGGCCATCTGCAAGCCAAGGAGGGAGACCTCAGAAGAAACCACCCTGCTGACACCGTGATCTTTGACTTCTAGCCTCCAGAACTGTGAGGAAATAAATTTCAGTTGTTTAAGCCACCAAATCTTTGGCATTTTGTTATGGCAGCCCTAGCAAACAAACACAACTCCCCAAGTCATACCAGTGGTTTCTGGGAGTCTCCTCTTGAGCTCAGGACAGATATGATTCCGTTCCTTCTTCTGAGTATTGGTCTCTCCTAGAAATAACAGTAACAGAACGTTAAATGGGTGACTTACTAATAAAGAGCAGAGCCAGACCTTTCCCTGTATCCCATTACTCATCTATAGGAGAGAAGACTAGAAAGTATAAAGGATTAGAGTCATTGAGATGCAGAGCTGCCCCCACATATGGTTGGGGTGCTCCCACTCAAGCCAAGTGAGAGAGCTTCCCAAGAACCAGAGTGGGCAGAGCTTGCACTAAGGGTAAGCAGTGTCCTTCTCTCCAGCCAGATGGTTACTGAGATGCAGGACCCAGATCCCATTGCTCCCATGGGCCCATGGAGTAGGACACCATGAGTTCTTGGAACAGAACTTACAAACTAGAGATTCCTCTTGCCTGGAGAATTCTGTAGACAGGAGGCTGGAGGAGCTGCCCATGACGACAGGTCCAAAGAGAGAAGGCAGCAGAGGAAGCAGCCACACATACACTGTTTGTTGGGCAAGTGTTATGATTCTCCCTTGTGGGCCAAGTGGACACCCCAGAAGGTAGCTAGACTCAAGTCACCTTACAAGGTCCCACCAAAAAATATTAGCAGGGTTAAGGAGACTCCAGCAGGAGACCTCAACCTAGGAGGAAGGGAGTATGCAGAGCAAAAAGGGATGTGATGCAGACGGAGTGAAAAGGCAAGCTAAACCCCTTCCGCTTCTGGTTCACAGGTCAACCCTGAGCAGGGGAGGGGAGAAGTTTTGACATGAATATAAGATGGAAGTGATTGTTTACACTGAGTCAGATTTTTTCTACCTGAAAATGAGACTGTTTTGATTTATGAAAGTGACGGAAAAGCCATAGAATCTGACCAAGATGTCAGTCAGAGGTAGGGAGGAGAAACTGGACAGAGCATGTTAAAGGCTGAGATGGGAGAGGAAAGGGAAACTTTTCCTCATTGGATTCTACCAAATTCAACCTATACCATATTTCAGCACCATGACACTCAAAAACTTTAGCTCTAACCATCCTGGACAGACACCATAGACAACCTCTCTATTCTCATCTCTCTGAGATGGTTCCCATTCCCTGCAGCCCATGCACAAAGCCCTCCCATTTTCTTTCAAAAACAGCAATGCCTGGGGGCTTCCCTGGTGGCGCAGTGGTTGAGAGTCCGCCTGCCGATGCAGGGGACACGGGTTTGTGCCCCGGTCTGGGAGGATCCCACATGCCGCAGAGCGGCTGGGCCCCTGAGCCACGGCCGCTGAGCCTGTGAGTCCGGGGCCTGTGCTCCACAACGGGAGAGGCCACAGCAGTGAGAGGCCCGCGTACCGAAAAAAAAAAACAAACAAAAAAACAGCAATACCTGATAGATATCAACTCATACAAATACAAGTGCTTAAGGAGTTTGCTAACCCAGTACAGTCAAACTCAACCTCGACTGAGATCACCTGGCACCACTATAATGATAATTAATCTACATTTAAACCACCAAATAAAGACAATACCAAGTAGAAACAGAATGAAGTACAGATGAGGACCATCTAAATGAAAAGTCTTCCAAAATTCCAGGCTGCAGTCAGGATGCAGTGCAGTTGCTTAAATGGGTCACAGATCAGGGGAAAATCTACCAAATCTCTGGTCCCATCATAAAAGAATGATGGCTGGAAGGTATTAAGTACTGGAAGTCACAGAGGACCAAAGACACCAATTCTGTGTCTTTGGTTCTCTGTGACCAAAGAAAGTTTGCAAGAAAATGCAGTTCAGGTGAAAACGACAAGGTTACCTTTTGCTGTGAGATGTTAAATGATTTGGTTCAGCACATGCATCCATCATCCCTACCTCAAAGTTTAGGGCTTTGGTGGTTGACAAATACGGATCCTTTCTCCTTTGCTGAATACATGGTTTAATGTTAATATATCATCATTTTTATTTGTCAAAAAATTTTATTATTCATTTCCTCTCCTTGGTTATTCGAGTTTGCTTTGTCACAAGGCTCAAATTCCAGCCCTCCAAATAGAGATGCCTGTGTACACGTTCATGGAAAATGTTGATAGGAATGAAAAAATAATACATCAGAAGATTCTGAAGCCTCTCACTCCTCAGAAGATTTCACTAATTGAGTAAAGACAGCCAAAATTTAAGAAGCAGCAGAAACCATTTGCTCTGTCATTAGCACCTGAGAAATGTTACAGGCAACAGAGAACTGAAAATATCTCTCCAATTCTCCCAATAAAACACAAAGAGTAACAGTTGCACATGGACAGATTCTTGTATCTGAACAAAGAAGAGACTATGATAAGCCACTATTATTATGGGCAGTGTCCTACCTAGGAATTTGTTTCTATGAATTGTTCTGAAGATCGATTTGTTTCTATGCTTGTTCTACATTTAAAATTGATATCAAATTAGTCTCCCCAAAGCAAAGGGCGACACAGCTAAAGACTTTGCTTTAATACTCCCTGAAGCAGGCACTGATTTTATGAGTTTAATAACATTAAATGACCTAGGAAGCAGAGATCCATTTCCAGTGCCTAATAAAATAAACAATATTTAGTCCTCTGAAATAAAATTCTTTAATTGAAGATCAGCTATAAGGAAATATGGCACGTATACACCTTCTAAAAATGTCAGAAGACCAAAGAAGGATGATCAAATTACTAATTACTTACTAATAATAAGGAAAAATATATTGATAAATTATGTTAGAGAAAAGATTGAATTTTCTTTCTGCTGTCTGTGGAAAATGATGTTACAAAATTGCAGTCCAATGAGAGGTAAATCAAGAATAACAGCCAAAATGTAAGAGAAAAGTATAATAGAGAAGTGTTAGAAAGGTAATTCTTTAGGGGAACCCTCCTACACCGTTGGTGGGAATGTAAATTGGTGCAGCCACTATGGAAAACAATATGGAGGTTCCTCCAAAAAATAAAAATAGAGTTGCCATATGATCCAGCAATCCCAATCCTGGGCATATATCTGGACAATACTATAGTTCAAAAAGATACATGCACCCCTATGTTTATAGCAGCACTATTTACAGTAGCCAGGACATGGAAACAATCTAAATGCCCACTGATAGATGAATGGATAAAGAAGACGTGGCCTATATATACAATGGAATATTACTAAGCCATAAAAAAGAATGAAATAATGCCATCTGCAGCAACATGGATGGACCTAGAGATTAGCATACTAAGTGAAATAAGTCAGAAAGAGAAAGACAAATATCATATGATATCACTTATATGTGGAATCTAAAATAGGACACAAATGAACTCATCTACAAAACAGAAACAGACTCACAGATACAGAGGACAGACTTGTGGTTGCCAAGGGGGAAAGGGATGGCAGAGGGATGGATTGGGAGTTTAGGATTAGCAGATGAAAACTATTATATACAGAAAGAATAAACAACAAGGTCCTACTGTATAGCACAGGGAAGTATATTCAATATCCTGTAATAAACCGTAGTGGAAAAGAATATGAAAAAGAATATATATGTGTGTAACTGAATCACTTTGCTGTACAGTTGAAATTAACGCAACGTTGTAAATCAACTACACTCCAATAAAATAAATTTAAAAAAAAAGAAAGTTACTTCTTTTATAATATTATGTTGTTTTTCTGGATTTTATAATGTTTGTGATATTTGTCACCTTTTTAGAAAATGTTACTTGTTATAAATTTTTCTCATTCTAAATAAATATTTAGTTTGATAGCTAATTTTCTATTTTTTTCTTAAGCAGATTCCACCAAATTATACAAGCTTCAGGATCCATAAAATCTGCACTGCTCCTAATCAAGTGGCCTCTACTAAGGAGGTGGGTGGAATCAGCCAGGTTTGGCCTGACATTTACCGCTATTTGCAAGTAGTTAAATATTCATGAACATACAATTTTTAAAGCTTTGGTTAAAACTGAAAAAGGCTGGATTATGCTTCAGTATGTACAACATGTGTCTCGGGAGGAGATTTTATTAATGCCAAACAGGGAGGATATCTGTGGTAGACACTGCTAGCCTATATCCTACCAGATTCCTCTTCTTCCCGGACACATGTATGGACTACATTTCCCAGGCTCCCTTGCAGTTGGGTGTTGTAATGTGAATGCATTCTAGCCAATGGAATGTGGATGGAAGAGATGTACGTCCCCCTTCCAGACTTAGTCCATGGAAACCTCTCACCCAAGAGCCTCTATTTCTTCCCCCTCCACTGGCTTAAGGCACGCTAGCACAGTGACCTGGCAAACCACAGTCAAAGGTAAAAGAGACGTGAAGTGGAGGGAAGCTGCATCTCTCTTATTCACTGCTGGGAAGGAAACCAAATTTGAACATCCATTTTGTTCTTCAAGTTAGCAAGAAATAAACTGTTTATTGTGTAGCCACTGGGATTCAGGGGTTTATCTGTTATGGCAGCTAATAATATTTCAACTAATGCTGTTTTATTACTGGAAGAATAGCATTTTTAAAAAATTATGTTATACGTAAGTTTAATGAGATCATATTTGTATATAAAAATATGTGTATTAATGTATATATGTTTTATGTATATAAATATGTCTATAGTCACATTTTCTCTTATGGGTCACATTTTACATTACTAGTTAATAACAGACTACAGTATATGCTCAGCATTTCTGAGATTTGGATATTTTCTAACAGACATTAAAATTTCTAAAGACTTAAACCTATCCATCAATGTAACAGACCTTTAAGGATTGTGACTTCCCCTTTATTAACATTTAAGCTGAGAGGCTCTTCCAAGGATGCTAGAGAAAAGAATCCTGCATTGCGATGGAGGTTCCACGAAAGGACATCTATGTTCCTTGTCAACTTTGATTCTAGGTTCCATATATTCTACGTATAAAGCAAGGTTCCATTGGACTCTCTGGGTCAAACTACATTAATGATAATAACCCATGTTTTATTGCACTTGCCCTTACTGACTTATGCTGTTCACACCGTGTCTGCTCTCACCTTCAGCTAGGTCTTGCCTCACATGTGCTTAGAATCAAGTCTTTTCAGTTTCTGCTTCTTCTAGCTACCAGGGTTCCTTCTGAGGACTTCAGCTTCTGCCAGACATCAATCAGTACCACATATGTAGGACACAAGTGCCATGGCTGGGTACCACAACAGGGGCTGAACATTGCACAGGCTTCTGGATTCCACAGGTGATTCCCCTAGGGCCCCATCGTACCTACTGTGTGCCACTGTGGTAGCTCTGAGCTGTTGCGCATTCCGATGTGCAGCATCACCTCTGCGAAGCCCTTGCTACTTCCATCGAGAACCATGCCTTCCTGCTGAGCATAGCCACTGATGCATGGCAGTCCACAAGATTCTAGGTCTGTGGGGAGGTGGGGAAAAAGTGCCTTTCGGTCTTTTGCTCTATAATCTACTGCACTCTGGTGTCTTAGAAAACTGCTAATAGACAAGTTTTTGGGTTTTCATATCTTTGTTTTTGCCAATCCTTAGACATGAATCCATGGAGCTGGGTCAGGAATACTTTTGAATTACAGATATTTCATGGCTTTTAGAAACATGCCTTACCTATCAATCTGGATTTACTTTAGCAAGTTGGTCCTGGCTCCATCTGCCCTTAGGATAGATGCTCTTCAAGGAGACACCGCGGTGATCCAAGTTGGCCAGACTTGCTGGAATTCCATTTTAGGCTCAGGTGTGGTGAGCTTGAACCAGGTGTCTAGTTGATAAAATTGCTCTAAATACACCTAATCCTCCAAGAAAATAGAACCTTCTGTACTTTTTGTTTCTCTGAACTTCTCTGATGACAAGTTGGGGCAAATGAAAGTCCTAACATAGTGGACATATGAAAATTGTGAAATGTTCTCTGAAATGAGAACAAGGTTAATATATATTTTACTCTATTACTACTATGGGCCACTTTTTAAAATTGGGTTTTAGAAGAAAAAAATAGGAAGAGAGGTGGGAAGGAAGAGAGCAAGTGTGGACTGAGGATGAAAAGGTCTATTCATTGATTTACTCTCTGACTTACCTAGGGGGAGGAAGGTCCTTAAAAGCATTGTGAAGATCAGAGATCAGAAATTTTTTAAGAGGAGTTTGATCTTCTTGATCTTTTATTTTTCTATTTGATCCACTCCCCACCCCCTGAAAATTATGAAGCAGCTATTATAACCTGTAACCTGTGATAATGAACAAACTGCTGTGGGCAGAAGCAATCAGTGACTTCTCAGGCAAGGCCTTTGACCTACCTTATAACCGCTCTCCACTTCACCTCTAAGACAAAATGGTACCACAGTTAAGCAGCCACAGAAACCATCCACAGACCTGAAAGACAGTGAACTTGACTCTCTATGAGGAAGAGGAAGCAGGCATTAGATGACACAGGTCAAAAACTGCCTCATCTAACAGCAATAACTAACATCCAAACTAAACAAACATTGAGAGTCAAATCAGTTGGCATTTCTAACTTACACAAAAGTAAGTAACGAAAATGGAAGCGTTCATTAAACATGTTTACCAGATTACCTCTTTGTGCAGCACTAGACTGGAGCAGAAGTCTACAACTGTTTACGGTATTTATAAATAAAGCCTTATTGGAACACTCTCATTAGTGTACACATTGTCTATGACTGCTTCTCACTACAATGGCAGAACTGAGTAGTTTCAGCAGAGATTTTAAGGCCCTCAGAGCCTAAAAGATTTCCTATCTGCCTTTTACAGAGAATGTTTGCCAACCTCTAGACTAGGTGGATAGAGCTGTGAGGCTATTACTATGCTAAGGAAGTGGCAGTATTTGCTGCTGGGAAGTGTAAAATAGTCACCCTGTCCAGGATCCCCTTTTCTTCCTGGGCCCATAGAACAGTCTCCAGGAGAGAAATGAAGTGAAACAGACTAGTGGAAAATTATGCTTTTCATAGTGAAAAAAAAAAAAAAGGTTTCAGAAAAAGAACAGGAGACAAATATGTTATTTTTTTGTATATCAGCTACTGCTGTTTGCTACAAGATTTTTCTACAGCCTAACCACTGTTCACTGCTCAGAGCAAAAGCTGCTATTTCCAAACTAACAGAAAAGATAGATCAATGGTTTCCTGATGTTGGAATGGAAAAGTAATTTCTAAGCATAAAAGTAAAGAAAGAAACCAATAGAGTAGAAAAATGACTTATTCTCCAGTGAAATATTAAGTACAAATTATTTATGTATAAAATTTTATAAATTATAGATACATGTTCATCCAACACATAATTTCATGTTCTTAAATGACCTAAAAGAAGAGCAGAGAAGGGCATTAGCTAAAAATGTGGAGCATAATTTGGCGTGGGAGGTAGTGCCCAGAGAAGAAGTCCCTGTGTACTAATGAAAAGCCAGTTTTCAAGACTGGGGCCCAGAATAAAGAGATGAAGGACCTGGCTGTACTGACACAGAGAAAGATCAGACAGCTGGCTCTGGAGGTCTGACCTTCTGGGCATTACTTCTCATGCCACAATGATACCTGCAGGAGAGGAGTTTCATGCACCACATTCCACTGGAACTGTGGGTGGGCTCATTGGCCAGTGAGAGGAGAGCTGCTGTGATTCTGTGGGGAGCATCTCACTTCACCGTGAACTGGCTCTGTACCATCATCCTCTTTGCCCTTTGTACATCCTTTTGTCATCCAGATAAGAAAAGGTATAAATAAGGAGAAAAAATAAAACCATCTCAAGCCATGAACATCTAATTGTGTTATCTGTTAGACCCTAACAGATAGTTGGTTAAAACTATATTTTATGAAGAAAATTTTTAAAACCTTAATTAAGCCTTTAAAGCCCAATCCCAAAGCAGAAATCTGATAGTAAACTACCAGAACTGACTTAATTTTTTTTTAATTAATTTCCTTATGTTATAAAATGCCATAAACAGAACCAAAAAGCAAATGACAACCTGGGATTATATTTGAAACATAGATAAGAGACAATGAAAGTCGTTAACAGATACAGATGTTTTCAAATCTGAAAAATAGAGATAGCCCTAAAATAGGTGAAGATCATGAATGAACAATTTGTGAAAGAACAATTGGCTAATACACAAGTTAAAAGTTCAGTGTCGATAGTAAACAAGGAAATACAAATTAAAGTGAGATAATTAGTGCCTATAAAATTAGAAGGTAGTTTTTATTTATTATTTATTTATTTATTTTGGCTGTGCTGGGTCTTAGTTGCAGCATGTGGGATCTTTAGTTGTGGCATGCAGACTTCTTAGTTGCACCATGTGGGATCTAGTTCCCCGACCAGGGATCGAACCCAGGCACCCTGCATTGGCAGCATGGAGTCTTACCCGCTGGACGACCAGGGAAGTCCCTAGAAGGTAATTTTTAAATGATAATATTAAATGTATTCTTTATGGTGAAGGTTAAAGGGAAGAGGTACTTTCAAACACTTTGGGACAGAGTGTAAACTTTCTAGAGGACAATTTGGCATATATATTAGAGCAGTTGTTGCCCAGTCAGGCATTTAAACACAGGAAATTTAATACAAGAGTTGATCAGATAATAGTTAGAAGGGCCAGAGAAACCAAAGGGGAAGATCATGCTACCTGAAGGTCATTAACTTCAGGACTAACTCTACCCCTTGGCCTGGAGAAGCAAAAGGAAAAAGGTGGTATTACACAGGGTCCACAAGCGCCACCACAGGTCCTGGGCAGAAAGTCAACATTGGTGTTTCTGGACTTGCTGCTGGACCCTGGAATCACCGGCAGTTGGCTCCCAAGGCTGCTGATGGAGCCAAAAGCAGGAAAAAAAATGGCTTCTACCCAACAGGCAAAGGAGTCTGGGAAATGTAGTTTGCAGGCTCCCAGTCACCTGTACAGAAGAGGGTATTAAAGGGAAAGTATGGGTCTCAGAGCCAAAATTTAAAACTCCAGTGCATGCATCAGTAGCATAAAAATGTTTATATACTGTCAATTACAACAATTTTCCTATATAAATGTTTAAGGAAATAAGTAGCAAAACACAAAAAGATTTATGTACCAGGACTTTTGTGATTGTGTCACACTCAGTAAGATTTGCCATGTCTGGTTGTTTTTCCCTTCCTGTATTCCTCGTGGTTGCAACTAGACTTGATCCATGAGTTCAGAAGTGGCATGTGTCACTTCCAGGATGCATTTAATCGCCCCTGTGAATCTCTCCAGAGTCATCTTTTCCCTCTGGCACAGTGAGCAACTACATTCGAGATGGCGCTGCTGTTAGACTAGGTCCCTACATGACTATGATGTGCAGAGGTTCCTTACTAACCCCATACGTGAGTGAAAAATAAATCTCTGTTATTTTAAGCAACCGAAAATTGAGGGTTGCTTGTTATAACAACAGAGACAGACAAATTTGACTCGCACACGTGGAATGCTTTATGAGAGCAGAGAATTACAACCAATGTGTTCAATAATATGGGAAAGTGAAATAAATTACTATATATCCACATCATGGAATATATTGTTGCCAGTGAAAAGTGCTTTTGGAGAATATTGAAAGAGATGAGAAAATCTTCACCACAGAAAATTAAGTGGAAAAAACAGAATATAAAACAATATATTAAAAAAATCAATGTATATTAAATGAGACTCATACACAAGGTTATATATAAAATGTTCCGTGCAGTGAGCGCTCAAATGGTATGTTATTACTGTATAATCAGAAACATGTAAATGACATAGTACTGGGCTCAATGGATGGGCCACCCCAGATTCGGACACATGCTTGACATTCCGGCTGAGGTGGCCCTAAGCAGTGGCTTGTACTGTTCCTGTGGTCATGGTGTCAGGCAATGCTGCAGTCCCTCATGACACTTGTGGGCATGACCAGCCAGCGTCTTACCTGGACTTCCCTCTTGTTGCTGAGGCATATGATGCTATGGGCTTTGGGCTAAATGATGGCATGGAACCCACTGGGCACCCACCAAGCGGGGCCTGCGAGGTTGCATGTTGCAGGCAAGGATGTGGGAAGTGCCACTGACGCATGCCTACACTCTAGCTCACCCTGAGGACTGTGTCTTATGCTACAGATGCAACAGTTGCCATCTTGGATCTAGCCTCCCTGACAGACAGCTGAGACAGCTGATGGAGGGAGCAGGTGGTGCAACCTGGAAGTGTGGGGCAGTAACTCCTTGCAAAGCAAACTTTGATCACTGGATATCAGAGGATAATTCTTCTCCCTACCACCACCAGAAAGGAGCTGCAACAGATTCATAACAGCTTTCTGAAGACATCCTGCAAGAACGAGCAATCAACAGCACTTGTCACTCAGCTGTGGCCAGCTTCGTAACCCGCTCTCCTTCTTCCTTTGCCTCCCTCTTGCTTCCTGGGATTGGGCTCCCCAGTGAAGTGTTTTAAGGTTTAGCCTTAGGCACTGTTTTCTAGGGATCAGCCTCAGACAGTTACTTATACTTCTATACATGTTTCATGGTTCCAATTATAAGAGCAATGCTTCTAAAATAGCTTACACGATGGGACTTACCTGGTGGCAGAGTGGTTAAGAATCCGCCTGACAATGCAGGGCACACGGGTTCGATCCCTGGTCCGGAAAGATCCCACATGCCACGGAGCAACTAAGCCCGTGAGCCACAACTACTGAGCCTGTGCTCTAGAGCCCGCGAGCCACAACTACTGAAGCCTGTGTGCCTAGAGCCCGTGCTCCACAACAAGAGAAGCCACCGCCATGAGAAGCCCGTGCACCACAACGAAGATTAGCTCCCGCCCGCCACAACTCGAGAAAGCCCGCGTGCAGCAACGAAGACCCAACACAGCCAAAAAATAACTAAATTAAAAAATAAAATAAAATAGCTTACACGATCCCGTCCCCATCTACCTGATAGCAGCACACATCCATGTCTCCTGCCAACGTCACCTCCCAATCTCTTTGAGGAAGAAACAGAGGTGAGGATAAGACATAGAACATACGATGGAGGCTTTAGTGCCATAATTGCTTGAATCTCAGCAAAGCTGTATGAATTTTAGATATTTGATTATTTTAGAAATGCAAAGAAAAGAGCACAGCAACATTTCATTTCCCAAGGGACGACAGCAGATGCGAGGCTTGCTAACACAAGCATATATAGCTTTTCTAACGCTTTGCTATAGAAGGGTTCCATCACAGCATGTCGCAGCTACCACAGGAAGTTTATTTCTTCTTTCTTCCTATATCTGACCTAACCTTCTGCAGCCTCATTCACCTACTTGTACCTGGAGGACCTAGACAAGCTCTTTTGTGATCGGTTTCTGACCCACACCAGCCTGGAAAAGCTCAGAAACAGCTATCAGCCAGGTCTCTCCAGCATGGATGTGTGCTTTCGTCCCCCTGGGCCCCTGGCTGGCCACCTTGAACTTCACAACTTCAGAGCTTGCCTGGGCCTGAGCCTTTCTGTGCTTGAAGCCAGGCTCCTCTGATTCCCGACATTTGGGTGTCCTGTGACCTGTGAGTCATCTTGCTCGTTGACTCCTGGCCTGTATTCACTTCCTGACATCGGAGCTAGTGCTGGTAACTGCTCACCTTTCAGGCACTGACCCTTGGCATACGGCAGATGTTGCTGGCCCCAACTTTTGCTTTGACTGAATCCCTAGCCTCCTACATCTTGTAGCATAAAATATGCTCACTCATTTTTAAATACAACTGTCTTTTGTTCACACTAAATAGTACTAAGTATTTACCAACGGTCTCATACTTGATGAAAGCAGAAGCCAAAAGGAGTTATTTAACTGTGATCATGAAAGCTAAGAGAGGAGTCTTTTATGAGAACAAATTCTCTTAATAGAAATATCAGTAATACTTTGCTGAGTACCTACTAGGTACCAGGTACTCAGCTAGGACTTTTACAACTATTAGCTCATTAAATCATCACAACAGCCCTATGAGGTAAGTACTCTTATTGCCGTTTTACAAAAAGGTGGAGAGTATCCCTTCCATTTCATTACCTCTCCGTGTTGTAAAACAGTTGATCAGTACCTTGAAATCTCTCACCAGTCTTATTGTCTCTCTCATAACAAAAATAATGACTTAATAATAGATATTAATTTTAATGTGGCCTCAGTATCTTAAATTTATATTATTCTCTTATTGGTCATCTTCCAAGCCAACCATAACAACCCCACAGTACAATTTAGCGTTAGGTGTCAAAACTAAAAATATCCATTCCTTTTCATCTCAAAATTTCACTTCTAAAAAATTATAAATTCTCCTAGTAGATAAATATATGGAAAAGAGTGTTTACCACAGTGCAGTTTATAGTATCAAAAAACTAGGAACAAATTGACTATGCCTCAGCAAGAGACTCATTAACTCAATAAAGGCACATTCGTACAATGGCCTACTATATACTATCAATCCACTGCAAAGGAGAAGGTAGATCTATATGAACTAACATGGAAACATGTCCAAGATATGGTATTGAATGAAAAAAGGTAAGACTACAGATTCTATTAATGCAAAAAATTGTATTTATACATTATACAATTTAAAAATTTATAATATATAACATATTTATATAATGTCTGAAACACTAAGTTATTAATATTAGTGATTTCTCTGTGGCATGAGATCAGTTATGGGGGTAGCAGTGGGGGCTTTCATTTTCTATTTTATATGCAATTATATTTTTTACATTTTTGAAGCATATATAATTTTTATAATAAACATTAAATATATCAATTTCTATTTTGAAATTAAAATTTCCATGGAAGGCAAAGTTTCCATTTAGTTATTTTTCACTCCAGTGAACAGAGACTGACTGTCCTCATGAAAACTTTAGTTCTTGTCCTCATGTGAAAGGTGCAAAAATCCCCTATTCTTATTCTTTGCTCATCAGTTGCCAGTGTGGTATTAGATGAATTCAATCTTTCTTACACAAGTCAATATTTAAGAATTCCAGCATATTGTAAGTTACATATTTGTTTTTTTACTTCCTCCTTTTTTTTATATAATTTTATTTTTATACCAGGGTGACGTGTGTTTGGAAATCATTGTGATGTTCATATTACATAAACAGAGAAGCATATTGAATTCCATGGATTATCTCACATTAACCCAGTTAGATCAGATGTTAGTGTCTGTGCTTACAAGAGATTCTTAAAAATCTTTAATGTGTTTTGAGATAATGGATTCCTCATTCCTTATATGGACTTGCTAAATAAGGAAGGATCAAATGCAGAAAGGTTTAAGTAGGGAAAAAATGCATACCCCATGAATTCAGCTGTGTTACCCAACTTGTAATTATTCAAAGGTTTCCTAAGAATCAGTAATTGAAATTAAATTCACATCTGGGTCCCAAGTTTATATAAGAAACTAAGTTATCTAAATTTTGGGTTATCAACTTAATAAATTATCCCTAGTGTTTCTAGCCTTAGAATTCTACTCTTGTCTTAGGGAAACCCCCTCTGCCTTCTTAGATATAAACGTCTCACTATAAAAAGAGTAGTGAGGGACTTCCCTGGCAGTCCAGTGGTTAAGAATCCATGCTTCCATTGCAGGGGGCACAGGTTCGAATCCTGGTGGGGGAACTAAGATCCTGCATGCCACGTGGTGTGGCCAAAAAAAAAAGTAGTGAATAGTAGTAGTAGTAGTATTGCACATATTTTCTTAGTACCTTAGATTTATTATGTGCTTTCACAGCTACACACAACTTCAAAACTCACAGGAACCCAGTTTTACAAGGAAGTCCATCATGACTGTTAGTGCCAAAGGAACCCACAAGGCATCCCTTTGCAGCCCTTTGCATGGACTTGAAGACAGGTTTTATTTGTTTGTTTGTTTTTTGGCTGTGTTGGGTCTTCATTGCTGTGCACGGGCTTGCTCTAGTTGCAGTGAGCGGGGGCTACTCTTCGTTGTGGTGCGCAGGCTTCTCATTGTCATGGCTTCTCTTGTTGCAGAGCACGGGCTCTAGGCGCACAGGCTTCAGTAGTTGTGGCACATGGGCTCAGCAGCTGTGGCTTGCGGGCTCTATAGCTCAGGCTCAGTAGTTGTGGCGCACGGGCTTAGTTGCTCCACGGCATGTGGGATCTTCCCGGACCAGGGCTTGATCCCATGTCCCTTGCATTGGTAGGCAGATTCTTAACCACTGTGCCACCAGGGAAGCCCTGAAGACAGTATTAAGGTGAAATGCTTATAGGTACATCTTCAGAAAATAGTCTAAAATAAATGGATCTCTCTTCCAGTTTCTATATAAATGAAATCTCTTTGGAAAAATAATAAACAATAAGCATAACTAATATTTGAAACATTAATCAAAGCAAAAATGTATGAACCAAAGATGTTTTATCAATCCCAAACATCCCTCAAGTATTGAGGTTGAAAATCAGAGACTATTGTACCCAGACCCCCTTCACTAGGAACCTGCTAGCAGACAAGCTTCACTCAATCATGAGACAACTGGGAAATACTGGCAAAGGAACTGGTGGTGAACATAAACACATTTAGAAATGGGACTAAAATAAATTCAGAAATGAGTAGAAAATTATATGCAAATATTATGTGCTCTGATATTGTAAAACTAACACATCTAACAAAATGTGGGAGGAAAAGGGGAGAAAATGGATCATAGCCCAAAATGTAAAAGCTAAAACAATAAAGCATTTAGAAGAGAGCATAAGAAAATGTCTTAGTGACTTGGGGGTAGGCAAAAGCTTCTTAGACAGGTCACTGGAAGCAATAATTATAAATTTTAAAAATAATCAAATGTCAGCAAACTAAAAAAGTCTGCTTATCAAAATATGCTGCTATGAAAATGAATAAGCAAGCCACAGACTAGAAGAAAATATTCTTAAAATGTATATCTGGGGCTTCCCTGGTGGCGCAGTGGTTGAGAGTCCGCCTGCCGATGCAGGGGACACGGGTTTGTGCCCTGGTCCGGGAGGATCCCACATGCCACGGAGAGGCTGGGCCCGTGAGCCATGGCCGCTGAGCCTGCGCGTCCGGAGCCTGTGCTCCGCAACGGGAGAGGCCACGACAGTGAGAGGCCCGCGTACCGCCAAAAAAAAAAAAAAGTATATCTGGCAAATAACTGATATCCAATATATTAGAACAAATAAACAAATGTACAACTCAATATAGAGAGACAAAGCACCTAATTTTAAAACGGGCAAAATAATTTAATACACATTTTATAAAATAAAATATGCAAATAGCAATAAAGGAATGAAGAGTGCTCAACATTATTAGTCAACAGGGAAATGAAAATTAAAACCATTAAGATACTACTACACATCCACTAGAATGGATAACATTTTAAAAGACTGACAACACAAAAGTTGGTGAGGAATGTGGAGAAACCAGCACTCTTATACATTGTGAGTGTGGATATAAAATGGTACAACCAGTTGGGAAATGGTCTCAAAGTTTCTTATAAACTAAACATACACCTATGGCATAACCTATGATCCAGTAATTCTACTCCTAGGTATTAACCAAAGAGAACTTTCAAAAGCTCACAAAAACACTTGTACAAAAATGTTCATAGGAGCTTTACTCATAATAGCCCCAAACTGGAAACAAAGTGTGTGTTAATAAGAGAATATACAACAAACTGCCATATGTTCTTACAATGAAATACTACTGAGCAATAAATAGGACTAAATCACTGATACAAGCAACTGCATGGATGTGTCTCAAAGACGTTATGAATGTCTTTGTGTCTGAATGAAATGAACGTCTGAGTGAAAGAACTCTTACTCAATGAGTACATACTGTGTGCTTCTATTTCTGTGAAGTTTTTAAACTGGTGAAAGTAATTTATGGTGGAAAAAAATCAGAAGTCTGCCTCTGGGAGGGGAGTGGGGATTGACTGGGAAGGAGCCCCAGGGAAATTTTGCAGGGGCAATGGTAACCTTTTATATCTTGTTGGGGCGGGGGGGGGGGGGGGGGGGTGGGGTTACACAGGTGCATGGAATTTTCAAAACTAGCAAAGGTATACTTAAGATTTGGGTGCTTTACAGCATACAAATTTTACACCAAAAGAAAAGTACTTTAAATAAATATTAAAATCTAGTTAACGATATATATGCTGAGGTATTTAAGAGTAAATGTATTAATATCTGCAGTTTAATTTGAAGTGCATCAAAAAATGAGATGGATTGACCAATAGCTAGATGGACACATGTTGATAAAGCCAATATAGTAATATGTTAATTACAGCATCTGGGTAGTGGGCATATGGGTGTTCACTGTAAAAATCTTTCAACTTCACTCTAAGTTTGGAAATTTTCACAATAAAATTTTGGAGGAAAAAAGGGGGGAGAGAATAGGGCAAGTAGAATAACATTAATTGCATCATGAGCAGTAAGAGGGGGTCATAGGGTATCATTTAATGCTAACAAACAGAACTGTAGACACCTAAAAGTACAAAGAGAAACACTAAGAAAGAGAATATTACTGACTAAAATTGGAAAGCAATGAAGAGATGGGAGAGTGTGCAAGCTAATTTTATTTTGCTCAGAGTGTGAAACCAAGGAGAGAGGGGACTGTTAGTATTTATAATATGTATTTTTAAATGAAAGAAATGAGATCAAACACAGATGTTATATAGATAAATCTTAACTAACCTAAGATAAAAGCAGAATTCAACTCTATGCTGTATACAAGAGACTTGCCTAAAACAAAAGTGATTTAGAAAGGTTAGAAATAAAAGGTTATGCAAAGTAGTGCTAGTCAAAAGCAAACGAAAAAAAGCAGGGATTAAGGCTTTGATATCAGACAAGGTAGAATTCAAGTCAAAAATGTATTAAGCAAGACAAAGAAGATACTATCTAACACTGCTGTCCATTTCAGTAGCCATGAGCAACACATGTAGCTATTTGAAATGCAGGTAATGTGACCGAGGAAATGAATCTTTTAGTTCATTAATTTATACAGTGCAGAAACCACTTCCATCATCACAGAAAGTTCTGTTGGATACTGCTTCTTTATAATGTTAAAGATTCCAAGTTATGATGAAGATGCAACAGTTATAAATATCTACATACCAAATAACATAGCATCTACTTTCATAAAGCAGAAATGATGGAAAGATGCAAACCCACTCTAAGAAAAGACTTTAAAATCAAATTTCTCCATTCAAGACAAAACAAGTGAAAATATCCAGAGCTTAAGTGTTGAAATTGAAATATATGTTGCCAGAAGACTTAATGAGCTGACCATTCTTTAAGTTCTCAGAGTATCTCTAAATACTCTCCTCTCCCAGCACAAAGTTTGCATTTGCAGCCCTTGAAAATATTTGGTGATTACTTAATACATTTTCAGCGTTCCTAATGAATATGCATGGCTATAAAAGGAATTACGGGAACACATTTAACTGCCCTAAAAACATATTTGCATGATAACTGTACTAGCCTTCAGAGTTGTGGTGAGAATACAATTAGTGGGAATTTTTGAAGTGTTCTGAATTTTTAGGAAGAAAGTCATTGCATAAGCATTTCTGTTTTGGCCTTTTTACTGAGTACATGAGTCCCCAAGGAAAAACCATCTTTGTCCTGCTTCAACTATTCACCCCAATTAAATCCTTCAACACCCGGGTACATTTGAGGAACAATGCCCCTGACTCAGCTGACATTTCCTCTGATAATAAGCTATTTACAAAACATTTCTTGACTTCCTTTCCTAAACCTACAGCCTGATGACCTGTGGAATAATCTGAACTTTTGGTACTGTCATGGAGGCAAGGCAGAAGAAGGGAGAGTCATATTGGTCTTATCTTTAAAGACCCATCAGCGGCCCACCCACTTCAGCTTCCTAACAAACATAGGGCAGAATGGTTCACCAGGGAAACAGGTACAGAACTAGATGGAACCTCACCAAAGCCACAAAACCCCCCTCTGCTTCCTTCTCTGATAATGACCATGTCCCTCACAAAGGCCAACCCAACATTCCAAGGCCACAGAACAGTTTTCTTCAATCAATAGGTGTTATGGTAACACAGAACTGCCCACACCTATTTCAGTTGGCTTTAAGGCTGCACAGCATCAAGGATTGCTTATAGGAGAAGGGAGTCTCCCATCTTTACATCTTTTCTAGGGGTTATTAATTAAGATCTTTATTTTTAAAGGTTTGATGAGAAAGGGTTTTACCTGGTCTGCCAATGTGGTATCACAGGTTACCTGCGTAGCAACAAGTAGAGTTTGGCCATCAGAAGACCTGGTCAAGTATGTGCATGGAGTAGCCTGTGTTGCAGATGCAGTTTGTTTCTTATTTCAATTACTTATCATAATCTTTCCTTCTAACCCCCATGTCTTATTGTTGATCACATGACAGCATAAAGATAGGAACAACTAGGGCTGAAGCAGAGGTCACTGAAAACATTCCCATGGCCTGGAAGTGCTTGCCCATCTTGACGACTCATTGGATGGCTTGTCCATCCTTTTCCCCAAAAGAAGCGTGTTGCCATTAGTCAGCTGTGTGTGACCAATGTGGATTGTCCTTGCTTGCAGGTGGTCACTTTGCAGATCTTGACCAACCCAGTTCAGCTGTATTTGATGATACAGTTGTTCTTGATGGATGAGAAATGAAAATGCAATAGCCACTCTAGGGGCTTCATCATGAACAACGTATTTGCCAACATCCAGGGGACCTTATAACTTGATCATCTTCCCATGGCATGTATCAGAGGAGGTCACACTCAGTCTATCTTTAGCATGACTCCTAAAGTGGTGTGAAATATCAGAAATGGTGGGTGTTGGGAGCCTGGGAGGGCAAACGTACCATCTGGGAAGGTGACCGCATCAGTGAAGGCAGCAAACTTGCAGACCCCACTGAGGATTCTATAAAACCTTACAGACAACATCTGAGAGTCAGGAGATGTAGCGGTCCTGTATAAGGCAGGCTTTGTGGAATGTTTTCTGTTCACACATATAGGTTGTTGACTGGAGGTCTGCTTCACCAGGGAGACTGACACTGTTTTGCTTAAAGAAATGAAGCAAAGAAAAACAAATGTATAACATCGTTCATATGTAGAATATAGAAAAATGATACAGATGAACTTATTTGCAAAGCAGAAATAGAGACAAAGACGTAGAGAACAAACATATGGACACCAAGGGGGAAAGGAGATTGGGATGAACTGGGAGACTGGGATTGACATATATACACTACTATGTATAAAACAGATAACTAATGAGAACCTGCTGTATAGCACAAGGAACTTTACTCAAGGCTCTGTGGTGACCTAAATGGGAAGGAAATCCAAAAAAGAAGGGATATACGTATACGTATAGCTGATTCACTTTGCTGTACAGCAGAAATTAATGCAACATTGTAAAGCAACTACTCTCCAATAAAAAATTTAAAAAAAAAGAAATGAAGCAAAAGCCTAGAGGTGTTTCGCTGTCCAACTCTTTGTGACAGCAGGGATGAAGTAGTCTGTTTTTGCTGGTGAGGTAAGCTTCAAATGAACATCAAAGGCAGCTTCAGCCTAAAGAAAACCTCACGCACCCAGTCTGAAGCGTGAGTTAGCCTTGATAATGGCGGGTTGGATGAGCACAGCGGAGCGAGGCCCTGTTTGGATTCACTGCATTTATGTATATGGGCGTTATGTCTATTCTTTATCCCAGAGGGCCCACTTCACTGACTTCCCTAGTGAAGCGTCATCAGAGTTCTCACAATATACAGGGTTTGGAGGATTCATTTTTATACTTCTGAAATACAGAAGTCCAATCTTCTACTTACCCTCTTTCTTATTAGTCTTGGGTGGAGCAAAGAATATGCTTAGCAGGTTGTGTCCTGGAATCCAGGCTGCAGTCCAAAGGCAGGCTCCTTTCACCCAAGACTGCAAAGCATGGAACTGGCCAGCATATAGTAGAGGTCTCAAAATCAGAGCCTAGACACATGGCCCAAATGCATCTGCCAATCCAAGTAACCAGATGGAGAAGCCCAGAGAATCAATTTTTTTCTTCATTCATTTGAGAAATATTTAGATAGTCAAATAAATGCCAGGCACTTGTTCAAGAAGGTAGGGATTTGTCTATGAACAACAACAAAATACATACTCCTCCTTTGGGCATCTTACATTTAGTTGGGAGGAGACAGTGATGAAGGAATACGGAAGTGTGCGATGGAAGCAAGCCGGAAGGTGTCCCAGAATCAGGGGCAGGTACCTGCAGCAGGTTCACACACCAGCCTGCATGGGCATGAGGGGTGCTTTTATGGAGCCTGAAGCTGGGCAACAAAGCCATTCAACCGAGAACCTCTCTTGATTCCTATGTTTTCCATTTGTAAAACTGAGATAATGATATCTGTTTTCAGATGCTTTGAATTCCAGGGGTGAAAAATAATCCCTGCTGTGAATGCAAAGTTATTCTCACTAAAGCATGAAAGTTCTCTGGGCTTTTTGATCTTGTCACATTGTGAAAGCTGTGTGCTCCAGTAGAATGGCACCCTGGGCTCCAATCAGGACACTCATGTTCCAGTCCAGCTCTGCCATCAGAAGATGTGTAACATTAGGGAAAGTGCTTAACCTCCTGGAACCTTAGTCTATCCACCTATAAAATGATTGTGTTGGGCCAGGTGATTCGTAAGCTCAAAATTTTTCTGATCTCCAATATACTTCAAAGAAATGTAATCTCCTGAACCCGTCTTACCAGTACAAATGCTGCTCATGACTAGGAAAAGCCCCTTGTTGTGGCTTATGGCCTGAACTAACTTTTGTTCATCTAATGCAACAATCTTATTCTTGTTGTTTCAGAGACTAAAATTATATATTTTTCCTACTTTTTGCTTCTTTCCTGAGTATTTAATTAGTAAAGTTTCAAGATTTCTTCCAATAGGTTTGCCATCATATTTAGCTTTTTGGCTGCTCTTATGAGCTTCTTCCTTTTTTTCTTACTTAAAATCAATGTTCTTTTTGTTACTTATGCAGCATATTCATAATATACAGTAGCTAATATTTATCAAGTACTTACTATAGGCCAGGCACAAATCATCTCATGTGATCATCACAGCAACATGAAGAGATACACTATTATCATCTTTATCTTATAACAGAACAAAAGATGCATTGAGGGGGTAAGAGGTATCCCAGAGTTACATGGCTAGTGAGAGCCCAGCTGGGATTGTCTGACTCTAGAGTTCAAACTGGAGACCTCTACTCCAAACGGACTTAATTGATGTCTAAAGAGAGGGGGTCAGAGACAAGGGGGGTGTGGAGAGAGAGAGAGGAAGGGAGCAAAGGAGGAACGGAGGAAGGGGGGAGGAAAGAAAAGGGAGGGAGGGAAGGAAGGAGGGAAAGAGAGAGGGAGGGAGGAAAGAGAGAAGGAAAGGGAAAAAGAAAGAAAAGCAAAAAATATTAAACTCAGGGATAATAATGTAAGCTGCTTACACTATTTTTTCATTCTAAATAAAAATAGTTTTATTTAGTTGTATGGAGAATGTATAATATTATAGTTTAGATTATCTGCTGTATTGAAAACTAGAGTACACATGAGAAAAATAAGACTTCTTATTTTAGCCATTACAATGTTGTTATCTGGGTCTATTTAGGAAGCAGCAAAATGGAAGCAGCATTCCGATCTTTGACTCTGAAATTAGATCCTGGGCTCTACGACAAGGGTAGGGCAGGCAGCATGTGGCCCAAGGTCAAAGGCTGCCCAACACAAACCCAAAGGCCCCTGCCCCGAGAGAGGTAAAAACGAATTCACAAATTCCATGACATTAAATAGTGACTCTTCCTGAGCATCTGAATAACCCGTTCTATTTTCAAATAAGGTCAACTCAGGAAGCTGAGGTTAGAACAACTAAGGGCCAATAATATCCTTGGCTGGAAAGCCTGCCCTTCATCAGCAATTGTGTGTCTGCGATGCTCTCTGACTTACCTACATTCATGACCATTTGGGGAAAGGTATATCTCGCTAAAGCCTCAGATTTGCTCCTAAAGTTCTGGTGCCCATAGCGGAGAGGCAGGCAATGGTTCCCACCCACAGAGGTAGCATTCTGTTCTGCAGGGTAGGGCCTCTAGCACCAGCACAGCTGTTGTCAAGAGGTCCTTAACGCTCCATCACATCTATTGACAACCTGCAACCAGCTAGGTCATGGACTTAATGCTTCACTACAGTTATTTATGAGTCACTGTAACTTCAGGGTTTTTGTTTCATGCAAAGATCAGAAATACAAAAACAGATTCATTTCATCAGAGAGCTAGAGAATAAGAGTCTTGTACTTGTAAATTCTTAATCTCTATAGACCAGCAATCACTCCTCACTGCCTTTTAAAAATTATATAATTTTATTCAATTTCAAGGATCTTATATTCCCTCAAACCATTCACGTTGGTAACAAGGGAACAGAAAGCCTGCATGAGCAAATACATTTATGTTCTACAAAGGCCTATAAAACATGTAAATCTAATAAAGACCAGTCTGCATCTTTTTTCCTTAAGATATGTTTGCCTGAAACCGGAGAGGAGTATTTTTCAATCAGAGCCATAAAGTTAAAAAAAAATAATAACATCTATCTTTTTTTGTTTACCATCTTAACCATTTTTAAACATACAGTGCAGTAGTATTAACCATATGCACATTGTTTTGTAACTTTTTCATACTGCAAACCTTAAACTCTATATCCGTTGAACAACAATTTGCCTTCCCCCCAGCCTCTCCTCAGCCTCTGGCAACCGCCATTCTACTTTCTATCTCTGTGATTTTGACTATTCTAAGTAGCTTGTGCAACGTGGAACCCTGCTTTATATTCCTGTGACTGGCTTATTTCACTCAGCATAATGTCCTCCGAGTTCATCCATGCTGTAGCATTTGACGGCATTTCCCTCTTTTTTTAAGGCTGAATAATATTCGATTGTATGTACATACCACATTTTCTTGATTCATTCATCTGCCCATGAATATTTTGGTTGCTTCTACCTCTTGGCTGTTATGAATAATGCTGCAATGAAAATGAGTATGCAAATACCTCCTTGAAATCCTGTTTTCAATTTTTTAGGGTATACATCCAGAAATGGGATGGCAGGATCATATGGTAGTTCTATTTTTAATTTTTTGAGGAAATTCTACAGTTTTCCATAGCAGTTACACCATTTTACATTGCCACCAACAGTACACAAAGGTTCCAATTTCTCCACATGCTTGCCAACACTTGTTACTTTCTGGGTTTTTTTTTTTTTGCGGTACGCGGGCCTCTCACTGCCGTGGCCTCTCCCATTGCAGAGCACAGGCTCCGCACGCGCAGGCTCAGCAGCCATGGCTCACGGGCCCAGCCGCCCCGCGGCATGTGGGATCCTCCCGGACCGGGGCACGAACCCGTGTCCCCTGCATCGGCAGGCGGACTCCCAACCACTGTGCCACCAGGGAAGCCTGGGTTTTTTGATAGTGGCCATCCTAACGGGTGTGAGATGATATCTCATTGTGGTTCCTCACTGCCTTCTATAAAAAGAAAAATAATAACCAAGCAAACAATTCCAAGTAGTTCAATTAAATATTCTATCAAATTCTTTGCCTACAGTCCTCAAACACTGTTTTCTTTCTGGCACTAATTTGTTCTTTGTCCAGTAATAAAAAGCACTCTTTGGTGCAAAAAGTAGTCAGCATACATAGACCCTCTGACTCAGCATTCCACCCCCCCGGTACACAGTCAACATAAGTGAGTAAGCATGTCCACTATCAGACATGTATAAAAATGTTCATAGCAGCTTTATTCATAAGAGTCCAAAGCTGGAGATAGCCAAAGTCCATCAACAGTACAATGGATAAATAAACTGTCGTATATTGACATAGTGGAATAATAAACAGCAGTGAAAAAAATAAACTTCTGCTACATGTGACAACTTGGATGAATTTCACATACCTAATATAGAGTAAAAGGAAGCGTACTATATGATTTCATTTGTATGAAGTTCAAAAAAAGGCAAAACTATGGAGCTAGAGGGCAGAATATCATTTCCATTGGTGGAGTATTGACTAGCAGGGTACACAGGGGTTATTTGGGATTTTGTAAATATGTTATATCTTAATCTGGGTACCAGTTATATAAGTATATACATATATGAAAATTCATTAAGCTACATAGTTTATTTAAATCTGCATACTTTCCTTTTTTTTTTTGTAAAAGGTATTTATTTATTTAGGCTACGTTGGGTCTCCGTTGCTGCGCACGGGCTTTCTCTAGTTGCAGAGATCTGGGGCTACTCTTCTTTGTGGTGCACAGGTTTGTGTTGCGGTGGCTTCTCTTGTTGCAGAGAACAGGCTCTAGATGCACGGGCTTCAGTAGTTGTGGCACGTGGGCTCAGTAGTTGTGGTGCACGGGCCTAGTTGCTCCGTGGCATGTGGGATCTTCTAGGACCAGGGATCGAACCAGTGTCCCCTGCATTCACAGGCGGAATCTTAACCACTGTGCCACCAGGGAAGTCCCTGTATACTTCCCTTTATATAAGCTATAACTATCAAAAAAAAAGCTAAGAAAGATTAACCTTAGCAAGAAGATGCATTTGCAGTGATAAGATATCTCCCTTTGTGATTTTTTTAAGAGGAGCTACTACCCAAAAGTCAAATAGTTACTGGGCTGAATGTCAATATTTTGACATAGTATGAGTGTGTTTCGTGTTTGGTAATTGCAATCATTGTTGCTTTTGTTGTGGTCATCCATTTACAATGCTTGGTGCCAGTTTATTTATCTCTTGTAAAAATAAAATACAGTGTGTGTGTGTGAAAAAAAAAAAAAAAAGAGGAAATAGTGGTATGTGCCAGGAGCTCCTGGAAACTACATAAGAGATGAAGACCCCAGAATTGTTGAGCTTTCTAAGAGGCCCAATGACTCAAGTAAAAACAGAAGGCTTAAAACTGAAACCTGGGGATATATGTATTACATATAGCTGATTCACTTTGTTATACAGCATAAACTAACACAACACTGTAAAGCAATTATACTCCAATAAAGATGTAAAAAAGAAAAACAAACAAACAAAATCAACTAGTAAATGAGTTGGGGTAATATTGTAAAGGGAAAAAAGAAATGTCAAACTTAGCATTGAAGTGAACTTCAAAAATTGGCAGGGAGATGGAAGGCAGAGACGAAATAATAAAATTCATTCACTCTGAACCTAAGATACTCCATGGCAGTTAATTAGAAAAAATAAATTAACTTGGAGGGTATTCATAGTCCTCTAATTTACAATTGTGTCATCAGCACCTGAATGTGTTAATTTTTAAACGCTAAAATCCATCACTCAGTTGTCATTCACAACAATCAACTGAGAATCCACTGTGAGCTTAGCTTTGTTTATATGCAGTTGTTGCCCTGCATTGTTAGGCATAGAGTTACATTTGTTTGTGTTCATTCCTTATTGCAACAAAGCAATCCAATGATGTAAATAGAGGGTTGAAAATCAAGCCATCGCTGAAAGATTAGTGTTCTACATAACTCAGCTCTAAATAGAGTTCCATCAACTCTTAAATATTAAAGGAAGCATTGCCTCATGAAGTCATCCTAATATATAGCCAGGACTCTATATTAGTAATAATAACATGGCAATGTCTAGATTTTGAGATATAAAAGTAAACCATATAATAAATCCTAGTTTAATTAGTCTGTGTTTTCCATTGAAATAGGTCTTGGCTTGCAACACCTCTTCTGGGTCAATTAGGTGGTACAGGATTCCTCCAGGATTATAAATATATACAATTCAAGACAAACCTACTTCTTGTGTGCTGAGCCACATGAAAACAGTTACAGTTCCTACCACCACCCAGTGCAACAACCACTGTCGTCTCTGACTTGCACAATTATAATAGCATCCTACACAGAGTCCCTGCGTCTACCCTGCCCTTAGTCTATTCTCTATACAGGAACTGGAGTGGTCCTTTTAAAACCTAAGTCAGATCAAAACCCTTCTTTGTTCAAGACCCTCCAAAGTCCTTACAATGAATGACAAGGTCTTACACTATCTGGCTTCTTTAGCCCTCTGTCTTTATAACACCCTCCCCTTTCGCTCTCTCCTCTCCAGCCAGCTGGCCCCTTCCTGATCATGAAAGCTCCTGTCCAAAAGCCTTTGCATTTGTTTCCTAGATACCTGCAGAGCTTGCTCTCTGGTTGCTTTCTTGACCTAGTTCAACTCTCACCTCATTTTAGAGATTCCTGACCACTCAATGATAACTCCTTCAAACAATATCTATTTCTCCTTCCTCCTTGCTTTATTTTTTTTCATAGCACTTGTCAGCACCCTACGTGTTTTAAAGTACTTGCTTATTTACTTTCCATGTCTCTCCTCTAGAATGTGAGCTCCCCCTACTGGAGAGTAGGGACTTTGTTCACTGTTGCATTCCCAGAACCTAGTACAATGCCTGGTAGTATGATAGGTGCGCGATAAATACTTGCTGATTAATCATGTAATGAATGATTTACTGCATATTCAGAGAGAATGCAATCTGTAGGTGTTTTTAAGTTAGGAATTAGAAAATCATTTCTAAGCTACACATTGTCTGAGTTATTAGGGTATCATCAGCATTCTTTTAACAAACATATGTATAAATGGGTTGTTTATAACATTTAAAAAAGCATTGATATATATAACAAACTGCACCTTTCATCCTGGTGACATGATATAAATAGAGCATAAAGCTTCATGATACTGACTATATCATAATTTTTGGCCATCAGACTCAGTGTCTAGCAGCAAACGTATCTATATCAGGGTTACAGAGAGCAAGAGGTTCCTTGTAGTTCCTTGATATACACCATCTGGTGCAGGAATACTGTAACTTCCACTCCCTCATTGTTCAAGAGAAATATACAGACATGCATTACCACTCATCGCTCTACAGCAAGAGTAAGCTAACTACGGCATGTGTACCAAATACAGACCAGCAGTCTGTTTTTGTACAGTCTGAAAGCTAGCAGTAATTTTTATATTTTATAGAGTTGTAAAATAAACAAAAAAGTATGCAACAGAGACCCTATGTGGCCAAGAAAGCCTAAAATATTTGCTTTACAGGAAAAATCTGCTGATCTCTGCTCTACAAAATCAGGTTAATGGACATGATTTTGGATCCTTAGGAAAAACGGCCTTGAAAAAAATACCTGGAACATAGGATGGTGCTAAAACATCTAGTTTGGCTTATTGAATCAGTGCATATGACAAGGGCAGTGCATTTTTCTAACAGAAGATGCACTGAATTAATTTTTGCAAAGACTGAGGAAAGTGATACTGGCTAGAAAAGCATAAACTTCCCTGTGAACTTTGAATCTTGAGTTTCAGAAGGGGAAAAAATCCATATAAAAATCCATATAGGGCTTCCCTGGTGGCGCAGTGGTTGAGAGTCCGCCTGCCGATGCACGGGACACGGGTTCGTGCCCCGGTCCGGGAAGATCCCACATGCCACGGAGCGGCTGGGCCCGTGAGCCATGGCTGCTGAGCCTGCGCGTCCGGAGCCTGTGCTCCGCAACGGGAGAGGCCACAACAGTGAGAGGCCCGCGTACAGCAAAAAAAAAAAAAAAAGAAAAATCCATATAAATTTAAAAACTAATATAAGGCAAAACATGTATGAGAAGAAAAAAATAAGCTCGGGAGCATTGGAGCCAAGTTCCTCTTTGGACTCCAAGATGTCCATAAATAACCATTCTCCCGTCTTTTAATAACAGAACTTCTAGATCTGAGCTTGGAAGAAGTCTGTCCAACTAAAGGCTGTATTTCTTAGCCTCCCTTGCAGCTAGGCATGGCCATGTTCTGGAAAGTGAAATATGAACAGAAAAGATGCATGTCATGTCCACAAGAGTAGCTTCTAGGTCTTCTGTAGAATGAGATATCCTGTGTTTCCCTTTACCCCTCCTTCTTCCCATTGGCGGGGAGATGGAAGATGCAGGTTAAGGGTTGCAGAGTCACCCTACCAACCTTCAACTGCTTAGCTAGGTAACTTTTTTAAGAGCAAACTAAGCTCCTATCTTGTTTAAGCCTTTGCCTTTAGTAGTCTGTTACAGCAACTTACATTGAAAGATGAGGAACAGTGATGTTCCTAACAGCATGAGGTTTTTATATACATTAATGCAAAAAATATTGACATAACATAAAGTGACTTTAAAATTTTAACTTAAGAGTAATTTTGCCTATATCTTATAGAATCGTATTCATGTATTAGCTTGCCAGATATATACACTCATGTCTTCTTTACAAAATATTATGGTTTTAAAATTTAAATTTAAAACTTTGATCAACCTTAGATTTCTTTTTTGCATAAGAAGATAAATAGTGCTATTTTTTTGTTGTTGTTCTAAAGAGCTATCCTGTTGTCCAAACATTATTTCAAAATAACCCCAGTGATCTGAAAATCTACCTTTATTAATTATGTATGGATTCCTTCTTTCACTCAACAAATGTCGACTGAATGCCTACTGTGCCTGGCACTGTGCTAGAATCTGAAAGGACAGTGATGAGCAAAGCACAGTCCCTGCCATACAATGGAGCCTATGGTATGGTGGGAGGACAATAATAAGCAGGTAAACAGTTATAATTTGCAAAGGGCTACGAAGGAAAGAAATACAGTGCAGAGAGAGAATGATGGGGTGGAGATGCAGGGCAGCTTCCACTTACAGACTGCTTGAAGGAAGTCCCATTGAATTTCAGTTGCAGCCCAAAGCATGTGATTGAGCCAGGCTCACACTGAGCCAGGGGACAAGCATGCCATGTGGAAGAAGCAGTGCATGCAAGGCCTCCAAGGGAAAAAGAATTTGGCTCTTTGGAGGAAAAAAAACTGGTCAGCATGGCTGAGACATTCTGAGCATGGAGAGACATGCTGTGAGATTAGGTTGGCAGAACTAGTGGATCTGGGTATTCAGGGTAGGAATATGGATTTAATTTCAATTGCATGGAAAACCATCAAAAGCTTTTTTTTTTTAACGTCTTTATTGGAGTATAATTGCTTTACAATGGTGTGTTAGTTTCTGCTGTATAACAAAGTGAATCAGCTATATATATACATACATCCCCATATCTCCTCCCTCTTGCGTCTCCCTCCCACCCTCCCTATCCCACCCCTCTAGGTGGTCACAAAGCACCAAGCTGATCTCCCTGTGCTATGTGGCTGCTTCCCACTAGCTATCTATTTTACATTTGGTAGTGTGTATATGTCCATGCCACTCTCTCACTTCGTCCCAGCTTACCCTTCCCCCTCCCCGTGTCCTCAAGTCCATTCTCTTTGTCTGCGTCTTTATTCCTGTCCTACCCCTAGGTTCTTCAGAACCATTTTTTTTTTTTTTTTTTTAGATTCCATGTATATGTGTTAGCATATGGTATTTGTTTTTCTCCATCTGACTTACTTCACTTTGTATGACAGACTCTAGGTCCATCCACCTCACTACAAATAACTCAATTTCGTTTCCTTTTATGGCTGAGTAATATTCCATTGTATATATGTGCCACATCTTCTTTATCCATTCATCTGTCGATGGACGCTTAGGTTGCTTCCATGTCCTGGCTATTGTAAACAGAGCTGCAATGAACATTGTGGCACATGACTCTTTTTGAATTATGGTGGAAAACCATCAAAAGCTTTTAAGCCAAAGGTTTATATAGGCAATAACTCTGGATGTTATTTTAGGCAATAACTCTGGATGTTTTGAGGAGAAAGGCTAGAAAGAGGCTAATAGAAGAAGAAGGAGGATTATAATAAAGAAAATTGGGAAATTATTGAAGTAAATTTGGGGAAACAAAATTTCTGTGTACCTTGGTGTCTATTTCAGAGCTCAGTTCTGTTCCATTGATCAGATTATTTATTCCCACACCAGTAGCACACTGCAAAAATCTTTATAGTTTCATAATACATTTTATAATAAAAATAGTTATATTATATTATATAAATTTTAGCTTCATAATATATTTGTGGTAGAGCAAGTTTTCTCATCCCTTCCAACTCAGAATTTCCTAAATATCCCAGCATGTTTATTCTTCCATTTGATCTTTGAGATTATCAAATTTCACAAATAATCAAGATGGGATTTTATTAGGATTGCACGAACTTTACAAATTAATTTAGGGAGAATTAACATCTTTGTAATATTAAGTCTTCCTGTCATCCAATAGCAAGGCATGTCTATACATTTATTCCTTTTTGTCTGAGCCTCAGTAGTCATTTTTATAATGATTTTCTGTATGTTAGTCCTGTACATTTCTTTTGAAGTTTATTTCTTGATAATTTTTGTTATTGTTGCTGTTGTCATTGGGATCTTTCTCTTGTTATATTTCCTAACACAATTTTTGTCATATGTCCTCACTATTTGTAGTGGAAAGGGGAAAAGATATTGGGGAGAGTTGAGGTGATCACCTATTTTTTCCCTGATCCCTCAGTCTCACACCTGGATTATAGTTCTTGAAATTAAAAATCAAGAACTTAACAGCTTTTGTTATCTGGTTCCATCCTAACAGCCTCCCACGAAGCAAAGGGGTTCCTGTCTCCTGACCCATCTGGGGAAAGGTAACAGGAGTAAAAAGTATAGGGATAAAGACACAGACTTACTAGAGAATGGACTTGAGGCTATGGGGAGGGGGAAGGGTAAACGGTGACAAAGCGATAAAGAGGTATGGACATATATACACTACCAAACGTAAGGTAGATAGCTAGTGGGAAGCAGCCGCATAGCACAGGGAGATCAGCTCGGTGCTTTGTGACTGCCTGGAGGGGTGGGATAGGGAGGGTGGGAGGGAGGGAGACGCAAGCGGGAAGAGATATGGGAACATATGTATATATATAACTGATTAATTTTGTTGTGAAGCTGAAACTAACATACCATTGTAAAGCAATTATACTCCAATAAAGATGTTTAAAAAAAAAAAAAGTATAGGGAGAAAATATTAATCAATTAATACTTCAAAATATCATCCTATTATAGTGTATGTAGATTATACATATTTATATGAAAGCAGAATATTACATGGGGCTTTTTATGTGGCCTCATATTTTGCTACCCCCAAACACAAAGACAATGGTACACACACTTAAGGAGAGGGTCAAGGCATATTCTTTTTTTTTTTTTAAATGTCATTTTGAAAGCCTACTAACTTTTTTTTTTTTTTAATTTATTTATTTTAGTTTTGGCTGTGTTGGGTCTTCGCTTCTGTGCGAGGGCCCTCTCCAGTTGCGGTGAGTGGGGGCCACTCTTCATCGCGGTGCGCGGGCCTCTCACTGTTGAGGCCTCTCTTGTTGCAGAGCACAGGCTCCAGACACACAGGCCCAGCAGTTGTGGCTCACGGGCCCAGTTGCTCCACAGTATGTGGGATCCTCCCAGACCAGGGCTCGAACACGTGTCCCCTGCACTAGCAGGCAGATTCTCAATCACTGCACCACCAGGGAAGCCCCAAGACATATTCTTAGGACTTACATACATACATACATAATACATATACACACTCACACACACACCCCAAAGTACAAAATAGAATCCTCTGAGGGACATGAATACAAACCGGTGGGTTGTTTTTTTTTTTCTGTCAGTACTCTTCTGTATTTTCCAAATTTTTGCCAATGAACCAATTTTACTTTTATGATCAGGAAAAAAGTTGTTTGCAACCTGAGAGAATTTCAAATAAATCAGAGAAAAGAGCGGGAAGATTCAATGCTTAGATATTCTCAAAGGGTATGTGGCTTGAAAGAGATACGTGAATCTAAAAACTGAAATCGGACCATAAGATCCTCTGTAATTCCAAAAGGACTGAAGGACAGACATGAGGAAAGAAAGAGAAGCAGATGAAAGGGGGAGAGACAGAAAAACATGAAGTGTGACTCCACAGAGAACTCTTTGATGACTGGGAGAAGCAAGGTCTATCGAGCTGTGTGATTGCTTGTTCTTCAGTAAGTGGATTCTTTTTCAAAATGGAAAACATGGCCCCAACAGGCAGAAGGAGGTAATGCTCCAAATGAAATGATCTCAGGCTCAAATGACAGGAGTGCAGAAGAAATTCATGTCACAGCAAAGCCACTTCAGCTAAGTGTTACAAGATCATAGACATCGGGAGGAATGTCTCAGGCCACAGACAGACAGGCAGCCTGGGCTTCAAAGAGGAGAACAAAAGGTTGCACAGAAGGAGCAGATGAGCTTGATAGTAATTCCAGAAAAAGTCTAGTTTGGATTATTAAAAATTGGCCTTAATCTTTTCAAAGTGCTAGCATTTTAGCTTTTAAATCCCAGAAAGAACACTGGCTCTCTTTCTCCCCATTAAATTAGCTCTGCTTGGTATATGTATGTGATGGTCTTTAAAGAACAGCTCCATTGTGCTCAGGTGAGAATAGTGACATAGCAATGACGGAGAGGCTGGAACCACAAGCCATTCCAGTCCCCAGAAATATTAATGCAGCAACCAGCACTTCTTCAATAGCTACTATCTTCCAGGCATTGTGCCGGGGGTGTGATAATGACTAAGGCACTGTCCTGTCTTCCAGGAGGTCACACTTTAGAGGAGAGATAGATGGTCAGTGCTATTGCAGCTGTGATGGCACTCAGAGATCAGCATATCTTGTCCCTTCTGAGGCCAAAGGGACGAGATCTTTGAGAATTTACTGTTTGAAGTGGTTGCCTTGGCAGGCAAAGCATTGTCCTTCCCTGGGTGTAGGCAAGTAGGAGCCAAATGGCTTTCCTGCTAGGATACTTTTGATCCCCCGGATGCAGTTCGAACAAAGTGTCCTCTGAAACTCTCCATGTCTCTAAATACCATACTTCTGTAAGCTCAGTAAGGACTGGATAAAGCATTAACACATTCAATTTTCCCCTTCCTTTTCAAAACTGCTCTCTTACACAAGAGCTATTTCATCCAAAAGGAAACAAAAACATAATTAAGAAAAATACATGCCTAAATATATTCATTAATAACGACAAAAGAATAACTTTAGAAGAAAATAGAACCAAAAATTAATCATCCAGTCTACATACACAGTGCCAAACAATCAGTCTGCTCTCTTCACCAAATTACCTGAACTCACAGGTTATTTATATATCATATCTCAACCGAAAATTGGCACACAGCACTATATTTGAAAAGACTCAAAGTTGGTGGGATTTTAGGGCCTTTGGAATACTTAAAAAATAATCTAACAACTGAAATAATTCACAAATGCAAAGCCTAGAAGAGAAATTTTCCTTCAGCACACCACTTGCATATTTTTAAATTTCCCTATGCTTGTTCACATCTCCAAAGAATCCTGGCCCAACTGATACCTTTTAACAGAAGACTGTGGCACTTCTGAAGCGAGGTTATACAAATATATACACAGCTCTTTGATGAGGACTTGTTATCGTCACTTAAGAAAAATACATAATACATAATTCTTTTATGAGAAACCAAAGCATTGCCTTTTAGGTGATCACTTATAGCAAGGTTCCCTTTCTACCCATTGAAAAGGGTAACTTGTAAAACTCAATAGTGCCCCATTGTGGAACTTTGGGACAACTGACATCTGATCAGGGTTTTGCTATTTTCCTTTCTGCTTTGTTTTCTTTTGCTTTCTTGTAAGGGTTTCTCTTTACAAGAGAAACTTTCTCTAGTTTAGAGACTATAACCAAATTTCTTTAGGAGTTGACAAAAGCAAAGAACCAATCATATTCATGTGCATTAATGTATGTATTATAGGGACTTTCCTGGTGGTGCAGTGGTTGGGAGTCCGCCTGCCGATGCAGGGGACATGGGTTCGTGCCCCAGTCCGGGAGGATCCCACATGCCGCAGAGCGGCTGGGCCCATGAGCCATGGCCGCTGAGCCTGCGCGTCCGGAGCCTGTGCTCCGCAACAGGAGAGGCCACAACAGTGAGAGGCCCGCATACCGCAAAAAAATAAAAAATATATATATATGTATTATAAATGAATTAATATTTCTTAGAAACAAAATACCCTTCATATTTTCTTATTTGTATACTTCAATGTCTAATCCAAAGAGTAAAGAGAAAATAAAAGCTACTTGTCCAAAGTGTTGTCTTATTCTTCTACACACGAAGCCCCAAAGGTAAGGACGTTTAAATAGTAAAAAGAACCTTAGAAACATCACAGAAAATCCTCTTCCCCCAAAGGAAAGAGACAAAAATGGGCATAAAATATAATGGTACCCTATTTCCATGGTTCATCTCATAATTAAACCCATTACATTTTAAGACAACTGTGTATACAATTCGCACACTGATTTTTTTCTTCCTACTATGGAATGTGTCTTGTTCAGTCTAAAAGGGAGCAAAGTTTTGGTCTGGGCTTGAAGCCTGTGCAGGATTCCTCAAACCCCACTGATAAAAAGCACCTCACCTGCAATGATATATCTGGTTGTTGCATGGCTCTAATTAACATTTTCTTCTGCATATTAAAGCTAGAACTTACTTGATTATTCTCCCTCTCATTATCCTGATAGTTGGGGACAGTCCTTCTGGCTTTCCTGGGTTCTCGGTTTTTCAGATGGATCATCTCCAGGACCTTAAACACTCTCTCACAAGACATCATTTCCCAGCTTCTCACTCCTCTCATTGCCATCTGGGGGACAACTGTTATAGAGGACACCACCTCCAAACTTAAACTGCAACTCAAAAGTAAAATCATCTGAAAGAACAAAAACAAGACTATCCAGCCAGATGAGTTTCTAAAGCAATGAACAAGTCTTCCAAAAAATATTGAGTTTCTGTTAAAATATGTTACACTACCTTGAAGTAGTACAAGTTAGCAGAAACCTAGAGCAGAAAATTCCAAAAGTAGTGGTGGTCTTGTCACAACAATAATAAAAATATATTTTTTACAAATCGGGAATGAAATGCACTAACTCCTTTCAATAAATAAATAATGATGGTTAAAGCAGGATGTGCTATGATACCTGAAGAAGGTGCAACATTTTTAAATACTAAAGAGAAAAGGAAAGCATAGATGGAGCCAGTAAAAAGTTGAGTGGGGCTACAAAGAATTGCAGATTCTTTGTTTACAAGAATGGGTGGGTGTTTACAAACCCAAACTGCCAGGCAATTAATCAAATAAATGACAGTGGTTCAAAGAAGCTGATAAAAAATAGGAGGACCTTACAACACAGGGAATATAGCCAATATTTTATAATAACTATAAATGGAGTATAACCTTTAAAAATTGTGAATCACTATATGGTACACCTGTAACTTACATGGTATCAACTATACTTCAATTTAAAAAATAAGAGAGGGACTTCCCTGGTGGCACAGTGGTTAAGAATCCACCTGCCAGTGCAGGGGACACGGGTTCAATCCCTGGTCTAGGAAGATCCCACATACCGTGGAGCAACTAAGCCCGTGTGCCACAACTACTGAGCCTGCGCTCTAGAGCCCGCATGCCACAACTACTGAAGCCCACGCACCTACAGCCCGTGCTCCACAACAAGAGAAGCCACCGCAATGAGAAGCCCGCTCACTTCAATGAAGAGTAGCCCCTGCTCGTTACAACTAGAGAAAGCCTGCAAGCAGCAACAAAGACCAACGCAGCCAAAAATAAATAAATAAATTTATTTATTTTAAAAAAGATAACATTCCTTCAAAAAAATAAAATAAAATAAAAAATAGGAGAACTTACAACTACAAATAATCGGGTAATCATAAAATGCTTCTGAACCTGGTGACTCTGGCTAACAGACTTTTTAAAACAGTTTCCTACCTTGGGCTCCTCTTGAACTCAGATAGTACAATTTGGACCCCAAACCCATATGAGTTGCAGGTCCATGATTATAAATTTTCAAAATAAACTTATTTTTTCTACCCAGAGACTATCTGAAATGACAGAGTTCCACGTTACTTCTGCTGCTGAGTGGGATTTTGCCCTAATCCACATCCTTCTTGAGATTGTAGTCCTTCAAGGCGACTGGCTTTACCCTGGGCAGTACATTTAGTAGACCCTAGCTCTTACCTCCTGCCCATATGAATGTTAAAACCTAAATCCCTACATCACTAAACCTAACAGTCCCTCCCCAACCCTTTCTCCCCAGTCCTGCTGTGGCACCAGCTCACCTGTTTACCATTCTGGTTTTCATTTTCCTTTTTTCTTTTCTGGGCCCTGGAGATTTCTCATACTTTCTGCATGAATTATATACATATATTTCTCATAAATATACTTGTAAATCATTTAAAATAAATGCATAATTATTACATGGATGTGTGGCAATTTATTTACCTACCTATTGAAGTGTTTGATTTTTCACAATTAGAAATAACACTTGGGTAAACACCCACGTACCTAAACTTGTGTGGAAATATGTATTTATTTCCTTGGGATAGATTTCTAGTAGTGGATTGCTGAATCAAACAGTACGCCCATTTTGAAGGCTTTCTCTTCTTCCATAGATAGCACTTTAGTACTTAACTTATGATGTTTACTTAATTCTTCCTATTTTACACTTATTGATGGATATAATTTGTCTTCTCCATCAGATGTCAAGCCTGATGGTCAGTAAGCCCATAATATTCCACAAGTTTGAACATAAGTACCTTGAAAGTACTTACTAAAAGCCTGTTAGCTTGAATTAAATGAAAATTCGTAATTTTAACGGTTCAGAATCAATAGTAATGAACTTGTCCTTGGGTTTCCTTGAGAGACAGTTTCAGCATACAAAACAGCCTCTCAATACAGGTCCTGCCTACCCAGGTTTTGTGCTACATCTTCAGAGAGAGGGGAGGATGGAAGATTGGGGGATAATGAATGAATGTGTGGTGGCAAGACAGGAAAAATGGCTAAAAAGTACATGAAAAGATGCTCAGCTTCATTAGTCATTATAGAAATGCCAATCAAAATGACAATGAGGCATCCCTTCATACCCACTAGGATGGCTACAATCAAAAGACAGACAGGGGCTTCCCTGGTGGTGCAGTGGTTGAGAGTCTGCCTGCCAATGCAGGGGACACGGGTTCGTGCCCCGGTCCGGGAAGATCCTACATGCCGCAGAGCAGCTGGGCCCGTGAGCCATGGCCGCTGAGCCTGCGCTCTGCAACGGGAGAGGCCACAACAGTGAGAGGCCCGTGTACCACAAAAAAAAAAAAAAAAAAAAAGACAGACAGTAACAAGTGGTAAGGATGTGGAGAAATTGGAACTCTCATGCCTCACTGGTGGAAATGTAAAATAGTGGAATCACGCTGTAGTTTGGCAGTTCCTCAAAATGTTAAACAGAGTTACCACATGACCTAGCAATTTCATTCCTGGGTATCTATCCCAAAGAAATGAAAACAGCTGTCCACACAAAAACTTGTACATGAATGTTCATAGCAGCATTATTCAAATGCATAATAGCCAAAAAGTGAAAACAGCCCAAATAATATTCCATGAAGGAATATTATTTAACCATAAAAGGAATAAAGCACTGATACATGCCACAACATGAATGAACCTTGTACATGTTAGGCCTAGTGAAAGAAGTCAGCCATATGTTATATACAAAAGACCATATGTTATATGATTCCATTTGTATGAAATGCCCAGAGGAGGCAAATCCATAGAGACCAAAAGGAGACAAATGGTTACCAGGGGCTGGGGGGAGGACAGAATGGGAGTGACTACTAACTGGTACTGGGGTTTCTTTGGGGGATGATAAAAATGTTGTAAACTTAGATTATGGTGATGTTTGCACAACTCTGTAAAAACCATTGAATTGTACACTTTAAATGAACAGATTTTATGGTATGTAAATTATATCTCAATAAAGCTGTGTTTAAAAAAAAAAGGAGCGAAAGGAAAAGAGATCTAAACTCCCACTTACTTGCCTCACCCTTCTTGTAAGACTCCCACGTTCCAGTGATTACCATTCTTAGGCATAGCCATTTCTCTCATGGGCTCAATGATGGTTTGACACCTTCCACCAGATGACCAGAGCTTATAAAGCATTCAGTGCACCCTAACTTTTCTCCTCACCTCTTTCTTCTTCTTCTCTTTTTTTCACTGCTGTTGACTTCATTGATTTACCCATTCTCCATCTCACTCATTACCCTATTTTCTGGTTGTGCACTATTTGCTCGAGGAGGAATTTATTACATGTGCCCCTTAGACTTTCATTGTTTAACAACCTCTTTCTTTATGCCACCTGCCCCTTTGCAAAAGTCTTTGAGAGCAAGGAGAGGGAGGTTGTTAATTTATATAATGTATTAATGTGCCTTTGCACAGAGCTCAAAGGTTATAACCTCACAGATCGTGGCTGTAAAATACAAAACCTGAATGATAAACTGAAGTGACCAGTTGCTTTGGAGACAACAAAACACATATTGCACGATCTTCAGAAACACCCTCTCCTTCCTTTCTTTACCCCCAAACCCACCTCTGCAACTGGGAAACAGGCATAATGAAGACATTTTCCAGAATATGGCATAAAACCCAGAGTTTTAAAAAAAGGTACATCAGCCCCTTTTCCCCAAGATTAACTTCCACAATGCTATCCTTCCTGCTTCTCCTTCCAGAACCTTCTAGCAACCTCACAGTGATTCATAATTAGAGTTCTTCCAAACTTTGTAGTTTCTATGTATGGGCACTTCTGCGGGAATTTCCAGAGTATTATCTAGACATCTGAGCAGATGTGGTGGGGGGTAAGGAGAATCTCTCCTTTGCTCTGGAGGGTAGAATGGCACTTGTACGCGGTGAATGAAGGGAGACTTCACTAAAGAAATAAGTCCTCTAGACAAGAGGACTGAATTAGGGGTTAGGCCAATTGTGCAAAGACACAAAGAGTAAATAGCAACCTGAATTCTGCAGAGACTGGGAAGCTTGATGCAGAAAGCTCATTTTTTTAATTCTTACCAACCTATTCTTAGAGATGCTAAAAATTCATCTGGCATGAGAACTAAATAGACCAGTTTACTTTTTTTTCTCAGTAAGCTCTCACATAGCCCTCTCTTCTATTTTTATGATTTTATGCATGTGCTTTGATATTTTTCTACTTCTTTTCTCCATTTTCTCTCAAGAGCCTACACTGAACCACAAAATGTAATGATGGGAAACATACATTCATTCAAGATAGCATAAGAAGCGGTTTACATTTTTGCTTCATTTTGCCCAAAGGGGAGTTATTTTTCCTTTTAAGGTGTTTCCAACTACAAAATTAGGGAAGGAAGGAGGGCGGGCAGGCCACACACAGAGAATCTGCACTCTGGTTGACTTGAGCTCACTTTTAAATTTAGAGCCAGGAAGCTTGAAACTAAAACAAACTGCAGTGCATTTGGCTATGTGTGGTAGGAAATGAGCTTTCCATGCTGAAATCATAAAATAATTTACCATAAGAAATGTTTTTTAATGATGTGTGCTAGTCTTTTCAAATCATAAATTTTATATATTTTTTGTCTCAAATCAGATCTTAATTTGCTAACCAGTCAGGATAGTCACTGTTGCGGTCAAGGGGAAGAGACCACACTGCAAATCTACCACCCTCTTTGACAGTGGCCTCAGAAATCTAGTGCTTGGGGTTAGAGACCCTCATGTGCAGAAGAAAGGTTATTGGAATATGGGTGAAGGGAGAAGCATGGGAATCAATGGATCACCTAGGAAGAGAGTAAAATAGAGAAAAGGGACCGGGACTGAGCCCTGGGGACACCAACAAATAGAGGTGAAGCAAAGGAGGAGATGCGAGCAAAGGAAATGGAGAAGGAGTCGTCAGTGAGATGGGAGAAAACCAGAGAGGGTGCCGTTATGCTGTCTGGGTAGCCACAAGAAGAGAAGGTTTCAAGAAAGAGAACGTGTCAAATGCACTGAAAGGTCAAGTAAGAGGTCAAGAGAAAAGTAGTCCTTGCACTTGACTTTGCCAAGGTCACTGCCAGGTGACCTTGGCAGGAGCAGTTTCAGGAGTAGTGAGGACCAAATCCCATTAGAAAAGGTGAGAGAGAGAATAAGAAAGTGGGGACTGCGAATATGAACAACTTTCAAGAAGTTTGCATGTGAAGGGAAGCAAAAATTTGAGGCAGTAACTAGATGGAAATATGGAATCATGGGAGAAAGTTTTTTCGGTCTGTTTTTCAAGACGAAAGATTTTAGAGCATGTTAGAATTCTGATAAGAATGTTCCAGAAGAGAAGAGAAATTGCTATTTGCAAGGCAAAGAAGGGATGGTACAGGGGCACAGAGAATTTCTGAAACAGAAAGGAAAGGTGAGGCTATACCTGCAGATTATTTTGTAGACTTGGTTGTGTAAGGATGAGAGTATTCCTGTTGAACTGGTTCTTATCTTCTATAGAAAATGTGAGGCAAAATCAACAGGGGATAGTGGAGGCTGTGGGGGAGGGATTGACATGGACGGGGAGAAGACAGAGGGGCAAATGTGAGCAGTCTTTTGAAGAGTGAGAGAGCAAACACAAGAGGGCAGAATGAAGCAGTAGGTGGTGTTGACTGCCTGTGAGATTATGGCCATGAATTTAATAGGACACAAGTCAGAATATTATGTGTTCTTCCCAGGCAGTCTTGAGCAGCTCAGCAGCAGGTGAGGATGAGGTCGGTAGTTGAGGTTAGCCATGGCTGGAATTCAGCCAGATGATTATGATGGAGGAGGAGTCAAGGAGTTTAGGATGCATGACCATAGAACCCTAAGGACAGAAATGCAGACATGAGGGTGGTAGGAAATGAAAAAAACGTAGGGTCATTGAGATTGAAAATCTCAGTGATTCTTTAAAAATTGTTGGAGCAGAGGTACTAAAGCAGGTAAGATGGAAGGATAGGAAAAGTAATGAAATGGAATGAAATTGAAGTTGATGTTTTGGAAATTGCACAGAGAATGGTGAAATTAAGTTCAAGAATGACCTTGGAAATGGATTTCTGAGGGTTTTGTGATTTCACCCTAAATTTTTCCTTTCCCTGTCTTGCCTTAGGGCCTTCGTACCTGGTTCCTTCTGGTCATTCAGGTCTCAGTTCAAATGACTAAATTAGCCCCTGCAAACCCTATGGCCCCTGCCACTGTCCACCACATCATCTTTGTATTTTCATTCCTCCTCTCAAGATCCACATTACAGTATTTGTTTATTTGTTTCTTGTCTAAACCTCTGATGAAAATATAAACTCAACAAGGAAAGAAACAGTGCCTTTTTAGTTTGCCACGGTATTCTCAGCATCTAGGACAGTGTCTGGTACATAGCAGATACTCAATAAATACTTGTTGTGTGAATGAATAAAAGGTCAAGTGAGAATTCAGCAGAAAATGTGCCGTATCTCCAACACCAAATCTTGAAAATCATGCTTAAAACGTTATCCCTTCAGATTAGAGCTTTTGTCTCTGTTAAAATGCAACTGCCACGTGATACCTCAAACGTGACCCAACATCATCTACTCATGCAGTACTTCAGCTGAGAATGAATAACCTGAATCTAATCAGGCAGAGGAAAAATCAGGCAGACATAAAATGAGGAATTTTCTATTAAAATAAAAATGAAGATGGGGGAGTTCCCTGGTGGTCCAGTAGGTGGGACTCCATGCTACCAAGGCGGGGGGGCCGGGTTTGATCCCTGGTTGGGGAGCTGGATCCCACATGCATGCCGCAGCTGGGAGGTTCGCATGCCGCAACTAAGAGCCTGCATGCTGCAACTAAGAGCCCACATGCCGCATCGGGGATCCTGCATACAACAACTGAGATCCAGAGCAGCCAAAATAAATAAATTAATTAATTAAAAAATATTTTAAAAAATAAATATATCAAGTCAAGTCCAATAAAAGTGTAGAGGGACTGTATTCTTCAAAAATGTTAATGTCATAAAAGACAAAGAAAGACTGTGAAAATGTTCCCAATTAAAGAAGGCTAAAGAGACATGATGATTAAATGCAGTACCTGACCCTAGACTGAAACCTGCATTGAAGGGGAGTAAAATGCTTTAAAGAACATTATATATGGAGAGTAAATTAGATTAAAATATTTTGTCAATGTAAACTTATCAAGTTGATAACTATAATGTGGCTGTGGAAGAAAATATCCCTACTCCTAGGAAATACACACTAAACTACTTAGGGATAAAGGACCATGATGTGTATAGAACTTACCCTCAAATAGTACAGAAAAAATTCCATGTAAACAGATATGGCTATAGCTATATACATACAGATGGCACAAATGACAAAGCAAATGGGATAAATGTTAACAATAGGTAAATTTAGATAAAAGGGGGTATATGGATGTTTGTACTATATTTATTTCTGCAACTTTTTGTAAGTTTGATATTATTTCAAATAAAAAAGTTAATTAAAAATTAGAACATTGGACTTCCCTGGTGGCACAGTGGTTAAGAATCCACCTGCCAATGCTGGCGACACAGGTTCTAGCCCTGGTCTGGGAAGATACCACATGCCGCAGAGCAACTAAGCCCATGCACCACAACTACTGAGCCTGCACTCTAGAGCCCGCAAGCCACAACTACTGAGCCCGTGTGCCACAACTATTGAAGCCCGCACACCTAAAGCCCGTGCTCCACAGCAAGAGAAGCCACCGCAACGAGAAGCCCACGTACTTCAACGAATAGTAGCCCCTGCTTGCCGCAACTGGAGAGAGCCCACATGCAGCAACAAAGACCCAAGGCTGCCAGAAGTAAATAAATAAATTAATTTAAAAAAATAGAACATCTGGGAATGGCTTAATAGCATAATTATAGTATTTGAAAACAGAAGGGTCTTTGGAGATCAAATAATCTGAATCTTCCCTTCTACAGATAAGAACAAGGCCAGAAGGGTGTCATGCGTTTTTAGCAGGAACAGAAATAGAGTTGAGATCAATTTAAGTTTATAACATTAGACATACACCTACCCTACAACCTAGCAATTCCACTCCTGTATATTTACTAGCACAAATTAAAAATCTATGTCCACAAAACACTTGTTTAACAGTGTTCATAGCAGCTTTAAATCCTTGTATATTCATATAACAGAATGATAAAGATTGAAGTATAAATATACATCACACCATAGAGGAATCTCCAAAACACTGGGAAGTGATCCTTCTTTCTCTATTTGTAAGAGATTGTGTAATACTGGTATTATTTCGTTCTTAATGGTTTTACAGAATTCACCAGTGAAAACATCTGTGCCTGGAGTTTACTTTGTGGAAAGGTTTTTTTCTGTTTGTTTGTTTTCTGCTTTTTATTGTAGTCCAAACACTGTAGATGATACATTTTAGAAACTCTGGATTCTGTTATCTTCCTCTAAAAGAATAGATACAAACTGACTCACTTTGCCCTATACCTGAAAGGAACACAACATTGTTAATCAACTATACTCCAATATAAAATAAAAGGTTTAAAAAATAATAATAAAAGCATTGAGATTGGTTCAAGATGGCAGAGTAGAAGGATGTGCTCTCACTCCCTCTTGCAAGAACACCAGAATCAATTAACTGCTGAACGATCATCGACAGGAAGACACTGGAACTCACCAAAAAAGATACCCCACATCCAAAGACAAAGGAGAAGCTGCAGTGAGACGGTAGGAGGGGCACAATCACAATAAAATCAAATCCCATAACTGCTGGGTGGGTGACTCACAAACTGGAGAACACTTATACCACAGAAGTCCACCCACTGGAGTGAAGGTTCTGAGCCCCATGTCAGGCTTCCCAATCTGGGGGTCCGACAATGGGAGGAGGAATTCCTAGAGAATCAGACTTTGAAGGTTAGCGGGATTTAATTGCAGGACTTTGACAGGACTGGGGGAAACAGAGACTCCATTCTTGGAGGGCACACACAAAGTAGTGTGCTCATCGGGACCCAGGGGAAGGAGCAATGACCCCATAGGAGACTGAACCAGACCTACCTGCTAGTGTTGGAGGGTCTCCTTCAGAGGCGGAGGGTGGCTGTGTGTCACCGTGAGGACAAGTACACTGGCAGTAGAAGTTCTGGGAAGTACTCCTTGGTGTGAGCCCTCCCAGAGTCTGCCATTAGCCCCACCAAAGAGCCCCCGTAGGCTCCAGTGTTGGGTTGCCTGAGGCCAAACAATTAACAGGGAGGAAACTCAGCCCCACCCATCAGCAATCAAGTGGATTAAAGTTTTACTGAGCTCTGCCCACCAAAGCAACAGCCAGCTCTACCCACCAGCAGTCCCTCCCATCAGGAAACGTACACAAGCCTCTTCGATAGCCTCATCCACCAGAGGGCAGACAGCAGAAGCAAGAAGAACTACAATCCTGCAGCCTGTGGAACGACAACCACATTCACAGAAAGATAGACAAGATGAAAAGACAGAGGGCTATGTACCAGATGAAGGAACAACATAAAACCCCAGAAGAACAACTAAATGAAGTGGACATAGGCAACCTTCCAGAAAAGAATTCAGAATAATGATAGTGAAGATGATCCAGGACCTCGGAAAAAGAATAGAGGCACAGATCGAGAACATGCAAGAAATGTTTAACTAAGATCTAGAAGAATTAAAGAACAAACAAACAGATGAACAACACAATAACTGAAATGAAAACTACACTAGAAGGAACCAATAGCAGAATAACTGAGGCAGAAGAATGGATAAGTGACCTGGAAGACAGGATGGTGGAATTCACTGCTGTGGGACAGAATGAAGAAAAAAGAATGAAAAGAAATGAAGACAGCCTACAAGACCTCTGGAACAACACTAAATGCAACAACATTCACATTATAGGGTCCCAGAAGGAGAAGAGAGACAGAAAGGACCCAAAAAAATATTTGAAGAGATTATAGTCGAAAACTTCCCTAACATGGGAAAGGAAATAGCCACCCAAGTCCAGGAAGTGCAGAGAGTCCCATACAGGATAAACCCAAGGAGAAACATGCCGAGACACATGGTAATCAAATTGGCAAAAATTAAAGACAAAGAAAAATTATTGAAAGAAGCAAGGGAAAAATGACAAATAACATACAAGGGAACTCCCATAAGGTTAACAGCTGATTTCTCAGCAGAAACTCTACAAGCCAGAAGGGAGTGGCATGATATACTTAAAGTGATGAAAAGGAAGAACCTACAACCAAGATTACTCTACCTGGCAAGGATCTCATTCAGATTCGATGGAGAAATCAAAAGCTTTACAGACAAGCAAAAGCTAAGAGAATTCAGCACCACCAAACCAGCTCTACAACAAATGCTAAAGGAACTTCTCTAAATGGGAAACAAAAGAGAAGAAAAGGACCTACCTAAACAAACCCAAAACAATTAAGAAAATGGTAATAGGAACATACATATCGATAATTACCTTAAACATGAATGTTTAAGGTAATTAAATTATATTAAATTAAATTAACGTTTAAGGTAATTAAATTAAATTAAACGTTAAACGTTAATTAAACATTTAATTAAATTAAACGTTAAATGCTCCAACCAAAAGACACAGGCTTGCTGAATGGATACAAAAACAAGACCCAACTATATGCTGTCTACAAGAGACCTAGGGACACATTCAGACTGAAAGTGAGGGGATGGAGAAAGATATTCCATGCTGCAACAAAGTGAGAGAGAGGCATAGACATATATACACTACCAAACGTAAGGTAGATAGCTAGTGGGAAGCAGCCGCATAGCACAGGGAGATCAGCTCTGTGCTTTGTGACCACCTGGAGGGGTGGGATAGGGAGAGTGGGAGGGAGGGAGATGCAAGAGGGAAGAGATATGGGACATATGTATATGTATAACTGATACACTTTGTTATAAAGCAGAAACCAACACACCATTGTAAAGCAATTATACTCCAATAAAGATGTAAAAAACAAAACAAAACAAATGGAAATCAAAAGAAAGCTGGAGTAGCAATACTCATATCAGACAAAATAGACTTTAAAATAAAGAAAGTTACAAGAGACAAGGAAGGACACTACATAATGATCAAGGGATTAATCCAAGAAGATATAATAATTATAAATATATATGCACCCAACATAGGAGCACCTCAATACATAAGGCAACTGCTAACAGCTATTAAAAAGGAAATCAACAGTAACACAGTAATAGTGGGGGACCTTAACACCTCACTTACACCAAAGGACAGATCATTCAAACAGAAAATTAACAAGGAAACACAAGCTTTAAATGACACAATAGACCAGATAGATTTAATTGATATTTATAGGACATTCCATCCCAAAACAGCAGATTACACTTTCTTCTCAAGTGCACATGGAACATTCTCCAGGATAGATCACATCTTGGGTAACAAATCAAGCCTTGGTAAGTTTAAGAAAACCGAAATCATATCAAGCATCTTTTCTGACCACAATATTATGAGATTAGAAATAAATTACAGGGAAAAAAATGTAAAAAACACAAACACATGGAGGCTAAACAATACGTTACTAAGTAACCAAGAGATCACTGAAGAAATCAAAGAGGAAATCAAAAAATACCTAGAGACAAATGACAATGAAAACACGATGATCCAAAACCTATGGGATGCAGCAAAAGCAGCTCTAAGAGGGAAGTTTATAGCTATACAAGCCTACCTCAAGAAACAAGAAAAATCTCAAGTAAACAATCTAACCTTACACCTAAAGGAACTAGAGAAAGAAGAACAAACAAAACCCAAAGTTAGCAGAAGGAAAGAAATCATAAAGATCAGAGCAAAAATAAATGAAATAGAAACAAAGAAAACAATAGCAAAGATCAATAAAACTAAAAGCTGGTTCTTTGAGAAGATAAACAAAATTGATAAACCATTAGCCAGACTTATCAAGAAAAAGAGGGAGAGGACTCAAATCAATAAAAATAGAAATGAAAAAGGAGAAGTTACAACAGACACCGCAGAAATACAAAACATCCTAAGAGACTACTATAAGCAACTCTATGCCAATAAAATGGACAACCTGGAAGAAATGGACAAATTCTTAGGAAGGTATAAACTTCCAAGACTGAACCAGGAAGAAATAGAAAATATGAACAGACCAATCACAAATAATGAAATAGAAACTGTGATTAAAAATCTTCAAACAGGGGCTTTCCTGGTGGCGCAGTGGTTGAGAGTCTGCCTGCCGATGCAGGGGATGTGGGTTCGTGCCCTGGTCCGGGAAGATCCCACATGCCACGGAGCGGCTGGGCCTGTGAGCCATGGCCGCTGAGCCCGCAGGTCCGGAGGCTGTGCTCCGCAATGGGAAAGGCCACAACAGTGAGAGGCCCGCGTACGGCAAAAAAAAAAAAAAAAATCTTCCAACAAACAAAAGTCCAGGACCAGACGGCTTCACAGGTGAATTCTATCAAACATTTAGAGAAGAGCTAACACCTATCCTTCTCAAACTCTTCCAAAAAATTGCAGAGGAAGGAACACTCCCAAACTCATTCTATGAGGTCACCATCACCCTGATACCAAAACCAGACAAAGATACTACAAAAAAAGAAAATTACAGACCAATACCACTGATAAATATACATGCAAAAATCCTCAACAAAATACTAGCAAACAATCCAACAACACATTAAAAGGATCATACACCATGATCAAGTGGTATTTATCCCAGGGATGCAAGGATTCTTCAATATGTGCAAAGCAATCAATGTGATAAACCATATTAACAAACTGAAGAATAAAAACCATATGATCATCTCAATAGATGCATAAAAAGCTTTTGACAAAATTCAACACCCATTTATGATAAAAACTCTCTAGAAAGTGGGCATAGAGGGAACCTATCTCAACATAATAAAGGCCATATACGACAAACCCACAACAAACATCATTCTCAATGGTGAAAATCTGAAAGCATTTCCTCTAAGATCAGGAACAAGACAAGGATGTCCACTCTCACCACTATTATTCAACATAGTTTTGGAAGTCCTAGCCACGGCAATCAGAGAAGAAAAAGAAATAAAAGGAATACAAATTGGAAAAGAAGAAGTAAATCCGTCACTGTTTGCAGATGACATGATACTATACATAGAGAATCCTAAAGATGACACCAGAAAACTACTAGAGCTAATCAATGAATTTGGTAAAGTTGCAGGATACAAAATTAATGCACAGAAATCTCTTGCATTCTTATACACTAATGATGAAAAATCTGAAAAGAAATTAAGGAAGCACTCCCATTTACCATTGCAACAAAAAGAATAAAATACCTAGGAATAAACCTACCTAGGGAGACAAAAGACCTGTATGCAGAAAACTATAAGACACTGTTGAAAGAAATTAAAGAAGATACCAACAGATGGAGAGATATACCATGTTCTTGGTTTGGAAGAATCAATACTGTGAAAATGACTCTATTACCCAAAGCAATCTACAGATTCAATGCAATCCCTATCACATTACCAATGGCATTTTTTACAGAACTAGAACAAAAAGTCTTAAAATTTGTATGGAGACACAAAAGACCCCAAATAGCCAAAGCAGTCTTGAGGGAAAAAAACTGAGCTGGAGGAATCAGACTCCCTGACTTCAGACTATACTACAAAGCTACAGTAATGAAGACAATATGGTACTGGCACAAAAACAGAAATGTAGATCAATGGAACAGGATACAAAGCCCAGAGATAAACCCACACACCTATGGTCAACTAATCTATGACAAAGGAGGCAGGGATATACAATGGAGAAAAGACAGTCTCTTCAATAAGTGGTGCTGGTTAAACTGGACAACTACATTTAATAGAATGAAATTAGAATACTCCCTAACACCATACACAAAGATAAACTCAAAATGGATTAGAGACCTAAATGTAAGACCAGACACTATAAAACTCTTAGAGGAAAACATAGGAAGAACACTCTTTGACATAAATCACAGCAAGATCTTTTTGATCCACCTCCTAGAGTAATGGAAATAAAAACAAAAATAAAGAAATGGGACCTAATGAAACTTAAAAGCTTTTTCAAAGCAAAGGAAACTACAAGCAAGACAAAAAGACAACCCTCAGAATGGGAAAAAATATTTGCAAATGAATCAACGGACAAAGGATTAATCTCCAAAATATATAAACAGCTCATGCAGCTCAATAGTAAAAAAACAAACAACCCAATCCAAAAATGGACAGAAGATCTAAATAGACATTTCTCCAAAGAGGACATACAGATGGCCAAGAAGCACATGAAAAGCCGCTCAACATCACTAATTATTAGAGAAATGCAAATCAAAACTACAATGAGGTATCACATCATACCAGTTAGAATCGGCATCATCAGAAAATCTACAGGGGCTTCCCTGGTGGCGCAGTGGTTGAGAGTCCGCCTGCCGATGCAGGGGACCCGGGTTCGTGCCCCGGTCTGGGAGGATCCCACATGGCACAGAGCGGCTGGGCCTGTGAGCCATGGCCGCTGAGCCTGCGCGTCCAGAGCCTGTGCTCCGCAATGGGAGAGGCCACAACAGTGAGAGGCCCACATGCCGCAAAAAAAAAAAAAGAAAGAAAGAAAATCTACAAACAACAAATGCTGGAGAGGGTGTGGAGAAAAGGGAACCCTCTGGCAGTGTTGGTGGAAATGTAAATTGATGCAGCCACTATGGAGAACAGTATGTAGGTTCCTTAAACGACTAAAAATAGAATTACCGTATGACCCAGCAATCCCACTACTGGGCATATACCCAGAGAAAACCATAATTCAAAAAGACACATGCACCCCAATGTTCACTGCAGTACTATTTACAATAGTCAAGTCATGGAAGCAACCTAAATGCCCATCAACAGATGAATGGATAAAGAAGAAGTGGTACATATATACAATGGAATATTACTCAGCCATGAAGAGGAATGAAATTGGGTCATTTGTAGAAACGTGGATGGACCTAGAGACTGTCATACAGAGTGAAGTAAGTCAGAAAGAGAGAAACAAATATCATATATTAACACATACATGTGAAACCTAGAAAAATGGTACAGATGAACCGGTTTGCAGGGCAGAAATTGAGACACAGATGTAGAGAACAAACATATGGACACCAAGGGGGGAAAGCAGTGGGGGGTGGGGGTGGGGGTGGGATGAATTGGGAGATTGGGATTGACATGTATACACTGATGTGTATAAAATGAATGACTAATAAGAACCTGCTGTATAAAAAAATAAATAAAATAAAATTCAAAACAAACAAAAATAAAAGCATTACTTTTTTTCTAGCAGTTAAATTATGAATGGATCACCTATCTGTTGAAGGCCTGGTTTAGGCTTTGTGTGGGTCATCTATACAGGTTTTTGGGGTTTGGGGTTTTTTTTAAAAAAATAAATTTATTTATTTTATTTATTTATATTTGGCTGCATTGGGTCTTCCTTGCTGTGAGCGGGCTTTCTCTACTTGCAGTGAGCGGGGGCTACTCTTCGTTGTGGTACACAGGCTTCTCGTTGTGGTTCGTGGGCTTCTCATTGCGGTGGCTTCTCTTGTTGCGAAGCACAGGCCCTAGGTGCGCGGGCTTCAGTAATTGTGGCATGCGGGCTCTAGAGCGCAGGCTCAGTAGTTGTGGTGCACGGGCTTAGTTGCTCCGCGGCATGTTGGATCTTCCCGGACCAGGGCTCGAACCCATGCCCCCTGCATTGGCAGGCGGATTCCCAACCACTGAGCCACCAGGGAAGCCTAACTATACAGGTTTTGCCATTAATCTTAGGGTGGGTTTCTTAATCCTCGGATGTGGCCTTAACTCCTAAGGCTTAGCCCTTCCATGAATTCAATGGACAGCCTGAGGTATTTACCAAGCCCATCTAATTTAGCAGGACATGAACTCCAAATTCCTGTTCCCCTGGCAGTGGGCATCTGCAGAAGTCTCTGGTCAACTTTTTCAGCCTTTCAGATGATGTTTTTCTTTGGGGTATCTTACCAGTCTCATCATGCATGCACAGTTCCATACCTGCCAGTAATTTGAGGGGAGTTTTCATGTACAATAGATTTCGGGTTCCCCACCCCATGACTCTCTTTTATACTACTTCTCTTTGCAATATCCAGCTGCTCCGGCATTCCCAGACTCCACCTTTGACTTCTCAGCTCCATAAGACAGCCACCTCCAGCCTGAGTTCTGTCCCCCAGGGGCTGCACAGACTGGGGAATACTCTCAGGACAAAAGCCAGATAAATGTGGCTCTCATTGCAGTGCAGTTTTCTTTCAAAGGACATATCTCTCCACTGTCTCCCATCTCTGGGTCATTCGCCAGTGCCTCCAAAGAGTAAATTTAAAAAACAACAACAACAACAAAAAACCCAGACTTTAAAATTTAGATCAGTTTTAGGTTAACAACAAAATGGAGCAGAAAGTACAGAATGTTCCCATATACTTCCTACCCTCTCCACTCACACAGCCTCTCTCACTATCAACATCCTGCACCAGAGTGGTACAATTACTACAACTGATGACTCTATGTTGACACATTGTTATCACCATAGTTTACATTAGCAGTTCACTCTTGGTGTTGAATAGTCTATGGGTTTTAACAAAGGTACAGTGACATGTATCCACCACCATAGTATCATACAGAGTAGTTTCACGGCCCTAGAATTCTTCTGTGCTCTGCCTATTCATTCCTCTTCCCCTCTAACTCCTAGCAACCAATGATCTTTTTTACTGTCTTCATAGTTGTGCCTTTTCCTGAATGTCATATGGCTGCACTCCTATAGTACGCAGCCTTTGCTGATTAGTTTCTTTCACTTAGTAATACGCATTTAAGTTTCCTCCACGTCTTTTCATGGCTTGATAGCTCACTTATTTTTAGTGCTGGATAACATTCCATTGTCTGGATGTACCACATTTTATTCATCCATTCACCTACTGTAGGACATCCTGGTTGCTTCCAAGTTTTGGAATTATGAATCAAGCTTCTATAAACATGTGTGTGCATATTTTTGTGTGGATATAAGCTGTCAACTAGCTTGGGTAAATACCAGAGTGTGATTGCTGGATCGTATGGTAAGAGTATGTTTAATTTTGTAAGAAAGCTGCCAAACTGTCTTCTAAGGTGGCTGTACCATTTTTCATTCCCACCAGCAATGTATGAGAGTTCCTGTTGTTCTACATCCTCACCAGCATTTGTTGTCAGTGTTCTGGATTTTAGCCATTCTAACAGGTGTGTAGAAGTAGCTCATTGTTGCTTTATTGTGCAATTCCCTTATGACATGTGATGTGGAACATCTTTTCATATGTTTATTTCACATCTGTATATCTTGCTTGGTGAAGTTTCTGTTCAGGTCTTTTGCTCATTTTTTTTTTTTTTTTTGCTCATTTTTTAATTAGGTTGTTCATTTGCTTATTGCTAAGTTTTAAGTGTTCTTTGTATATCTTGCACAACGGTGCTTTATCAAGTATTTCTTCTGCAAATATTTTCTCCCAGTCTGTACCTTGTCTTCTCATTTTCCTGACAGTGTCTTTTGAGAGCAGGAGTTTCTAATTTGAATGAAGTTCAGTGTATCAATTATTTTTTCATGAGTTTGGCCTTGGTGTTGTAATTTAAAAGTCATTGCAACACCCAAAGTCATCTAGAATTCTCCTATGTTATCTTCCAGGAGTTTATTAGTTTTGCATTTTACATTTAGAGTGATGGTCCTTTTCAAGTTAGTTTTTGTGAAGGTTGTAAAGTCTGTCTAGATTCATTTTTTTTGCAGGTGGATGTCCAATTTTTCCAGCACCGTTTGTTGAAAAGCCTATTTTTCTCCACTGTATTTCCTTTGCTCCTTTGTCAAAGATCAGTTCACTGTCTTTATGTGGGTCTGATTATGGTTTCTCTATTCTATTCCATTGATATATTTGTCTATTATTTTGCCAATACCACACTGTCTTTTTTTTTAACTTTTTATTTTATATTGGAGTATAGCCAATTAACAATGTTGTGGTAGTTTCAGGCGCACAGCAAAGTGACTCAGCCATACATATACACGTATCCATTCTCCCCCAGACTCCCCTCCCATCCAGGCTGCCACTTAACATTGAGCTGAGTTCCTTGTGCTATACAGTAGGTCCTTGTTGGTTATCCTTTTTAAATATAGTAATAGGTACCACACTGCCTTGATTACTGTAGCTTAATAATCTTGAAGTCAGGTAGTGTCGGTCCTCTGACTTTGTTCTTCTCCTTCCATACTGTGTGGGCTATTCTGGATCCTTTGCCTCCCCAGATAAACTTTAGTATCAGTTTGTTAATATCTACAAAATAATTTGCTGGGATTTTGACTGGGACAGAGTAATTTTTGAGAGTTTATCATTGTAAGCAGTAGGAATGCTAGTCCAAAACAAGTATCAAAGTCTTGCCCAGCACTGACTGATTTTGCTAGAAAAGTCTAAATGTCCAGACTCTGTTTTCAGTATTCTTAAAATCCAGTTGGAAAGAAATGGTTAACACAGGAAACAACTAGAGAACAGAAAGGGCAATGTATGACTTAATATTACTGGGGTAATAAAACCAGTCAATGCATTAGGAGTTCAGAGAAGAAAAGGATTCAATCAAATATATTTTCATATATGAACATCCAGGTTCTGTGCATCACCCAAACTTTCCTTGAAAACTCTGCTTGGCATAGCGTGTGCGCAAGGCCACGTTTTTGAGTGTGACTGCTATTTCTCAGGTACCAGAGGTCTAGGATTCTGAGATGGCCTAATGGTACCTTGTCAGGCAATAAGGATCTTGATAATGTATACGAAGGCTTGCCCTTGGCCAGGACACTGGAAACAAAGTTCTTAATAGAAATTCATTATTCTTCTTTCTGCTTATGAGCATTCAGCTTCCACAGATCCACCCTGGATTGCCCTGGGGAGCGAGGTTGACAGATATCTGTAGTGCTTTACTAATCAGAATTTGAATCCTAACGAGTCCAACTAGCTAATTCAAGTAATATTCCAACAAGAGAAGGAGAAAGGCAGAGAGGGAAAGAGAAAAAAATGTTTGGGTAGCTTAGCCATCTTGACTTTCACTAACCTTCGATGTTTGAGAACACGGCTTCACTTAGATCTCTTATGTGCTGCAGCACATAAAGGCTATGAACCGCCTTTGAACATTACATACCTTGTGAACCTGTCTGCCAAGTCAATTAACTTTTACAATTCCATCTCCGACTGAGAACTGCAAAAGGACATTCTCATACTGTTGCTATGAATGAAAGAGAGCAAGAACTCCTCAAAACTGAAATCTTTTTAAAATCCTCAGAACGATCAAACACAAACCATGGGATAAACTGCAATAATCAGAACAACATATAGACTGCTCATCAATTCAGTGAGAGCCAACCACGCACTTCCTAAAAAGAAGGAATTCTATCTGGCTTCTTGAATTTAGCGTGTGGCAAGGGAGCCCTCTGATACCTCCACGTATTGATCACGACTTCAGTTACTACAAGAATTTCACAAACAAAATTCATTGCGTACAGGTGAAAGGCACTTTGCACAATGAACTTCAAAAGCAGATTCTTTCTACAAACCAGCTATCTACTGAGATCCTTGAGCTACTGGGGTCAGAATGAAACAGAGTGGTCAGCAATTGCCTAGTGAATTTTTGATAAATAAATTAAGCTATTCTCAGGAAATAAAATTTCTATTCTTTTTAATAGCATCTTTGCTTCTTTTTTTCCTAGAATAGTCTGATATTTAGTAACGCTGTTATTACCCATGTGCTCAGACAAAAATATTCACATTGTTTATGAGTTTATAAGCTACTAATAGGAATATTTAAAATATTATGCTTCTTTCTATCTCCAAGCATTTATTTATTTAACAAACATTTATCAATTTCTGCCTGTCTTCCAGGCTCTGTATCAGGCCCTGAGGATAGAGTGGGAAGCAAAACTTAGCTCCTGGATTTAAGTTCACAGATATTCACAAATAATTATAGCAAGTGATACATACCCTAACAGAGTGGCCTTCAAGGTCCTATGGAAACTCAAGGAGGAGATGACATATAAATAGAGAAGGATGAGCAGGTGTGTGCTTGGCAGAGTGTACAAGGAAGGACATTCCTGGCAGAGAAGCTGTACCTGCAAAGACAGGAAGGGGTCACTCCACACAGAACAGAGTAGGTGGTCTCCTCTGGCTGTGCCCACGGTACAGAAGGAGAGGGCTGGGAAAGAAGCTGGGTAGTCAGTGGAAGCACCCTAGAACTGGTACACCATGCTCGGGAGTTTAGACCTCCTCCTGCAAGGAGCGGGGAGCCACCAAAAGACGTTAAGCAGGACATAATCAGATTTGTGCTTACATATTCCTCTGGAAACAGCACAGAGAATGGACTGGAGGGGATAAGACTGGAAGCACAGGAACAAGTTAGGAATTTATACAATTGTCCATTCAAGAAAGGATGAGCACGATGTAATATTATTTAACCACTGAAAAGAACTAAAGTACTGTACATGCTACAACAGGGATGAACCTCAAAACACTATGCTAAGTGACAGGAGCCAATCACAAAAGGCCACATATTATATAATTCCATTCATAAGAAGTATCCAGAATTGGCAAAACTATAGAGATATAAAGTAGCTTCATGGTTGCCAAAGGCTAGGAGGAAGGAAGGACTGGGAGAATGGTTAAGGGGTACTCTTTGTGGGGTGATGAAAATGTTCTAGAATTGATTGTGGTCATAGATGCACAACTCTGTGACTATACTAAAAGCCACTAAATCATACACTTTAAAAGGGTGAGTTTTATGATATGTGAATTACATCTCAATAAAAATATTTTTTCTAGAAAAACAATGAAGTGGGAATGAGAGTAGTGACAATTCTCTGATTCTTACTGGCTGAGCTGGGTGGATAGGGCCACCACAAATCAGGACAGGGAATTCAGAGGATGACAAGTTCCTTTGTGGACATTTTGGTTTGTAATGCCTATGAAGCGTCAAGATGGTAATGAATAATGGCCAGGGGAACTTAGAAGAGTCCAGGCGGAAAGATTTGAAATATTCAGCACATACTTTGTACTAGTGTCTATGGAGGACACGTGGGGTGAAAAGAGGCCAGGGCTAGACCACTAAGTAATGTTGTGTTTGAGGGACAGAAGAGGTGCTTTCAAAGGAGAGTGAGAAGAAGCTACCAGAGTGCAAAGAGGTAAATAAATAGCCTAACACCTGCTGAGCCCAGTCATGTCACTAACTCAGTGTTTCAAAACACCTGGGAGCATTTCCAAACATGATTTTGTTTAATCAGGGAATCTGGTGGTCAACTGCGCCCATTCTGGAATCTGTAGGACCGCCATTGCCCTGTGACTCAGCCCACTAGCTGGACACCGACCACCGGCTTTGGCACTGTCCTGAAACCTAGCCTACCTGCCTTTGCTCACCTGTCGCAGGACTGGGAACATGCCGTTTTCATTTTCCCTGTTCTGCTAATGAAGTGATTATGTTCAGCTTTCATCATAATTAGCACTCATTTAGTTCAAGTGCTTTGTAATTAATCTTTCATGCTAATTAATCTTGTTATACATTAATACATCACAAAACATGCAAAAGCAAAACACTCTTCTTACTTGCAAATTAAATTAAGCTTCTTCACAATAAAAGCAGAGTGGAAGGAAACGTAACTAGACAAATCGGACCACAGAAAACCTCCATTTGCTGAAGAACTGCTCTGGTCTGCATCAAATTTTGCATTCAGAAAATTGGAAAAACAAGCTCAACCAAACCATACCTTGTCCCATTTTTCTCAGTTAGCAGGACATCCCTTCTCAACTAGCTTATGATTTAAAAAAATAAAGAGATTTTTCAAAACTCATTTTTATTCTTTATTCGAATTTTCAATGTGGAATTATGAGCAAATGCTGCCATGGTAGGTGTTGCAGATTATGTTCTTTATTATTACCTTCCAAGCAATAAACAGGCCTCACTTCTGTAAATCCTGCTTTATGATTTTATACAATCTCTTTCACGTATTTTTTCTGTTTTGATCCTCACAGCAACCTGGGGTGGAGACAGCACGGTCAGAAGAGAGGCTGCTTGTGTTTAAACTCTGATTCTGTTTCCCTAGCTATGTGGCCCTAGGCATGTCACTCTCTGTCTTGTTTTCTCATTTCTAAAATGATTGCTACTCATTGGGGTTGCTTGAAGATTAAACGAATTCATATATGCAAAATGCTTAGAACTGTGCCTGGTATAGAGTAAATGCTCAATAAATATTACCGTTGACATTTGAGCAACGTGGGGAAGGGGGATGGGTTAGGGACAATGACTACCCTCCCACCCCTGTAGTCAAAAATCTGCAAATGGGCTTCCCTGGTGGCGCAGTGGTTGAGAGTCCGTCTGCAAATGCAGGGGACATGGGTTCGTGCCCCAGTCTGGGAAGACCCCACATGCCGTGGAGCGGCTGGGTCCGTGAGCCATGGCCGCTAAGCCTGCGCGTCCGGAGCCTGTGCTCCGCAACAGGAGAGGCCACAACAGTGAGAGGCCTGCGTACCGCAAAAAAAAAAAAAAAAAAAAAAAATCTGCAAATAACTTTTGACTTCAAAAAACTCTTAACTGCTAATAGTCTTTTGCTGACCAGAAGCCTTGTGAAAACACAAAACAGTCGATTAACACATATTTTGTATGTTATATGTATATCTACATATATTTTATGCATTCATTACATATCTTTTTCTTAGTTTTTCGATATTTCTAGGCTATAAGGTTCGTCTGCAAGTTTTTTCAAATTGCCACAAATCCCCAAAAAGTTTTTCTATATATCTATTGAAAAAAATCCGCATATAAGTGGACTCACGCAATTCACACCTGTGTTGTTCAAGAGTCTGCTGTATTAATATTGTAGTCACCATTCTTATCAATGTTTCCTGAGACCAGAGGCATAGAAAGACAAAGCTATTCAAATAGCACATAGCAGGACTCCTGTCCCTACCTATCAGGATTTCAGATGCTTTTCCCTCGGCCACTGGGCCAGTAACAACTGGGGCTTTGGGGCATAACACAGTACCTTGGTGAATACCCCCAGAGGACTCTGGGTGATGCTGAACCAAGGGGGCCTCCAGGATCAGAGTGCTGGAAAGGCCCCAACTGCAAGCCTACCCCGTGAGGGCCAGGCTTTTGGCTGGCTACCCTCCAGCTCAGGGATGCAGCATAAACCTTGCTAATTATTTGTCCATCCAGATGAGAGTCACCTAACACACATTTCCAAATGGTAATCTGCCATCTTTTTCTACATTAAGACCCAAACATTATGACAAGCATGTTGGTCTGTGTGACCAGGGTTTGTGCAGGCATTCTTGGTGTCCCTTCCATAAGGGACCCAGGCCCTTTGTTTGTATCTCTTAAATGGCACTCTGAGCCCTTCTTTTATGCATGTGGCAGGAATCTGGTTTATCCCCAGGTGCATCACCTTGCCTTGCTCCCCATCAAGGCCTGGCTTCCATTTGCTTCCATTCATATGGATTTAGGAGCCAGCACAGTAGGATGCCATAGGAAAGCTCTAAAATCTATTCTGTACTTCTCCACAGCAGTTATAAATATTAAGAAAAGGATCTGATTCCTGAATCCTCTGATCTTAACCAGAACAAGCCATATGATAATTATCATTAATAATAACAATTTGTATAGCAATTTTCAGATTACAGAGTTTTTTCTTTTTTAATCAACTTTACCTCATTTGATACTCAAAATGGTCAGGGAAATTATATTCCTCATTTTACAAATAAAGAATCTGAATGTTCAAGTGCCTAGTTTGAGGCTAAAGAGCCAAAAGACATGAATAAGGTTTCCTGATACAAATCCGATGTTATTTCTACAAAAACTTGTTACCTCTTTCAAAGTATGAAAGATATTCTGGGTATGAATTTTCCATTTGTTATGTCATCTTTTTTCCTTTTTAAAGATTTATTTTTTAAAATGAAATAATTTCAGATTTACAAAAATGTTTTAAAAATAGTACAATGAATTATGCATACAGTCAGTCTTCTCTATCCACGGGTTCCGCATCCGCAGACTCAACCAACTGCAGATGGAAAATATTTGGGGAAAAAATTGCAGAAAGTTCCAAAAAGCAAAACTTGAAATTGCTGAGCACCAGCAAGTATTTACATATTAGGTATTAAAAGTAATCTAGAGATGCTTTAGTATACAGAGGATGTGCACATGTTATATGCAAATACTACACCATTGTATATAAGGGACTTGGGCATTCACAGATTTGGGCATCTGCAGGGATTCCTAGAATCAATCCCCCATGGATACAGAAGGATGACAGTACTCTTCAGCCAGCTTCCCCAAATACTTACATTTCACATAACTACAATACAATCATCAAAATCAGAAAATTAGCATTGATACAACATCATTATCTAATATTTAGACTTCATTTAAATTTCACCAATTTTCCCATTAACATATCTGATCTAAGAGCAAATCTAAAATCACATGTTGCATCAATTGTTGTATCTCCTTAGTCTTCTTTAATCAATAACAGTTCTTCAGTCTTTGTCTTTGATGACCTTGGCACTTGGGAAAAGTACGGGGTGGGCCAAAAAGGGCCTTCAGTTTTTAAGTAAAAATAAAAGACACATTTTTCATTTTCATCAAGAACTTTTTCTTTTTTTTTTTTTTTTTTTGGTACGCAGGCCTCTCACTGTTGTGGCCTCTCCCGTCGCGGAGCACAGGCTCCAGATGCACAGGCTCAGCAGCCATGGCTCACGGGCCTAGCCGCTCCGTGGCATGTGGGATCCTCCCAGACCGGGGCACGAACCCGTGTCCCCTGCATCGGCAGGCGGACTCTCAACCACTGTGCCACCAGGGAAGCCCCCAAGAACTTTATTGAACAACGTATTCACCGTTTTGTTCCACTACCTTCTGCCATTTTTCAGGCAACTTCGTAATTCCATCTTCCCAAAGCTTTTTATCTTTTTGAGCAAAGAACTGTTCCAGGTGCCTTTTACAGTCTTCCAGGGAATTGAAATTTTTTCCATTAAGAGAATTTTGTAAAGACCGAAATAAATGGAAATCCGAAGGTGCAATGAATATGGCAGATGAATCAGAACTTCCAAGCTGTAACAGTTTTTGCCTGGTCATCAAAGAAACATGTGGTCTTGCGTTATCCTGATGGAAGATTATGTGTTTTCTGTTGACTAATTCTGGATGCTTTCCGTCAAGTGCCGCTTTCAGTTGGTCTAGCTGGGAGCAGTACTTGTTGGAATTAATCACTTGGTTTTCCAGAGGAACTCATGATAGAAGACTCCCTTCCAATCCCACCATATACACAACATCACCTTCTTTGGATGAAGACCAGCCTTTGGCGTGGTTGGTGGTAGTTCACTTTGCTTGCCCCACGATCTCTTCCTTTCCACAGTGTTGTACAGTATCCACTTTTCATCGCCCGTCACAATTTGTTTTAAAAATGGAATGTTTTCATTACATTTTTCAGTAGAGAATAGCGTGCAGAAATATGGTCAAGAAGTTTTTTTTCATTTAACTTATGTGGAACCCAAACACAAAGTGATTCACATAACCAAGCTGGTACAAATGATTTGCATGGCTTGATGTGGATATTTTGAGTATGTTGGCTATCTCCCACATGGTATAACATTGATTGTTCTCAATTATTGTTTCGATTTGATCGCTATCAACTTCAACTGGTCTACTCGACCGTGGAGCATCATCTAGCGGAAAATCTCCAGCACAAAACTTCACAAACCACTTTTGACACGTTCGATCATTCACAGCACCTTCTCCATACACTGCACAAATCTTTTTATGTATTTCAGTTGCATTTTTACCTTTCTTGAAATAATAAAGCATAATATGCTGAAAATGTTGCTTTTTTCTTACATCTTCAATATTAAAATGGCTACACAAAAATTCACCAATTTTGATGAGTCTTGTTTTAAATGTACACTGATACGATAGCTGTCACACAACAGTCTAACAAAACTGTTTCGAATGAAGTTAAAGACAACTAAGTGCTCCTAGAGCCATCTTACAGGAAAAAAACAAACGAACTTTTGGCCAACCCAACACTAGCCAATTCATTTGTAGACTGTTCCTCTATTGGGGTTTGTGTGATGAGTCCTCATAATTAAAGTCAGCTATGCATTTTTGGAAAGAATGCCACAGAAGTGATGTTGTGTTCTTCCCAGTACATCATATTAGGAGGCACAAGATGTCAATTAGTCTAATTACTGATAATGTAAACTGTGATCACAAGGTTAAGTGGTATCTTCCAGGTTTCTCCACTGTAAAGATATTTCCCCTATTTGATTAGTAAATATCTTCTGGGGAGATACTTTGAGACTACATAAGTATTCTGTTTCTCATCTTCTTTTCACTCACTACTTATTTGCTGAACAGTAATTTTCTATTTCCATCATTCTTTCTTCATTCATTAGTTGGAATTCTTTTCTAAAGAAAAACGGTTCCTCTCCCCTATTTATTTATTTATGTACAAACCCAAATATGATTCCTTTATTATACGTGTTTTAATTTATTAATATCATTACTTGATTTGCTGTTCAAATTGCCCAGATTTGGCCAGTGAGAGCTTCTTCAAGTTGGCTTCTGTATTCTTTTGACATGTTACTATCGTTTTTCTCACTAGCTCCAAAATGGGCCAGGTACATCTTGTATTTTCCCATCCCCAGCCCTAAAATCAGGTGTTTTCTGAGTGTATCTGATTTTGTTTATTGAAGAATGATATTTAGAAACAAAGCTTTTGTTCTGTATGCGCTCATTTGTCATGGGGCTTCATTGCCTCTAGGCATTCTCAGCAAGCAAAGCTAAGACATACACACACACAAACACACACACCTATATAAATTTCTTTGTTGGTAAATAGAGATAGTGTTACTCTTTATTTACTAATTCTTTTACTTTTAATAGATTTTTCTTGTTGCATTGCATTGGCTAACATCTCTAGTACAATACTGAATAGTAGTAGAGATAGTAGGTATCCTTGCTGAGTTTCTGATCTTAGTGGAAATGCCTCTAGAGTTTCCCCTTTAAGTAAGATGATGGATTTTAGGACGAAGGTATATATGTCATGTTAAGGTATCCATCAGTTCTTATTTTCTTGAACATTTTTATCAGCAAGAAGAAATCCAAATCCAGGCAGAAAGTATGGGAAGAAAGACACAATGGCAAACATGGACACTGATAAAATATGCCAGTGTATTAACTATAAAACTCTTCACACCTCTCTTCATCCACCCTTGCCATAGCCTTTCTATTGTCAGAGTCTCATTCCCTGCCCCTGGACTTTGGGGTTAGTCATTGTTTTGGCCAATGAAATGGCTAAAAAGAAATGACAGTGTGCCAGTTCTAAGACTAAATATTAAGAGCCCTCACATATTTTCTATTGCCCACTTATGACTTTGCCATTGCCACGAGAAGAAGCTCTTCCCCTGTACAGCTGTTGCCCTGCAGCATGGGCACTCAAATAAATACATATAGAACAGAGGTTCCCTAGCCAAACACAGACCTATAATGAGAAGCAGATCTGTACAGCACAGCACAACACAGCTTAGATCAGCAGAGCCCCAGCTGACAAGTGTTCAGTGAACCAATCCTTTATTTTAGATTCCATTTGCTTACTTGGCATAAAAGGGAGAAATAACGCCTATAATCTCTTGCCAACCATTTTGAGCCCTTGTTTTGAATAAGGTACTTTTGTATTTTGCTAATCTGCCAGACCAGCAGCATTTTTTAATGCTAGGATCTACGTTATAGCCTCCAGTTCCCAATACTATTCTTTAGGTCTTTGAATCTCTTTTATGCTATTGCAATCACAGTGATTTATCTGCATTTATTTTTTGTCAGTTGGGCCTAGAATATTGTGGGTGTTGTCCAATATTTGATACAGTGGTTCCAGCTCATTTCTTTCAGGGAGGCATTTGGGAGTAGTAATCTTCCTAACATCGTTTTTTTACAATAGCCTGAGGAAGAATATGAATTCTATTGGTCCACTATCTCCTGTGCACCATTAAGTTTACCTTTTGAATCATAATCAATAGCTCCTATCTAATCTCTAATCAATTTTCCCTCTGATTTATTCTTAAGAACTCTTCTTTCTAGTTTTGGAGGCTTTTACATTCTTTGGCAAAATCTCTTTTGACTTCCTATAGTCTACCATTTGTAGGTTATTCATGCTCCCAGTTTGGCTCCTTCTATTTTTTGAAAAACATGTTTTCCTTGTAATAACCTCTTTGCTTCTAGCAGATAGGGATAACATAAACTTAACAAGAGTTAATTATGTTAGCAAATTTTCCATTCACACCGACACTATGCAAAACATGTGTACTAAGCAGTGATATTCAAGGTGTCCAGGAAACTGAAATAACATCTGGTTGCAATAAGCTTCCACCAAAGTGCAGGGAGTGCAGTCCCCAAACTGCTGTAAAGGAGCTCAAGGCAAATCATACTTCTATGAAAAATTGATGTAGCATCAAACATGATATAGCCTTAGACATTTCGGTGAGCTTGTGTTATGAAAAGTGTAACTCTTGTGTTTTATACCTGCATGCAGTGAAAGTATCAGAAGTGTCTGAAAAGGCTATCTCATTACTTAGACTCTTAAATTGCCATCCTGCATTTTTAAAAGTCACATAAAATAATGGATTTGTGATATGAAGAATGCATTGATATCTCTGAGTTTTATCTCTGGAGTGAAAAAAAAATAAGGCAGTATTTTAAAGAGTCACCAAGTTCAGTGTTTATGACAATAATAAAAACTTTCAATAGAGAATGTTCTAAAAGAGATTTGAACGGGATTTGAAGAGATTTTTATACGGGATACAGTACAAGACGGAGACACTAAGTTTATGTAGTGACAAATAGTCATTTAGGAAAGAACTGATGCTTTCAAGCAACCATAGGTGATTTACAAGCAAACAGGATCTCAAGTAGTAATGCAGGAAAAACTGAACACCACAATTTCTGTTCTCAACTGGAAATAATCTAGAAGTTCAGTTAATGCCAAGCAGCAAGCTCAAGGATACTTACCAGGAAGCTGTGATCTTGTTTTAGTTAAAGAATCTCAAAGATTTCACTGAAGCTACCAACTTGACTATTTTGTAAGTATTGTTTTGCTGCCAGGCTTGGGAGTGGAGTGTTGAGTCAGTTCTCAGCATCATCATCGCTGGTCCACACAAGGCTCCAGGACTTTTGCTTTTATGTTTTTTATTCCATTTTATCCCAATTCTCCACTCCCATTCCCTTTCCCCACAGGCAAGCATTCTAATGTATTTGTAATCATTCATTTAGTTAATACTTATTGTATGTATGCCTATTGTGTGTCCGTTCAAAGGGACAGGAATACATCAGTGACCAAACCAGAATTAAAAAATTAACTGCCTTCTGGGAACCTACCTCCCAGTGAGGGATGCACAATGAAAAATTAAGTAGTAAATATTATTAAAGGATAAAAAAATACTATGGGGAAAATAAAACAAAGAAGAGCAAGGAGAAATGCTGGGAGGTAGGGCTATTTTAAACAGGTTGGCCAAGCAAAGCCTTACTCAGGAGGTGACATTTGAATAAAGATGTGAAGAAGGTGAGCATGTAAGCCATGCAGATACACAAGAGAAGCCCTTGGGAACAGCCAGTACAAGTCTCTGGAGTACCAAGGATCTGGTGAGTATATATTCACTTATATATATATACTCACATGCTCTTGCAAAATGTATATTATTGTTTTAGGTGTTTAGGTGTATGTTAATTTTCATAATTCCATTTGTAATAGTCTGGGTTCTCCAGAGAAACAGAACCAATAGGAGGTATACACAGAGAGAGAAATAAAGATATACATATAGATATATAGATATAGACGTAGATATAGATATACTGTAAGAGATTGGCTAAGGTGATTTTTGAAGGCTGAGAGGTCCAAGATCCACAGTCAGCAAACTCAAGACCCTGGAGAACTGATGATATAGTTCAGTCCAAGTCCAAGTCCAAAGGTAGGAGAAGACCAATGTCCCAACTTGAAGACAGAGGCTGAGAGAAAGAATTCTTTCTTACTCAGCCTTCTGTCCTATTCAGGCCTTCAGTGAATTGAATGAGGCCCACCCACATTGGGGAGGGCACTCCACTTTACTCAGTCTTCCGATTCAAATGCTAATCTCATCCAGAAGCACCCTCACAGACACACCCAGAAATAATGTTTAACCTAATATCTGGGCACCCAGTCAAGTTGACACATAAAATTAACCATCCCAGTATTGTATTGGTTTTCTCATCCTGTTTCTTACTTTTACTCAGAATAACGTTTTTAAGATCAATAGTTGTGGTAGGCAGAATGCTAAGATGGCCCCCACAATCTTTGCCCCTGGTACATGATGACGTTATGTTACATGGCAAAGCAATATTGTGGATATAATTATAGTTACTAATCAGTTGACATTAAGATAAGAAGATGATCCCAGCAGGCCTAACCTCATCACCTGAGCCCTTTAAAAGCAGCTGTCTCTGGCTTCTTGCAAAAGAGGAAGTCAGAGAAAACCCAAGCATGAAAACGATTCAACGCACCGTGACTGGTTTAAGGATGAAAGCAGCCATGTGATGAGGAGTGGGGTGACCTCTAGGGGTTAAGAGCAGCCCCTGGCTGACAGCCAGCAAGAAAACAGCAACCTCAGTCCTACAACTGCAAGAAACTGAGTTCTGCCAACAACCTGATTTGGTGGATTCTCTCCCAGAGCTTCTAGATAAGAACCCAGTCCCACTGACACTTTGTTTTTTTTCTTTTTTTGCGGTACGCGGGCCTCTCACTGTTGCAGCCTCTCCCCGTTGCGGAGAACAGGCTCAGCAGCCATGGCTCACAGGCCCAGCCGCTCTGCAGCATGTGGGATCTTCCCGAACCGGGGCACGAACACGTATCGCCTGCATCGGCAGGCGGACTCTCAGCCACTGCGCCACCAGGGAAGCCACCACTGACACTTTGATTTCAGCCTTGTGAGACCCTGAGCAGAGAACTCAGTCACACAATGCCTGAATTTTTAACCTACAGAACTACAAGATAATAAATGGGTGCTGTTTTAAGAAACTAAATTTGTGGTAATTTATTACACAGCAATAGAAAATGAATACAGTAATGTTGCTGTACATTTTATTTATTTAAAAAACACATGCAGTAGTGTTTTTTGCTTCACATGAGGCAAGAGTCCAAGAACTTTACAAGTATTAATTCCTTTAATTGTCATAACTCAGAGATACCGGTTTTATTATTTTTTCCCATTTTACAGAAGAAGAAACTAAGAAACAGAGAAGTTAGGTTACTTGCCAAATGGCAGTTGCAAAACCAACAGTCAAACCTAGGTGATCTGGTGTGGGATCATTGTTCAAACCCCGCATCTGGTTCTTTGCTTCTAGCTGCTGCATAATATTTCATACTGTGCATCTCCCACACTTAACTCTTAATTTTCTAGGGATGGATTTCTCATGGCCCTGCACGAGAAGCTCACCAAAGACAATCCCACAAGGAGTTTCATAGGTCCTAGGGTACACATGTAATGTGACTAAGTACTTCTGCATGGTCCTCTAGAATAACCCATTTGTCCACACCACCAGCAGCCCATCAGGGCCGCCATATGTCTGCCATGGGCATTTTCCAGCTTTGCAATTCCAGCCAATCTGATGAAAAGTGATATTTCAAATGGGTGGAAGATCTAAATAGACATCTCTCCAAAGAAGACATACAGATGGCCAAAAAGCACATGAAGAGATGCTCAACATCACTAATTATCAGAGAAATGCAAATCAAAACTACAATGAGGTATCACCTCACACCGGTCATAATGGCCATCATCAAAATATCTACAAACAATAAATGCTGGAGAGTGTGTGGAGAAAAGGGAACCCTCCTACACTGTTGCTGGAAATGTAAATTGGTACAGCCACTATAGAGAAGAGTATGGAGATTCCTTAAAAAACTAAAAATAGAACTACCATATAATCCAACAATCCCACTCCTGGGCATATATCCAAAGAAAACCATAATTTGAAAAGATACATGCACCCCAATGTTCATTGCAGCACTATTTACAATAGCCAAGACATGGAAGCAACCTAAATGTCCATTGACAGAGGAATGGATAAAGAAGATGTGGTAGATATATACTGTGGAATATTACTCAGCCATAAAAAAGAATGAAATAATGCCATTTGCAGCAACATGGATGGACCTAGAGATTGTCATACTGAGTGAAGGTAAGTCAGACAGAGAAAGACAAATATTATATGATATCGCTTATATATGGAAACTAAGAAAATAGTACAGGGACTTCCCTGGTGACGCAGTGGCTAGGACTCCATGCTCCCAATGCAGGGGGCCTGGGTTCGATCCCTGGCCAGGGAACTAGATCCCATATGCATAATGCAACTAAGAGTTCGCATGCCACAACTAAGGAACACACACGCAGCAACTAAGACCCGGCACAACCAAGTAAATAAATAAATATTTTAAAAATAATAAGGGCTTCCCTGGTGGCGCAGTGGTTGAGAGTCCGCCTGCCGATGTAGGGGATACAGGTTCGTGCCCCGGTCCAGGAAGATCCCACATGCCGCAGAGCGGCTAGGCCCATGAGCCATGGACACTGAGCCTGGGCATCTGGAGCCTGTTGCTCCGCAACGGGAGAAGCCACAACAGTGAGAGACCCGCGTACCGCAAAAAAATAAATAAAAAAAAAAATAATAAAATTTTTTAAATTAAAAAATGGTACAGATGAACTTATTCACAAAACAGAAATAGAGTCATAGATGTAAAAAACAAACTTATGGTCACCAGAGGGGAAAGGGAGGGGAGGGATAAATTGGGAGACTGGGATTGACATATACAGACTACTATGTACAGATAACTAATAAGAACCGACTGTATAGCACAGGGAACCCTACTCACTACTCTATAATGGCCTATATGGGAAAAGAATCTAAGAAAGAGTGGATATATGTATATATATAACTGATTCACTTTGCTGTACATCTGAAACACATTGTAAATCAACTATACTCCAATAAAAATTATTTTTTAAATATAAATAATTAAAAATTGAAATTAAAAAAGCGAGAGAACTGAATTTCAAGGAAATTAAAAGAATTTCCTGAGCTCTTAGAGATATTTTTAAATTAATTAATTAAAATTATTTAATCAATGTAAAAAAGTGATATTTCATTGCTTTTTTTTTTTGCTGTACGCAGGCCTCTCACTGTTGTGGCCTCTCCTGTTGCGGCCTCTCCTGTTGCAGAGCACAGGCTCCAGACGCACAGGCTCAGCGGCCATGGCTCACGGGCCTAGCCGCTCCGCGGCATGTGGGATCCTCCCAGACCGGGGCACAAACCCATGTCCCCTAGCATTGGCAGGTGGACTCTCAACCACTGCGCCACCAGGGAAGCCCTTCATTGCTTATTTTAAAGGAGAATTTCTCTGTCTCTGTCTCTCTCTCTCTCTCAATATTATTTTTTATTGTGGTAAATATGTATGACAAAAATTTTGCCATTTTTCAGTTGATTAATTCATTAGCATTAATTACATCCATAGTGGTGTGCAACCATAATTATGTATTTCAAAAACTTTTCATCACCGCAAACATTATTGCTTTTCGATTTGCATTTCGCTTTGAGCATCTCTTCATATGCTTTCAGTACATTTATATTTGATTCTGCCTTATTCACCATAAGAAAACAAATTAAACTAACAAAGGAAAAGAAGCTCTAAACCCTAACATGGCACTTTGCCTCAGAGTCAGACAGCCTTGAATTTGAACACCAGTTCTTGCCTTTCCAGCTGGCTGACCCTGGGAAAGTCACTTAATCTCTTTGAGCCTCAGTTCTCTTATCTGTAGTACGGAAGTAATAGTACTGACCCCTCTAGGTTTTTCTAAGTATTAAATGAGTTGATATATGTAGAAGGCTTATCACCATTCCCAGCATAAGTATTTCATAAATGGCAATTAGCATTATTATTAACATTAAGAGTAATATTATTAATTATGTTTGGGCTGCCATTTCATCCAAACCTTCCCAGACTCAAAGGGTGGGACAGGCCATCCTCCATGTGGCAGTATCATCCTTACCACCAGTGGACCTAGGCTCAGGATTTTGTGGAGGAAGAAACAGGATTGAGAAATTATTTAAATGCAGAACCAAGTGGAGGGGAAAAGCTTCAAACCATAATCTTAAATAAGGAGCAATCCCCAGACTGCTATGCTAGTAAGGAAGATTTTCCTCCTCAGACTGGGCTGTGTGAGTGCACAGTCCCCAGCAGGCAGTGGATGGACTCCGTGCTCCCTCCCACCCTGCTGAAGAGAAGGAGCTGTCATACTGATAAACATTTGAATCTCAAGGAGTGCCAGATGTACTTTTTTATGGTCTGTTTTTAAGATGCTGTGATATGCTAATGTATGTTTTGGGTCTGAATCCCTTCAATTTAATTGATGACACTAATATGTAAGTAAATAAAATCCGGTAGGTTTCACTTATGTGAGCTATCCATCATTTGTTGTTTTGAAACATGAGTCTGTTTTTACTTCCCACTGTCATTATCTTGTGTCCTCTTCCCAGCAGCATAGACTACAGTCATTTCATTAAACTTGCCAAAATGTAGAAAGGACCGAAGCAAATTAAACCAAAAAATAGCTTTAACATGTAGGAAAATTATTTTTACTCCAAAAATGAGAGTCCAGTAGAATCAGCTCAGTAATGTTTGCACAGTTTTCTTTCTTTATGCAGTTTAATCCAGCTGTTCGCTAACATTTGAAAAAGAAAGAGAAAATTTAATTGCCCTGCTTAAGTCAATTTTAAAGTATACTTAAAATTTTCCGTTTCATCTAGGTGCTTCTCTGCTACTTTTTAGAATTTCTAATTGTAGAATTTGCTTGCTGAAAAGGTGTGTTTTGGGATAGAAAAGAATATTTAGAAATCCTTAACTGCCGCCCCCCACCAAAAAAAAAAAAAAGTGGGCGTGGAAATTTGAAAGAGTACCGCCTAATTCAGCACTAAAACCAGTGTGTGTGTATGAGTGTGTGTGTGTGTGTGCATGTGTGTGTGTGGTATAAAATGTGCTTTTCAAAGTGCTGAGAGGTTGATGGGAATGTTTGATTAGCTCCTCTCAGAAGAGAAAAGGTGCTTGGACCTCTTCTTATTTCTTCTTTAGAATAATTTGGATGGGATCTGTGATGCAGAAAAGCTTAAAGAAAAAAGGATATCCATTCTCTGTGGTGGAAAAATTTTGAAAAAAAAATTCCTTTCTTCAAACAAGGTATGTCTGATGAATTGCTAAGCTATGTAGATAGTTTGATTTCCATTCCTTGTTATGAAAACATGAAAAGGTTATTTACCATTAAGAAACTAGAATACATCCCTTGACCAAGTAATCAGTCTGTACAAATTTCAGTTTCAGGAGAAGTGAGATGGGAGTGGGTGGTAGTTGACATCCTTGAAAACAACTAATATACATATATCAACTATAAATAAATTGTGCTGAGATGAGATTAGAATAAGACTTTCACTGTATCTTTTAAACCAACTTAATTATGGTTAAAATAAGTTGAAAAGTATAATGCTTGTGCAGAGCTTAATTTAAAGGACGTTTAAGTCTTGCCCTTTTTTATACTTTACTTCCTACGTGGAATACAGTAGCAACAGAATGAATTACTTATAACAATGTATGAGGAAAGGATATGGGCATGTTAATGCTAAATTAAAAGAGAAATTATTTAATGTAGATCTATACTTCTCTCTATTCAGACAGATCTCGGAGGAATGTGGCTAGATGTGCAATTCTGTATCTTGTTTACACTGGAAGTGTTTTCTTAGGTTGAATGCTTCTTAAACTGATAAGCCCAAGAAAGGGCTGGCATTGTTAAGTCACTACTGTAGCCCAACTTTGCACAGGGAAACAGGATACGAAATCTCTTTTAAGAATGATTTGTGTTAAACCAGTATAAACATGAAATAAATGCCTCAAGCTCAGGTTAAACAGAGGGGATAAGATTGAATAATTAGACTGGATGGTTTGCTCTGAACAACCTACCGCATCTTTGCCATCCCCAAATGGGGAGGGGAATTCAAGATTTTCTTTGGGTTTATTGTAAATATAAAACCAGGCATTCTTGGCCATGGTGGTTATTCAAAAATGTGAGCACTAAGAAAATAGCATTTTGCCATTACGTTGTGTTGCAATAAATTTGGAAGTTTTCGTGGTAAGTTCTGAGGTTGTTTTTTCCTTTGGTCTCTTCAAAGATGAAAATAGCCTGCAGCAAGGCAAGATCAAATACTATTTGTTTGTGTATTTTCTCTGCTGTGTGTGTGAACTGCAAGCTATGCCGCCCATAGGAGTTGGAAGTGCCTCTCTCTTTTTTTCTTTTTCCTGTCTTTTATTTATTGAATTAAAATACCCTCTTTTGTAAAAGGCTTTAGACAAAGAATTGCAAGACTACAAGGGCTGCATTTTTAATTGCAATATGCTGGTTTCCCAGACTAAGCTTCATTTAAATATATCTTACACCTCACCACTGAAAGGAAATACGTTAGGAACTTTGGAAATGCTTAATATCTATTCTGACATAGCATTTACTTTATGAATAGCGTTCAGAAGATCTAATTATCTTTTTTGCCAAGTTGCTGATCACATGAAGAATAGTTTCTTTCAGAGAAAATGCACTGGGTTTGAGAATGGTTTATGAATAGCATCAGGAGAACAAAAATGCTTGCGCTGTTCCCATCTGTAATTCCTGTAAGACATACTGTAGACAGGAAAGCAGTGCAGTTCAGTGTCATGTCCCAAGCCAGGAACCCTAAATTTCAGTCACAGCTCTGCCACTACCTAGTTGTGTTACCTTGGAAAAGTTGTGTACCAGTTTTTGACTTTTGTTTCCCCATCTGAAAAACAGAAATAGCAATGCCTGCATTCACCCCCTCCCAGGACGGTCATGAGGTACAATATCGATTCTCAGTTTTAAAAGGGTTTTGAAATGTGAAAAGTTCTAAAAAAATTGAATCATTTTTCCCACATATTCAAAAAAAAAAGACCGCATGGGAAGGAATCATTGGTTGTAAAATAAATGTTTCGTGGCCTCCAGGATGTTCCCATGACATATGCCCACGTGTGCGACTTGTCCTCTTCTTGCTAGTTTGGAGGCATGAGCCAGGTATCAAAAGCAGTGGGTGCAGAGAACACTGCTCTGTCACTGGGAGGGCTTTCTAGCTGTGTGACCTTGGGGAGGTTACTCAATATTCTCTGTGTCTCCATTTCCTCACAAGTGAAATGAAGAAGTTGGACAAAATAGTCTCTAAGTCTCCCTCCTAATCCTATGGTTCTATGCACCGGAACATCTTCAGTGTTAAGACACGGCCAGGCCAATTTCACTATTGAGACTCTCCATATACTACAAAATCAAAACAGGGCTATGGAACCTATGGTATATTTAAAATGTTTATGTTTACCTAACTAAAGACTTTAACATACACAAAAATGAAAAGTAACATAATTTTATGTGAATGAAATATAATTATGTGTGTATACATATATATGTGTGCATGTACATTTACATATATCTATCCATAATGTACTGAGGACAGTTTGGTTCAAGTTGTATGACAGACTTCTTTTAGTTCTCTGGTATATTTCCATGACAGTATAACCTCATGTCAAATATCTAAATTTAAGGCAAGGTCAAGTGGCCCTCCTATGCTATGGATCCTACGGGGGCTTGTCAGGCAGGAGGCTCTGTCACTTCTTAGATGTGTTAACTTTGGCAAATTTTGTAAACCCTCTGGGCCTCAGTTTTCTCATCTGTAAAAAGGGTCTATTATTAGTGGTTACCTTATAGAGTTGTGGCAAAAAGCTTCAACTTGTACCTGGTACAACTGTCAGTACCCAAATGTTAGCAAGTAATTTTTTAACGTATGGGATTGGAATGAAGAACTCAGATCAGCTGTGAAACAGATCATTTGCAATCTTCTTCAAACTTTTAAACATTAACTCTTTGGATGTAGTAAACAAATAGATATGTGGAACTATGTGATATTAATATAATTATTAGAAATTTGTTGCCATCTCTTCATCCAGAGGATCTGAACTAATCAATATTTCAGCAAATATTAAAGCAAGAGAGGCATCTTCTGTGATGTCTGTATTTTGAGAAACCTAAAGGTTCCCCTCTGGCTGCCTGAACATGCGTCTCCCTGTGGTTTGCAGAAGGTGGTGAAATTCCTTGCACCCTGAACACACATACAGTGAGAGACAGAAGTGCAAAGGGAGTTTGCTAGTTTTCACAGACATGAAAGTTCCCTGCGCAAGCAGCAGTGAGCAGCTTCTGCTAGTGCAGAGAACGGGGCGAGAAAGAAGCGACAGACCAGGGCCAATCTAGGCTGTAACAGAAATGGCTTTCTGATAGTGCCGGTTCTTAAATTTTCATTAAGGCCCAGGAGTGCACACAGATAGCCAGGGTCTGACTCCTACACTGGCCTGCACCACTGGGCTTCCCTGCAACTAGCCTCTCCAGCTGCACACCTGCACCCCAACTCCCCTCGCCAGACTCCACTGCCGTGCACAGCCCAAGATGAGACCCTGCAGTGACAGGAGTGCCCGCTGACAGCCAGGGGCCCCACAGCTGCTAATGTGCCCTAAGGTGGCCCCAGTCCTTGCTGCTGACCCTGGCCCTCGCCCCTACATGTGTGTCTGCAACTGGCCCTGCCACTGGATACGCACCTGCAGTTGGTCCCGCAGCCCAGTGCATGCACACCCCCAGCTCCGGCCACCAGTGCTGCCTGCCCTGGTCCCTAGCCACTGGAGGCGCCACTGAGGACCCCAACAGCCCTTGCAGCCACTATGGATCCCCCGCTGCGCTCACCAGGGAGCACAATGCTGCTGACGCTGTGGCCTGAGCTGTCAAGCTATCACATCCCCTTGGACCTGGAGGCAATACAAGCCCCATACGTGGGGCCCTGGCCCACTCGGCCCGGGCCACAGTACGCTGCAGTGTGCCCCCTCCCACAGGCAAAGGTCTCTCCTTACAGAAGTCAGTCCATGAAGTCTGAAAGAGGTGACTGCTCCTTCAAATGCACTGACATCCACACAAGGCTACAGGCATCATGAAGAATCAGAGATAATAATAAATAAATAAATAAATAAATAATAGATAAATAAATAAAATAAATAAAAAATTTTTAAATGTGGTCATAGGGTAGTTTTTTAAAAAAAAGAACCAAATGGAAATTTTAAATAAAAATATACACACACAATTTTTTAAAATAAATTTATTTATGTATTTGTTTATTTATTTTTGGCTGTGTTGGGTCTTCACTGCTGTGCGCAGGCTTTCTCTAGTTGCGGCGAGCAGGGGCTACTCTTTGCTGCAGTGAGCGGGCTTCTCATTGCAGTGGCTTGTCTTTGTTCAGGAGCACGGGCTCTAGGCGCCCAGCCTTCAGTAGTTGTAGCACACGGGCTCAGTAGTTGTGGCTCGCGGGCTCTAGAGCACAGGCTCAGTAGTTGTGGTGCATGGGCTTAGTTGCTCCGCGGCATGTGGGATCTTCCCGGAGTAGGGCTCAAACCCGTGTCCCCTGCATTGGCAGGCGGATTCTTAACCACTGGGCCACCAGGGAAGCCCACACAAACAAACTTAAGTCAGTCTGAGATCATCTAGGTGAATTCCTGTTTACAGGCCAGGAGGTGAAGGGCCAAAATTGCATTCACAATAGAGCAAAGACTCTTTCAGTTTTGTTGATTGCATTTTCCTATGGTTACCACGAAACAAACAGTTGTGGATACTGGATTCAGAGTTTGTTTTTAACCAACTAGCAAACTTTTCCACTCCAACAGACTGCAAACCTTAAAGAAATCCTGAGAGACCGCCTATTGGAAATGCTCGGGGCTGCCTGGGAAGTGCAGGGAGCAGGCACCAGCCGACGCTCTGAGTTGAGACCCATAAAGTCTGCACATCGTGTGGCAACCTGCGAAAGGCAAATCTCTCACACGGCAGCTGTGACTGGAATCCACTGCCGCATTCCTCTAGTGCTTGTACCCTGAGGGAGAAAGGTGAACTCAGATGACAGAGGCCAGAATCCTTCCTGAGTCAAATTCACAGGCCAGGGTCTTGAAACAAAACAAAACAAAAATTCATTTGGTTTAGATTCAGCTTAGAGAATATTTTGTCGTTTGTGTTTGATTCTGGTCTTATAATTAAAAACAAATATTTAGGCCCATTTCTGCTTCCTTATCGCTTTGCAAGATGCTTTTTTCCATTCTTTTTAAGAATGCTAGACATCATTCCTTAGCCATCCGATTGAGTCAAGTGTCCCAAAATCATCTAGAAGATTTCCATGAGAATGGGCCAAAGATCCCTAAAAATCTCTGAGCAGAGAAGGCAAGAAGAAAACTACAGAATTGCGTCCTTTCTGGGGCCCTAGGAGAATTTAGCCCAGTGATGGTCATAAAGCCATGCGGTTCCTTCACCAAGAATCCTAAAATGAAGCCATGGCTAATCCTGGCAGAATCTTACTGAAAGAGATTCGACTGGTGGCTTTACCTCTGCAAGTCCTAAAGTCTAAATAGGCCATGTTTTGCAAGAGGATGGTTATGAGAACGATGATGATGATAGTAATCATGATTAACCACCACCCCAAAAACAACAATAATAAATACTGCCAACACTTACAGAGTTAGTCTTATGTGCTAGGCACTATTCTAAGCTCTTTTTCACATATTAACTCATTTAATTCTAACAGCTACCATAGGAGATGGGTGGTTATTGGTGATTCCCATTATACAGATGAGAAAACTGAGACACTGAGAAGTAAATTGTCCAGGGTCACACAGCCAGTAAGTGATGGAGCTCAACTTCAAACCCAAGCAGTCTAGCTTCAGAGCTCCTATTCTCAACCTGCCAGGCAACAATTACACATGGTCCTGGTTTTTCTATCACTGCATCAAATGAATCTTTACCATCCCTAAAAATACTGTTTTCAAGCCAAGTCAAATTTCTAAGAAATTCATTCCTCATTGTAAGTATAGACTCCCCGGGAATACTGATGGAAGCGCGTGGAGGCATGAAAGTCACAGAAGGCTGTTAGGAAGCGAGGGTTTTTATTTCTGTCATTCTTGAATAACTTCCTGACTTCAGAATCACTTTGCAGATGTGTTGGGAAGACCTGACTCTCAGGGGGAAGGCCAAGGAGCAGACCTCATTGTCAAGTTCTCTGAGTAGCCAGTCCCCAAAAGGTATCCTTTATCTTCATTCTAGGGTTAAACTGGCAACAAGTCACAGAAAGAATTGTACTTCCTTATGACTCAAACTACTTCAGAAAATCACTTTCCCTGATAAAGCCCTCTGCATTGACAAGACTCTAGTAAAAATTGCTCAAATTCTTTCCCTCAGTGAGAGAAAGGCTAAAGTTTGTGCGGACATGTGGTAAAGATTCATAAAAATCACCCTTCGGGCTCTAGTGAGAAGGAATTATGTCTGCCTTTTTTCTTCTCAGAAACAAAAAGAAAAAGAAAATCTATTCCTTTGGGGGAACCCAATGTATAGTTTCCAAGAGATCAGGTCACTGACATCTCAATGAGAAGTGAATTCCCTCCTCTGGGCTCCCTTGGATCCCAGACAGAGAAAACATGCTTTTGATACAAAGGTACACGTCAACTTGCCCGGACTGGATTCACTTTTATAACATAGTGAGTAGATCTGTACTCTGAACAGTAAAAGGGGTCTGGTGAGGCAGAGATACTCAATGACAGCAAAACAAATACCCATTGGGCCACCGCCATGTGCCATCCACAATTCCATGTGCTTCGGAAAAACAGTGAACAAGATAGTCTCCATTCTCCTAGAGCTGCCAATCTGGGACCACACAATAAACAAATACATATAAGAGGTCTAGATCTGGTGGTGATATGGGCTATGAAAAACTTAAGAAAGTAGGATAAGGGGGCTGGACAGACGGGTGATGATTTGCATTGTGTGGTTAGAGAAATGTCTGATAAAGGGACATTTAAACCGAGAGAAAGATGAAGGAAGCCAGGGAGCAACCTATGTGGATAATACGGGAAAAGCAAATGCAAAGGCCCTGAGGTTGGACCATGCTTGGGAGCAGGCTGAGTGAGGAAGACAGGAGGTGAGATCCAGGGTGTCCTTTGGAAAGCAGACACAGAGGGCACCATCCTAACGCTCCCGGATTTTCCCCAGATGCCCCCAGTGCCCACTCACACACTACCTGTGGGGAGCTCCTGCTTCTGCCCTGGATGAAATCTGAGTAGGTCCCTTAATACTGCAGATCACGTTCGGAGGTTTTTAAAAGAGTGTGCTCACATTACAGCCCCAAACAATCTCAGTTCAGTCATTAATGTGGAGGTAATACCTAGGTATTACCTAAAATGAAAATGGCGTTCACAGTTTCATCCCCCACCCCCAGGCTTGCTTTCTGCAGTGGAAGGGGCATGACTTCATTCTCTTTCTCTGCTTCTGCACCTTTATCACCCTTCCCCTTGGCTGCTAATGGTAGTTTCTTCATGTCCAGAGTTGAAGAGTGTGCAGAGAGGAGAGACAAAGGTGACAGAGGTCCTTACTGGTTGGTACTGTTCTGAGCTGGCATCCAGGTTCCCTGGGCTTGGCAGGCATGTACAGCTGTTTCTTGTCCCCATGGAAGCACTTCCATGGGTTCTTCAGAGATGCCCCCGACTTTGCTGGGGACCCCTCAACTGCAGGTCCCAGATGTCAATACATATGAATCTGCTCTGGCTGGGGGTTTACGGTTCCATCCTCAGCCCCTGAGCAGCTGGCAATCGACCTCCAGTGGCTTTCTGCTGCCATCTCCTGAGCTCTCCTTGCACCCGGCTTGGGCAGGACCTAACGCAACCTCAGGCTGACTCTCACACAGCTAGTCTTGTTTGTCACGAGCCATTCCCTCTCCTGTCCTAATCAGGAGTCAGACACCAGTGCACAATGCCCTCAAGCCCAAGGGATGCAACTACTCAGTCTTTTCAACTGGGGTCACCAGGCATCCAAGTTGGACTTCCAAAGGAAGTAACCAAGAACCAGGATCCCCAGCCATCTGCATTCCTCCAGACAACATAAGTGGTGGTAGAAGCCGAGAGGGCAGCTGGAGATCAGAAGGCAGAGTTCCTTTAGGAAAAGTTGTTGGCGTTTTCCCTCTTTCTCTCCCTCCCCAGATGCAGAAGGGGAGCCAGTGGTTTCCCCACTCCCACCCACTTCAAGCAACGGTGAGAGGAGCCTCAAGGAGACCACTTCAGAACATGGAAGTAGTTAGCTCTTAGTCTCAGCTGAAACTAAGACAAAGGATCATCCCATTTTAACATCCCATTACAAAGCCAATTACAATACTCTCAAATGTTTACTTAGATGGGTGTGTTATGTCTGGTTAAACTTAAAAATATGGCTGGTGCATCACTTTACCCTAAATAACATTTGTGAGAGAGAGAAAGCCGTGTGTGAGTTCAGGCCCAAATATGACTCTTAAACACAAAAAATCTCTTAATCTTTATAGCTAAGACAATTTTATCACACAAAGTATGTATTCACTGTGTACATCTAAACTATCGTCAACAGAGTATTTCAAAAAGCCTGGGATAGATGCATCAGGACAAAAACGAAGGTGAAACCATCTTTAGAGTAGTAAACTGGGGTAGTGAGTGGGGTTAAACGTTTGAGGCCTGGAATGGCATTCTGGCTCTGCTACATGTTCACGCCATAACTTACGTATAGCTTACTGAAGATGGACAGCTCACTAAAGTTCTCTGAGCCTCAATTTCGTACCCTGAAAGATGGGCACAATAGTACTTACCTGATAGGATCTCCATGATAAATAAGATCACAACGTGTGCAGTGTGTAGCATACGGTGAGCATTCAACAAATGATATTATTATAGGACTCTAAACTTCTAACACTTTCCATGAAGAGGAACAAAGGACCAATCCCATCTCCTGTAACAGGCCACTAGACAGCTCTGCTGCGACTGTCGGGAGGCTCCGGAAGAGCTGGAAAGGTCCGAGAGGGCCTCTGGAGCACGAGGCTACGCAGCTCCCTTTGGAAAGCTGGGTCTCTTGCTTCTAAATGACTCTCTTTCTGCCGGTCCCCTCTAATTTCTGGGACTTAATCCTCCACAGCCCTCAACAGCTCAGCTGCAGTCACTGCCCGCCTCGACCCCCTCCACTCTCCCCAAACCTCTGGTTGCTGGGATTCAGGAATGCACTTTGACCCGCAGCCCCACGCCTGACTCCCAGCAACACGAGGAGACCTAAAACCCTGTCATCTGAGACGAACCCACGCTTTACCCAGAGGCACACAGGAAGATACTATGGATCTTGCAGACACACCCTCATCTTCCTTCCTACCTCAGCTGGAAGGCTGTGCCAGACACGAAAATGTTTTTCTGGGCCTCAGAATTGAAGACAGACCAAAAAGCACAGAGTGTTCGGGACAGGCAAGGCTCTGGGGATCACAGTTGGACTGAACCAAAGAGCCAGCTCCAGAGCACAGGGGACGGCCCCTTGGCAACCACAAACCTCAGAGCCCGAGGGAGAAGACTCACCGGGAGGAGGGAGGGCTAATCCACAGCGTCAAACACATTAGGTAAAGAAGCTTCTGATGAGAGAAACTCATCTTCCAAAGCTTCCAGGAGAATCTTTGAAACCGAGGACAGTGTCCAGAGGAGCAGTCATTGCCCACCTCGCCTTTCACTGAGATCCTCTGCCCTTCCCCCAGATTTACTGCTCTTCCTGCCCACCCCCCCTTCCATTACAGAGGATAAATAACTCTTGGAAGGAGTTCTTCAGAGCTCATCTGGGGGCATGTCTGCAAACTAGTCTTTTTTCCCACTGGCAATATAAGATCTAAACTACCACTTCAGAAACGTAATTACTGTTTGTAGTCTCACTAGAAATCACTATGGGTTGAAGCTTTTGTGGATGTGGGGTAAGCATTACCATATGTCAGATTCTTAACGAGGTACAAAATGATGGTCTGAAACACCAGAAAAGGCTTTCCCTTTTTGGTTTTGTGACATGTAGAAACATGCTACTTGGATCAATGAATCTAATGGCATGGGCATATATCAGTCATCGAACACACGCATACGCTCTTTTTAATCCACCCAACTGCCCAGGAGTGAGTATCTTTGCGTTAGGATTTGCCCTGAGTGATGCAGTGATCAAGAATGAGCCTGGAGATAGGGATCCTTAGTAGTACACACTTTAGTCATCGAAAGCAAGTATTTATAATATAATATTTATGGTAAATTCCTAGATTGGAACATAAACAAGCATAAGATTCTGATACATACACCGAAAAATAAACACCCTCCTAAACCAGAGTTTCTCCACCCTGGCACTATTGGCACGTCGGGCTGGATAACTCTTCATTGTAGGGGGCTGTCCTGTGTGCTGTGAGAAGTTTAGCAGCATCCCTGGCTCTACCCACTAGATGCCAATAGCATCCCAAGCTCCAAGTTGTAACAACCAAGAATGTCTTCAAATATTGACGAATCTTTCCTGAGGGGTTAAAATCAGCCCTGGTCGTGAAGCATGGTCATAACTGTATTGGCAAGTCCACAGGGACTTTCTGACAGCGTGATTCCAAGGTCTCCCGCTCTCATTTTTCCTCCTAGAGCATCCCAGGCATGCAGGCCGTGTTCTTCTTTCTCAGTGGCTACCACAGTTCTTGGGATTCTTTGATACGCTTCTACCTAGAGCCTGGCTCTCTGGAGACCCCTGCTTACAGGCTACCAAAAGACAAGCACACAAGGCCTTTTCATTTTACATGCCTTCATTTCCCTCCCAATCATTTCAGGGAAACAAGACGTAAACAACAAACATGAAAAGCATTTTGATCAAAGCCTCAAGGAACAGCAACCAATTCAAACTGGCTGGAGTAACAGCGCCCGAAAAACCTTTTACTCTGTTATGCACCAGAGACTGAGTCCAGCTGGGCCTCCTTCAGACTGGAAATGGGACCTGGGATGTGGCCAGGAAATGAGCATCTCCTCTCCCAGATTCTCCCAGGGCCCCGTGCTTTCTCTTCTCCATCTCTCCCTACCTTCAGCTTGGCTCCCAGTTTGCAAGATCATAATTGCAAAATCCCAAGAAAGATCTTGATTGGCCTAGGTTTTTTTGTTTTGTTTTTTCCAGATCATAGGCTTTTGACCAGCTGAGTCTCTTAATTTCAGCGATTGTTATTTCTGCATCTGACTATAATACCTGAACCGCTTACTTCAGGGGTCTTGTGAGATTAAAGCACAGATGTAACCAGTCTTTTAAAAGTGAAAGACACTATACAAATGAGTGGAATTTTTACTTTATAATAATATTATATAATAAATTGTGGTATAGCTCAGAATTTACAGTAACAGTCACGTGAGGAACTTGATATAGTAAAAAGAGCACAAGATTAAAATAGAGAAGATCTGAGCCATGTGACCTTAGGCAAGTCACTTCACTGCTCTGAGTTACAGGAATAATGTCTATCTACTGCCTCAAGAGGATCTTAGGTGGTTTGGATGAGAGAACTGTTGAGAAAACACTCTGCAGATTCTGATATAAACATATCATTACAGTCTTCCCTAGCTGAATTCACTGTATGGAAAGGCACTGTGAGTTAGACAGCAGTCAGGAATAATGTTTCAGCGGCAAGCCAAAATGAAAGGGAAATTTTATCTCATAGAATAGGTGGTCCAGAGGTAGGTCCAGGCTCTAGGCACAAGACAATCAGAGCTCCAGCTCCATTTCTCTGATTCATCTGGCTGCCTTCCTCCTTTATGTGCTGGCTTTTTCCTCAGCCTAACTTGCCCCGTGGTCACAACATGACTGCCAGCATACCTGGAACAACCTGCTCCCTTGTTCATTCCCAACAAGAGAGGCGACCTCACCCTGAAAAACATACGATTAAAGTTTTTCCTTCCTGTCTGTCTGATACATCGTGGGACACAGCCCACCCTTGAATAGTCACGATCAACTGGAGAGAGCCCTGGGATGATGGGCTCAAGCCTGCGGTCCTGAAGCAATCACCAGCAAGGGGGACTATACACACACACACACACCACACACACACACACACACACACACACACACACACACACACACCCCACACACACACACCACACACACACACACCACACACACACCACACACACACACACACCACGCGCACACACCACGCACACATACCACACACACACCACACACACACACCACACACACACCACACACACACACACCCCACACACACACACCATACACACCACACACACCACACACCCCCCCCCCCCC
>NW_020837956.1:14663425-14663962 GCF_003676395.1 Aethalodelphis obliquidens | reverse complement strand
CCACACACCCCCCCCCCCACACACACACACATAAAACCATGCTTGGCATAGACTTGGAATTGGGATCCTCCCCAGGAGCTGGGGATGGACCAGCTTCCTTTGAGCCCTCTGGCTACATTTATTCCATTTACCAAGTTGGGGTTGTGTTATAAAGGAGGAAGCAGGGAAGCAGGTGCTCTGCTTAGGCAACCAAGAGTGTTCGGTCCAGATACCTTGACTCAGGGAATATCTTCAAGGAGCCTGGTGCATCCTTAGGAGCCAACATGTGGAGAAAAGGCAAAAGTTTCCCCTGCCTCCCTTGCCTGTTTGGCTTGCACTTTTCTTTTGGTGTTTCTTTGAGATAAAAGAAAGAAAGAATTGGAAAAAGAAGGGAAATAGAAAGAAAAACTACTGTCCTGTCCGGCTCACTCTCTCTCTCTCCTTGACAGAATCCTGGGGATTGTAATAGTGACCATGGCAACAGGAAATGCAGTGTTACAGGCTGAGCCCAGAGAAATATGATCTGTATACAGTTTTTTTTTTTTTAGTGACTATGAA
>NW_020837956.1:14560557-14663025 GCF_003676395.1 Aethalodelphis obliquidens | reverse complement strand
CCCCCCCCCCACACACACACACATAAAACCATGCTTGGCATAGACTTGGAATTGGGATCCTCCCCAGGAGCTGGGGATGGACCAGCTTCCTTTGAGCCCTCTGGCTACATTTATTCCATTTACCAAGTTGGGGTTGTGTTATAAAGGAGGAAGCAGGGAAGCAGGTGCTCTGCTTAGGCAACCAAGAGTGTTCGGTCCAGATACCTTGACTCAGGGAATATCTTCAAGGAGCCTGGTGCATCCTTAGGAGCCAACATGTGGAGAAAAGGCAAAAGTTTCCCCTGCCTCCCTTGCCTGTTTGGCTTGCACTTTTCTTTTGGTGTTTCTTTGAGATAAAAGAAAGAAAGAATTGGAAAAAGAAGGGAAATAGAAAGAAAAACTACTGTCCTGTCCGGCTCACTCTCTCTCTCTCCTTGACAGAATCCTGGGGATTGTAATAGTGACCATGGCAACAGGAAATGCAGTGTTACAGGCTGAGCCCAGAGAAATATGATCTGTATACAGTTTTTTTTTTTTTAGTGACTATGAAATTGTTTTAAAAATTTTTTTTAACATCTTTATTGGAGTATAATTGCTTTACAATGGTGTGTTAATTTCTGCTGTAACAAAAAGTGAATCAGCTATATATATACATATATCCCCATATCCCCTCCCTCTTGTGTCTCCCTCCCACCCTCCCTATCCCACCCTTCTAGGTGGTCACAAAGCACCGAGCTGATCTCCCTGTGCTATGTGGCTGCTTCCCATTAGCTATTTTACATTTGGTAGTGTATATATGTCCATGCCACTCTCTCACTTCATCCCAGCTTCCCCTCCCCCTCCCCGTGTCCTCAAGTGCATTCCCTACATCTGCGCCTTTACTCCTCTTCTGCAATTAGGTTCTTCAGAACTTTTTTTTTTTTGATGCCATATATATGTGTTAGCATACGGCATTTGTTTTTCTCTGACTTGTTTCACCCTGTATGACAGACTCTAGGCCCATCCACCTCACTGCAAATAATTCAATTTCGTTTCTGTTTATGTCTGAGTAATACTCCATGGTATATATGTGCCACATCTTTATCCATTCATCTGTCGACGAACACTTAGGTTGCCTCCATGTCCTGGCTATTGTAAATAGAGCTGCAGTGAACACTGTGGTACACGACTCTTTTTGAACTATGGTTTTCTCCGGGTATATGCCCAGTAGTGGGATTGCTAGGTGACATGGTAGTTCTGTTTTTAGTTTTTTAAGGAACCTCGATACTGTTCTCCATTCTGGCTGTATCAATTTACATTCCCACCAACAGTGCAAGAGGGTTTCCTTTTCTCCACACCCTCTCCAGCATTTATTGTTTGTAGACTTTTTCATGATGGCCATTCTGACTGGTGTGAGGTGATACCTCATTGTAGTTTTGATTTGCATTTCTCTAACCATTAGTGATGTTGAGCATCCTTTCATGTGCTTGTTAGAAATCTGTATGTCTTCTTTGGAGAAATGTCTATTTATGTCTTCTGCCCATTTTTGGATTGGGTTGTTTGTTTTTTCAATATTGAGCTGCATGAGTTGCGTGTATATTTTGGAGATTAATCCTTTGTCAGCTGCTTCGTTTGCAGATATTTTCTCTCATTTGAGGGTTGTCTTTTTGTCTTGTTTATGGTTTCCTTTGCTGTGCAAAAGCTTTTAAGTTTCATTAGGTCCATTTGTTTATTTTTGTTTTTATTTCCATTTCTTTAGGAGGTGGGTCAAAAAGGATCTTGCTGTGATTTATGTCACAGAGTGTTCTACCTATGTTTTCCTCTAAGAGTTTGATAGTGTCTGGCCTTACATTTAGGTCTTTAATCAATTTTGAGTTTATTTTTATGTATGGTGGTAGGGAGTTTTCTAATTTCATTCTTTTACATGTAGCTGTCCAGTTTGCCCAGCACCATTTACTGAAGAGGCTTTCTTTTCTCCATTGTATATTCTTGCCTCCTTTATCAAAGATAAGGTGACCATATGTGCATGGGTTTATCTCTGGGCGTTCTATCCTGTTCCATTAATCTATATTTATGTTTCTGTGCCAGTACCATACTGTCTTGATTACTGTAGCTTTGTAGTAGAGTCGGAAGTCAGGGAGCCTGATTTCTCCAGCTCCCTTTTTCTTTCTCAAGATTGCTTTGGCTATTCGGGGTCTTTTGTGTTTCCATACAACTTGTGAAATTTTTTGTTCTAGTTCTGTGAAAAATGCCACTGGTAGTGTGACAGGGATTGCACTGAACCTGTAGATTGCCTTGGGTAGTATAGTCATTTTCACAATGTTGATTCTTCCAATCCAAGAACATGGTATATCTCTCCATCTGTCTGTATTATCTTTAACTTCTTTCATCAGTGTCTTATAGTTTTCTGCATACAGGTCTTTTGTCTCCTTAGGTAGGTTTATTCCTAGGTATTTTACCCTTTTTGCTGCAATGGTAAATGTGAGTGTTTCCTTAATTTCTCTTTCAGATTTTTCATCATTAGTGTACAGGAATGCAAGTGATTTCTGTACATTAATTTTGTATCCTGCTATTTTGCCAAATTCATTGATTAGCTCTAGTAGTTTTCTGGTAGCATCTTTAGGATTCTCTATGTATAGCATCATGTCATCTGCAAACAGTGACAGCTTTACTTCTTCTTTTCCGATCTGGATTCCTTTTTTTTTCTTTTCTTCTCTGATTGCTGTGGCTAAGACTTCCAAAACTATGTTGAATAATAGTGGTGAGAGTGGGCAACCTTGTCTTGTTCCTGATCTTAATGGAAATGGTTTCAGTTTTTCACCATTGAGGATGATGTTGGTTGTGGGTTTGTCATATATGGCCTTTATTATGTTGAGGAAAGTTCCCTCTATGCCTATTTTCTGGAGGGTGTTTATCATAAATGGGTGTTGAATTTTGTCGAAAGCTTTTTCTGCATCTATTGAGATGATCATATGGGTTTTCTCCTTCAATTTGTTAATATGGTTTATCACACTGATTGATTTGCGTATATTGAAGAATCCTTGCATTCCTGGGAATTAACCCCACTTGATCAGGGTGTATGATCCTTTTAATGTGCTGTTGAATTCTGTTTGCTAGTATTTTGTTGAGGCTTTTGTGTCTATGTTCATCAGTCATTGGCCTGTAGTTTTCTTTTTTTGTGACATCTTTCTCTGGTTTTGGTATTAGTGTGATGGTGGCTTCGTAGAATGAGTTTGGGAGTGTTCCTCCCTCTGCCGTATTTTGGAAGAGTTTGAGAAGGACAGGTGTTAGCTCTTCTCTAAATGTTTCATAGAACTCAGCTGTGAAGCCATCTGTTCCTGGGCTTTTGTTTGTTGGAAGATGAGGACCGTACACGGTCCTCTCACTGTTGTGGCCTTTCCTGTTGCGGAGCACAGGCTCCGGACGCGCAGGTTCTGCGGCCATGGCTCACAGGCCCAGCCGCTCCGTGGCATGTGGGATCTTCCCGGACTGGGACATGAACCCGCGTCCCCTGCATCGGCAGGCAGACTCTCAACCACTGCGCCACTAGGGAAGCCCTGTTGGAAGATTTTTAATCACAATTTCAATTTCAGTGCTTGTGATTGGTCTGTTTATATTTTCTCTTCTTTCTGGTTCAGTCTTGGAAGGTTGTGCTTTTCTAAGAATTTGTCCATTTCTTCCAGGTTGTCCATTTTATTGGCATATAGCTGCTTGTAGTAATCTCTCATGATCCTTTGTATTTCTGCAGTGTCAGTTGTTACTTCTCCTTTTTCATTTCTAATTCTATTGATTTGAGTCTTTTCCTTTTTCTCCTTTATGAGTCTGGCTAATGGTTTATCAATTTTGCTTATCTTCTCCAAGAACCAGCTTTTAGTTTTATTGATCTTTGCTATCATTTTCTTCATTTCTTTTTCATTTATTTCTGATCTGATCTTTATGATTTCTTTCCTTCTGCTAAATTTGGGGGTTTTTTTTTTGTTGTTGTTGTTCTTCTTTCTCTAATTGCTTTAGGTGTAAGGTTAGGTTGTTTATTTGAGATGTTCTTGTTTCTTGAGGTAGGACTGCATTGCTATAAACTTCCCTCTTAGAACTGCTTTTCCTGCATCCCATAGGTTTTGGGTCATCGTATTTGCATTGTCATTTGTTTCTAGGTATTTTTTGATTTCTTCAGTGATCTCTTGGTTATTTAGTAATGTGTTGCTTAGACTCTATCTGTTTGTATTTCCTACAGATTTTTTCCTGTAATTGATACCTAGTCTCATAGCATTGTGGTTGGAAAAGATACTTGATACGATTTCAATGTTCTTAAATTTACCAAGGCTTGATTTGTGACCCAAGATATGATCTATCCTGGAGAATGTTCCATGAGCACTTGAGAAGAAAGTGTATTCTGTTGTTTTTGGATGGAATGTCCTATAAATATCCATTAAGTCCATCTTGTTCAATGTATCATTTAAAGCTTGTGTTTCCTTATTTATTTTCATTTTGGATGATCTATCCATTGGTGAAAGTGGGGTGTTAAAGTCCCCTACTATTATTGTGTTACTGTCGATTTCCCCTTTATGGCTGTTAGCATTTGCCTTATGTATTGAGGTGATCCTATGCTGGGTGCATAAAGATTTACAATTGTTATATATTCTTCTTGGATTGATCCCTTTATCATTATGTAGTGTCCTTCTCTGTCTCTTGTAATAGTCTTTATTTTAAAGTCTATTTTGTCTGATATGAGAATTGCTACTACAGCTTCCTTTTGATTTCCATTTGCATGGAATATCTTCTTCCATTCCCTCACTTTCAGTCTGTATGTGTTCCTAGGTCTGAAGTGGGTCTCTTGTAGACAGCATACATACTGGTCTTGTTTTTATATCCATTCAGCCAGTCTATATCTTTTGGTTGGAGTCTTTAATCCATTTTCATTTAAGGTAGTTATCAATATGTAGGTTCCTATTACCATTTTCTCAATTGTTTTGTGTTTTTTTATTGTAGGTCTTTTCCTTCTCTTGTGTTTCCTGCCTAGAGAAGTTCCTTCAGCATTTGTTGTAAAGCTGGTTTGGTGGTGCTGAATTCTCTTAGCTTTTGCTTATTTGTAAAGGTTTTAATTTCTCTGTCAAATCTGAATGAGATCCTTGTTGTGTAGCGTATTCTTGCTTGTAGGTTTTTCCCTTTCATCACTTTAAATATGTCCTGCCACACCCTTCTGGACTGCAGAGTTTCTGCTGAAAGATCAGCTGTTAACTGTATGGGGATTCCCTTGTATGTTATTTGTTGCTTTTCCCTTGCTGCTTTTAATATTTTTTCTTTGTATCTAATTTTTGATAGTTTGATTAATATGTGTCTTGGTGTGTTTCTCCTTGGATTTGTTCTGTATGGGACTCTGTGCTTCATGGACTTGACTATTTCCTTTCTCATATTAGGGAAGTTTTCAACTCTAATCTCTTCAAATATTTTCTCAGTCCCTTTCTTTTTCTCTTCTTCTTCTGAGACCCCTATAATTCGAATGTTGGTGTGTTTAATGTTGTCCCAGAGGTCTCTGAGACTGTCCTCAATTCTTTTCATTCTATTTTCTTTATTCTGCTATGTGGTAGTTATTTCCACTACTTTATCTTCCAGGTCACTTATCCGTTCTTTGCCTCAGTTATTCTGCTATTGATTCCTTCTAGAGAATTTTTTATTTCACTTATTGTGTTGTCCATCACTGTTTGTTTGCTCTTTAGTTTTTCTAGGTCCTTGTTAAACATTTCTGGTAATTTCTCCATTCTATTTCCAAGATTCTGGATCATCTTTACTATCATTACTCTGAATTTTTTTTCAGGTAGACTGCCTATTTCCTCTTCATTTGTTTGGTCTGGTGGGTGTTTACTTTGCTTCTTCACCTGCTGTGTGTTTCTCTGTCTTCTCATTTTGCTTAACTTACTGTGTTGAAGGTCTTAGTTTTGCAGGCTGCAGGTTTGTAGCTCCCATTGTTTTTGTGTCTGCCCCCAGTGGGTGAGGTTGGTTCAGTGGGTTGTGTAGGCTTCCTTGTGGAGGGGACTGTTTCCTGTGTTCTGGTGCATGAGGCTGGATCTTGTCTTTCTGGTGGGCAGGGCTGCGTCTGGTGGTATGTTTTGGCATGTCTGTGAACTTATTATGATTTTTGGCAAGGCTGGGCATGTTATAATTTAACTTTCTAGAAACCTTGTTTCCTCTTTATCTGTTTCTCCATACCTCCTTTTTTATTCTCCGTGGCTTCCTTGGGCTTCTAAAAATGCATCAAGCATCTGCTGCATAGAAGTGTGATTTTCTCCTGTTGTAATTAACTTTCCAGTCCTTGCAGATTGGCTCTATTAGGTCACTCTTCTGATGTTCAGCAAGCCTGCTCACCACTCCAGTCGGCAGCTCCTGATCTGCATAAAGTTTTATATGCAGACCGAGACCACCACCACATTGTAAAGGCCCCTCTTAGTGCCAGCCTTCCTTTGTCCATCCTCACCAGATCAACCCAAATCCACTGACAAGCGGCTGAGGCTTTATATCTGGCAGAGATGGAGAAAGCAAGGCTGCAGATACGGCCTCTCCCCATTCAGAGATGTCTGTCCTGATGGGATTTTTGGCATTTTGGAAATATAGCACAAGCCTGTCATAACTACTACATGCTTCCAAATGAACACTGGCTCTTTCTGCCTTGTGGACAAAGGGTACTGTTAGGTGCTCCCCCACGTAGCACCGCAGATCAAACACCAGTGTTACATAAATCCTACACATCCACTAGAGCAGATTTTCTCTGAATGGCTCATGTAAGCCTCTAGGAGGCTTAGTAAAAATTATGAATGCAAAAATAATTTTTTTTTTCTTTTTTTGCGGTACGCAGGCCTCTCACTGCTGTGGCCTCTCCCGTTGCGGAGCACAGGCTCCAGACGCGCAGGCTCAGCGGCCATGGCTCACGGGCCCAGCCGCTCCGTGGCATGTGGGATCTTCCCGGACCGGGGCACGAACCCGTGTCCCCTGCATCGGCAGGCGAACTCCCAGCCACTGCGCCACCAGGGAAGCCCGCAAAAATAATTTTTAAGCCTTCCATGTCTCCCTATTGCCTAAAGGATTAATTCCACATTCTTTAGGCATGGCATTCAAGGCTGACGTGGCCCCTTCTTTCCTCTCTAACAGTCTGATTCCTCTCCCAGCCTGGCCCAGCAGTTCCCAGTTCCTGAAGCTCCTCCGTCTCTTATGTCCGGTCCTTCCCTCACCACTCATTGTTTTCCAATCTCCAGTTAAACTAATTCAAGCCTCTTCCAGTCCTCATGCCCCAGGCCTATTTAATCATCTACCCTTCTTGCTATCACCATATCCTCAATAGCAGAGGTTCTCAATTCTGGCTGCACAGTGGAGTCACCTGGGGCACTTTAAAACAACAGTGATTTCAACTCAGACCAATTAAATCAGAATGTAGATGAGGGACGTACACTTGTTTATTATGAAACATCTATGGCAAGTAGTGAAATGAAATACCGGATCTCTGCACTCATAATGCCTGGTTTGAATTCCAGCTCCTCTTCCTTCCAGGTTTGCAAACCTTGGGCAAAGTATTTAACCTCTGTGTGCTTCCAATTCCTTACTTTTCAAATTAAGGCAAAAAATAGCCCCTACTTCATCAGGTTATTGTGAAGATTGAGTTAATACATTACTGACACTTAGTGTGTGCTCCATTAATGCTAGTTATGATAAGTGCACATCAGTTTCTTCCTAGAAGACTTAAAGCAACTTGATGATAGGACCTGCACCTTCTTCCTCTCTGCCAAGCATAGTGTGCACACACAAAATTTTTTTAAATGATTAAAGGCATGCATGAATGAAGATGAATTTTGACTTTAGAAGATCAGGGAGATTTAAATAGAAGTGGCCCATGAGCAAACCTTGAAAGATGGATATACTTGTGAGAGGCAGATGAGGGGCGGTAACATATTCCAAATAGAACAGTAATAAGAACATGAGCCAAAACCCTGATGTGCAGGGTGCAGACAAAGGACCAAAATCCCAGGGTGTGCTAGGGTCAAAGCAGAGGATTACAGAAGAGAATTGCAGCAAGATGGTGTGAAAAGTAAGTTGGGACATTTCATGAAAAGTTCACTAAGGAATTTGGGCTTTATTCTACAGAGAATGAATGGACTGTGAAGAAGAATTCTGAGGGGGTGAATGCATAGTCAGACCTGTGCTTTAGGAAGCTGATCCTTTCCAACTGAAGGGAAGGATGACCTGGAGCAAGAAAAGCAAGGAGCAAGGAGAGGGTTAGGAGATTACTGTAGCTTCTCATTTGATATCAACACTGTCTGTATATGTTAAGTCTTCCCAAGAGATAATTTTATTAACTTCTGATTTATTAACATATGTGCAAAGGGTAAAGATTTAAACAGAACAAAACTGTAAAACTCACTCTTATTCCTGATCACCACTTACCCAGTTCTCTTCCCCTGAAGCAAGCACTGTTATTGAAATAAAAAAGAGTATAAGAGAGTACTATGAATAACTGTACACCAACAAATTGGATAATCTAGATGAAATGGACCAATTCCTAAAAACACAAAACCTACCGAGACTAAATTATGAAGGAATAGAAAATCTGAATAGATCTATAACTAGTAAGGAGAATGAATCAATAATCAAAAATCTTACAACAAAGAAAAGCCCTGGACCTGATGACTTCACTGGTGAGTTCTACCAAACATTTAAAGAAGAACTAACACCAATCCTTCTCAAACATTTCCTAAAAATTGAAAATGAGGGGACACTTTCTAAGTTATCCTATGAAGCCAGCACTACCTGGATACCAAACCAAAGACACTACAAGAAAACTACAGTTTCCCATATCAATACAATATCCCTATAAACACTGATGGAAAACATCCTCAACAAAATATTAGCAAACTAAATTCACCAGAATATTAAAATAATTATACACCATGACCAAATGGGATTTGTTCCTGTAATGCAAGGATGGTTAAACATACAAAAATCAATTAATGTAATACAGCATGTTAATAGAATGAAGGGGAAAAATAACATGATTACCTCAATGGATGCAGAAAAGGCATCTGACAAAATTCAACACCATTTCATGATAAAAATGCTCAATAAACCAGGAATAGAAGAAAACAACCTCAACATAATAAAAGACACTTATGAAAAACCCACAGCAAATGTCATACTCAATGGTGAAAAACTGAAAGCTTTCTCTCTAAGATCAGGAGCAAGGCAAGGTTGCCTGCTTTCACTACTTCTATTCAACATAGTACTAGAAGTTCTAGCCAAAGCAATTAGACAAGAAAAAGAAATAAAAGTCATCCAAACTGGAAAGGAAGAAATAAAATTATCTCTGTTTGCAGATAATATAATCTTGTATGTACAAAATCCTAAAGATTCCACAACAAAATTGTTAGAATTAATAAATGAATTCAAAATAGTAGGATACAAAATCAACACACACAAGTCAGTTGCACACAAAAATCACTGTTGCACTAACAATGAACAATCTGAAACAAAAGTTAAGAAAAAAATTCCATTTGCAATAGTAACAAAAAGTATAAAATACTTAGGAATTAACTTAACCAAGGAGGTAAAAGACTTGTACAATGAAAACTATAGAACATTACTGAAAGAAACTAAAGAAGGCAAAAATAGGTAGAAACATATCCCATGTACATGGATTGGAAGAATTAGTATTGCTAAGATATCAATACTACCCAAAGCAATCTACAGATTCAATACAATATCAAAATCCCAATGACATTTTTTGCAGAAATAGAAAAAAACATGCAAAAATTTATAGGGAATCTCAAAGGACCCCAAACAGCTAAAACAATCTTACAAAAGAAGAGAAGAGCTGGAGGATTCATAGTTTCTGATCTAAAAATCTTATTACAAAGCTATAATAATCAAAACAGTGTGGTACTAGCATAGACACAGACATATACACCAATGGAACAGAATAGAGAGCCCCAAAATTAGCCCTCACATATACGGTCAAAGGATTTTTTTTGCCAAGACCATTCAATGGGGAAAAGTCAGTCTCTTCAACAAACGGTGCCAGGAAAAGGGGATATCTACATGGAGAAAGAAAGAAGTTGGACCCTTACCTAATACCATACACAAAATTAACTCAAGTGGATCAAAGATCTAAATGTAAGACCTAAAACTGTAAAACTCTTAAAAGAAAACATAGGACAAAAGCTTCATAACATTGGATTTGGCAATGATTTCTTGACTATGACACCCAAAGGTATAAACAACAAAAGAAAAAAACAAACAAATTGGACTTCATGAAAATTTTATAATTTTGTGTACCAAAGGATACTATCAACAGAGTAAAAAGGCAACCCAGAGAATGGGAAGAAATATTTGTAAATCATATATCTGATAAGGGATTAATATCCAGAATATATAGAAAACTTCTAAAATTCAACAACAATCAAAAAACAATCTGATTAAAAACTGGGCAAAGGACATGAATAGACATTTCTCCAAAGAAGATATAAAGATGGCCAACAAGTACATGAAAAGATGCTCAACATCACTAGTCATTAGGGAAATGCACATCAAAACTACAATAATATGCCACCTCACACCCATTACTACTATCAAAAGAAACAGAAAATAACAAGTGTTGGGGAGGATATAGAAACATTGGAACTTTTGTGCACTGTTAGTGGGAATGGAAAGTTGTACAGCTACTCTGGAAAACAGTATGGAGGTTCCACAAAAAATTAAAAATACAATTACCATATGATCTAGTAATTCCACTTCTTGACACATACACAAAAGAATTGAAAGCAGGGTCTCAAAGAAATATTTTTATAGCCATGTACGTTGCAGCATTATTCACAATAACTAAAACACAAAAGCAACCCATGTGCCCATTAGCAGATAAATGGATGAGGAAAATGTGGTATATACATACAATGGAATATTATTCAGCCTGAAAAAGGAAAGAAATTCTGACATACGATAAAACATGGATGAACCTTAAGAACATTATGCTATTTGAAACAGGCCAGTCACAAAAAGAAAATACTGTATGATTCCATTTGTATGACATACTTAGAAAAGTCAAAATCATAGAGACAGGAAGTGGAATGGTGGTTGCCAGGGGCTGGGGAAAGGGGAGAATGGGGAGTTACTGTTTAATGGGCATAGAGTTTCAATTTTACAAAGACAAAAAGAGTTTTTAATGGAGGGCTAATGGTGGTGATGGCACATTTATGGATGTATTTAATACTGCTGAATTGTATACTTTAAAATAGTTAAGATAGCAAATTTTATGTTTTTGTGTTTTACCATAATTTTAAAAATCGGAGAAAAAACACTGTGAAGAACCATAAAAATATAAAGCAGCATTATCATGTATTACCGATAAATAATCGGCTCTTTTCTAATTCCAGGCAACAAGAGATCTAATTAAATTGGCTGGCTACTCTAGTTACATTATGTGTATTTTTATTTCACTATCAGCCTTCATTTGCCCCACCAGAACTTCATATTCAGGACTGTTTATATTACATCTCACAGCACAATTCATACATTTATGAATCAGTAACATGTTCTTTTGGAAACCCTTATTGTTCTGTTTTTGTTAGAACCCTGGTGAGCACATGAGATATTAAGGTTCCAACATTACTGTGCACTCCACAGCTCCTTGACATTGAACTGCCTGCAGAAACTGCTTAACAGTGCTGGTGGTCATTCTTATCCCCAGTTTCTGGAATGGCTGAGAGAGGGTCTGAATTTTTTTCACACATTTCAAAAAGCACATTTACATTTTAAACGTATAAGTAAATGAACCAAGCAAGGAGAGAAATTCAAGTGGTAAGAAAGAAGCCTCAAACATTCTGATTCCAAGAGACCCGAGTGATTCTGGTCGAGTTCCATTACTGATGAGTCAGTACTTGGGGGATATCTCCTCTGGGGTTAGCATGCTTCCTGGAATCCTGCTGTTTTTTTATCCATTCATCCCTTTGTGTAAAGGTCGGTCTATCGTGTCTTCTAAAGTTGTAAGACAGATCTGAGAGCCCTTCTCTCCGAAATTCTATCTTCCCTTTTGGTTTGTATGTTGACAACAATAATGCTTATTGAAATATAATCCACATACCATAAAATACACCTTTGAAAATGTACAATTCAGTAGATTTATAGAGTATTCACAGATTGTCTTCCCCTTGTTTTGTTTCCTTTATTTCCTAGGGAAAGGAAAGAGCCCTAACCACTCACTCATGGATTAAGTATATTTTTTTAGCACATAAAAAATCAAATAAAAACCCCTGCCTTCATGGAGCTTGCATTCCAGTAGAGAACACAAACAATAAACAAATACAATTAGCGAAGTATAGAGTATGTCAGAGGTGATAAGTGACGGGAAGAAAAGATAGTAGGGCAAGGATAGGGTGTACAATTGATGGTGGGTGGGAGAGGGCTTACAATTTTAAATTGGGTGATTAGGGAAAATCTTAAGGGAAGATAACGTTTAGCAAAGACTTGAAAGAAATGAGGGAGTAAATCATGTTTGATCTGGGGGAAGGGCATACAGGTAGAGTTAACAGTAACTGCAGAGAGCCTCAGGGGAGAGGTGTGCCTGGAGCTTGATAAGCGAGAAGTCGAATGGAGGGAAGAGAGGTCAGAGGGGCCAATGGTGGCCAAATCTATTGGGGTCCTGAGCCACTTGCCAAGATTTTGGCTTTCATTCTGAGTAAGCAGAGAACCACAGAAGTTCTGATCTGAGGAATGCCATGAACTGATTTACTTTGAGCAGGATCACGCTGGCTGCTGTGTGGACTTTGGATTGTAGGAGAAGGAAACAACCTAGTTAGGAGACTAATTGCTTTAATCCAGGTGAAAGAGGGCATGACCTGGACCAGGTGGCAATGGTCAAGATGATGTGAAGCGGTCCGATTCTGGATATATTATGAATGTAGAGCCAACAGGCTTCGCTGATGGAAAAGATGTGGGGTACGAGAGAAAGAGAAATCTATGATGACTCAGACAAAATGTCCAATGCTATATGGTAACAGCCAACTAGCAGAGCTAGTTAGGTGGGTTGGGTAGGGTAGCTTGATATACTGCATTTATCCCAACAGGAGAATTAAATTTGAGGCCTGAAAACATGTGAGTTGATCTGCAGCTCCTCTAATTAATATAAGACAAAAAAATGATGTGTCATCACACTATTTCCAAAATATGACCCAGCTAATTAAGTATCAAATTGCCAATCATATATGTGACTATTTCTATTTTGAAGATAAAGATGGTTATTTGCCTTTTACTTAGCCAGTGGTCAACTACCTTAATTGGGAAATTTAACACATTGCAACTGTTGCTGGAAATTAACAAAGTGGTTGATTCTGTCTTGGGTTACTCTTGCTGCCTAATTGTTTGTAATAAAGCCTTTCATCTACCAGTTTTATTTAAGTTGGCTGCATCAAGTGCTTGTATTACTACCTCAACCATAATCTAATCATTGCTTTTTGTTAATAAACTCTGCACAGCACTGTATCTACATATTAAATATAAGCTTGCTCTAGACCTAGCTAGTACCAGATTGTTTATCTCTTTCCAAATCTCCATGCAGTGATGTCACTTTGGTGACTTCAACATCAGCCAGGGTGGGAGGATTTATGCCACAGAAATTGACAAATGGGCTAAATCGGGGCTTTTTTAAAGACAGCAGTTTTCCTAGCACACCCGTGGACAGAGCAGAGGGTAGGGTTATGAACGCCAGCTAAAGCCTAAAAGCCACACAGCTGTGGCATGGGTGGAGCAGACGTAGTGGGAGTCATCTGCCCCAGAGAGGAAGAGTGCTTTATCACTGATACGGTTTAGAATTGCTAGTTTATAAGGATAATAAAACGCAGACCAACTTTAAGTCTTTAAATTCCCTACAGACAATGTTATTCCTTATCGCCTAAGCCCAGGGCAGATCCTTCCCACCTACTCCCACCTCCATTCTAACCCTACTCACTGCCTGGTCACCACGGGTATGACATTTTGCCTTTCTAAGCCTTAATTTCCTTGCCTTTTCAACGGGGATCATATGTTCAATTAATGATGGTATGAATAAACCTTCTAGGGTTTCCCCGTAGCCTTAAGAGAAGAGGGAACCTCTTATGGATCAACAGCATCATATATATATAGACATCTTTATTGGAGTATAATTGCTTTACAATGTTGTATTCGTTTCTGTTGTACAACAAAGTGAATCAGCTATAAGTACACATATATCCCCATATCCCCTCCCTCTTGAGCCTCCCTCCCACCCTCCCTATCCCACCCCTCTAGGTCGTCACAAAGCATCGAGTTGATCTCCCTGTGCTATGTGGCTGCTTCCCACTAGCCATCCATTTTACATTTGATAGTGTATATATGTCAGTGCTAGTCTCTCACTTCATCCCAGTTTCCCCTTCCCCCTCATGTCCTCAAGTCTGTACTCTACATCTGCATCTTTATTCCTGCCCTGCCACTAGGTTCATCAGTTCCGTTTTTTTAGATTCCATATATGTGATTTGCATATGGTATTTTTCTCTTTCTGATTTACTTCACTGTGGATGATAGATTCTGGGTCCATCTATCTCATTACAAATAACTCAATTTCGTTTCTTTTAATGGCTGAGTACTATTCCACTGTATATATGTACCACATCTTCTTTATCCATTCATCTGTCGATGGACATTTAGATTGCTTCCATGTCCTGACAATTGTAAATAGTGCTGCAATGAACATTGTGGTACATGTATCTTTTTGAATTATGGTTTTCTCTGGGTATATGCCCAGGAGTGGGATTGGTGGGTTATATAGTAGTTCTATTTTTAGTTTTTTAAGGAACCTCCATACTGTTCTCCATTCTGGCTGTATCAATTTACATTCCCACCAACAGTGCAAGAGGGTTTCCTTTTCTCCACACCCTCTCCAGCATTTACTGTTTGTAGATTCTTTGATGATGGCCATTCTGACTGGTGTGAGGTGATACCTCATTGTGGTTTTGATTTGCATTTCTCTAATGATTAGTGATGTTGAGCATCTTTTCATGTGTTTGTATGTCTTCTTTGGAGAAATGTCTATTTAGTTTTCTGCCCACTTTTGGATTGGGCTGTTTGTTTTTTTGATATTGAGCTGCACGAGCTGCTTGTATATTTTGGAGATTAACTTTGTCAGTTGCTTCATTTGCAAATATTTTCTCCCATTCTGAGGGTTGTCTTTTTGTCTTGTTTATGGTTTCCTTTGCTGTGCAAAAGCTTTTAAGTTTCATTACACCCCAATTTGTTTATTTTTGGTTTTATTTCCATCTCTCTAGGAGGTGGGTCAAAAAAGATCTTGCTTCAACAGCATCCTTGTATCCACTCTGCTTTCCAACCTCTGAGCCTCTGTCAATGCTGTTTCCCCTGACTTGGAGCCACTTCATCTCCTATTTTCATCTTTCAGAGTTAACCCACTTGCTGCCACCTCCAAGAGGCTTCCTCTTATTCCCACAGCTGACATAATCTCTCCCTCCTCTAAATCCCCTAACCTCTTAGGGACTCTCTGACACTATCCCAGACCTACTGGATTAGAATCTACATTTTAACAAGATCCCCAAGTGATTCACATGCACATTAAAACTTGGAAGCCTTGCTTTAAACCACTGGTTCTCAAACTTGCCTGCAGATTGGAATTACCTGTGGAGTTTCGAAAACGCTTGACGCCTAGACCCCACCTGCAAGAGATTCTGATTCAATTGGTCTGAGATGCAGCCTGCGCATCAGGGCCTTTTAAAACTCCCAGATGATTCTAATATGCAGCAAAGTTTGAGAACCACTGGTCCATAAACTCCCCTTATTCTTCCTTTGGGGGCCTGCACACTCTCTAATGTTATGGTTATTTCTGTCCAGGTATGTTTTCTCACGTCTATTGAACTGTAAGTCTTTTAAGAGCAAGAACTATCTTTTAATTCAATTTTAATCACCTCATCCCTAGACATACAATAAGAGTTTAATAAATATTTATTGAGTGAATTGTTTTTGTAATCTAAAACAATTTGTAGGATTTCCCTGGTGGCGCAGTGATTAAGAATCCGCCTGCCAATGCAGGCGACACGGGTTCAAGCCCTAGTCCAGGAAGATCCCACATGCTGCGGAGCAACTAAGCCCGTGTGCCACAACTACTGAGCCCACTCACCATAACTACTGAAGCCCACGCACCCAGAGTCTGTGCTCTGCAGCAAGAGAAGCCACCGCAATGAAAAGCCCGCGCACCACAACGAAGAGCAGCCCCCACTCACCGCAACTAGAGAAAGCCTGCGCGCAGCAACAAAGACCCAATGCAGCCAAAAATAAAATAAATTTATTCAAAACAAACAAAAAAACCCCCACAATTTGTAATCTAAAAATGTTCTCTAAATACCGTAAGTGTGGCTTTTGTCCTAATTTGAAGACTGGTTGAACATATTCTGGAAATTGTGGAATTATTTCCTCTTTAGTCTAAGACCAAATCTCTGAAGAAGAGGAGGCTGGTGGCTGGAACAGGTTTTCTGAGAATAGCCTCTCTGGGTACCAGTGCAGCTGATCTCCATGCGTTGTTTACAGAAAGCCGCAGATTGAAATCCTAAGACTCCAGAGGGCAATGCAAAATGAGGCAGCCCCTCCCTACACTCTGTGCATCCAATTCAGAACTCTTGGCTGAAATATGATGATGTTATTGTTTCTTCCTCTCTAGGGTGCCATTTTGATATTTATGGGGATTGCTGTCCTCACTATGAAGGCATCTGTTATTGAAATGTTCCTTGGTAAGTACTTTTATATGTGTATCTGGATACGCTTTTAACATTCTCCTAATGTCCAAAGAATCTTGCCAACAAAAGATTTAAACCAAGACAGAGCATATAAACAGTTCAGTGTATCTTTTTATGATAAACATTTTGGAGAAATGTTTAACTGGGAATGTTAAATGTAGATCAAATTCAGAATGTATGTCTATATATTTTTTATATAAAGCAAACATGTGTATACATATGTATGTCTACATATTATATATTAAGCACACATATATACACACATATTTGTGTGTGTGTATTATTCAGCAACTAGCAACTATTTCAGATAAAGCATATTTACAGATTCTGAATTTAGAGAACTTATTTCTTAATTTCTCAAAAAAAAAAATTCTTATCACTGACATGGCCTTACTTGTACCACTGGCAACTCATACTTTTAGAGGTGAAACCCTTTAACCTTATATTATCAACAGACAACACAATTTGGGGTAGGCCCTTAAGGAGCAGCAGGTCAACCAGACGAAAGAAAAGTGCTGATGGGTTTAGCACTAAGCCCAAGGGTAACCTTTGGTTAATCTTGACCCCGCTGTGCTGTGGCCACTTGGTGTCAGGCAGAGTGATCCTGTGGGTCACTATGAAACTATTGCCACGGAAGGGTACAAAGGCCTTTTAGATAGTCAGTATTAGTTTGCTAGAGCTGCCATAACAAAATACCACAAACCGGGTGGCTTAGAACAACAGAATGTTATTCTGTCACAATTCTAGAGGCTACAAGTCCAAAATCAAGGTGTCAGCAGGGCTGGTTCCTTCAAAGGGCTGTGAGAGTGAACTCTGTTCCATGCCTCTCTCCTAGCTTCTGGTGGTTTGCTAGCAATCTATAGCAATCCTTGGCATCACCCCAACCTATGCCTTCACCTTCACATGTGTTTGTCTGTGTCTATATGTAAACACCTGCACCTCTGTGTTGGTCTGTGTCTATATCCAAACTGCCCCTTTTTTATAACACCAGTCATACTGCATTAGAGGCCCAACCTACTCCAGGAGGATGACGTCACCCTAACTAATTAAGTAAGTTAAATTTAACTAATTACATCTACAACCACTCTATTTCCAATTAAGGTCACCTTCTGAGGTATTGGGGGCTAGGACTTAAACACGAAGTCCATCAGAAGTCCTATGAATTCAGGGAGGGGGGCACACAATTCAACCCATAATATAGTCAGAATGTGCAAGGTCTGTGCAGAGGGGAATCTACAGTGGCAGGACTGGAAGAGAAAGAGGTGACACAGCTGGGAAGGCAAGGGGCTCTCAGTATGGTGGAAGGAGACTGGGCTGGGAGTCAGAGGGAAGATAAGGTTCTGGCCCTGACTCCACCACCAACTTGCTAAGGAATATTCTCGTTGAGAGCACAGGGTCCTTCACTTCCACCTTGCCCTTCTGAGAGGCTATCTCCCCCCAGCCCCATACTAACCTATAGGTTAGTAGGGGTGAACACAGGGTGGGATGAGGGTGGGGCAGGGGTTAGGAATAGGAAGGATTTAGCCACTGTAAAACAAAACACAGAAACCCTGAGGCTGGTTCACACTCTGCCATGTCCCCCACATCATGGAACCAAGAAGAACTTGACGGTCCTTGCTTGTCTCGCGCCTCTCAGCCTGCCCTTCTGCAAAACCGCTTTCGCCTCAGGGTTGCTCATTCACAAAGCAAAAAATCAAAGTAGAAAAGGGAGATTCCTACCGCAGATTCTCTTCTCTATGTCCTTATATGCCCCTCCCTGGAATCTCTCTTATTCATCTGCTTGTCTCCATCCCAGGGACCTTTTCCTTAAGTCCCCCGAAACCCTCTTCAGTACTGTGACAGCCTCCCTGCCCCAAATCCTTACCCCTCTAACTCATTCTCTACCACACCCCAATTAATCTCCCTAAAGCCCATATCTGATCCCACTCTCCTGACTTAACACTCAGTGTTTTCCCTTTGTCTTTATGACGGAGCCCACATCTCTCAAAGCGCCTTGCTTGCTGGCAAGGCCTCTCTCATATGGCTCTTGCCGTCCCCTCCTGCTCTCCTCCCTACCACAGAGCCCAGCCTGGCTTCCAGGGACGTGGGAAGTGCTGACCTTCTCATTCCCCTGAAGGTCGAGTCATTTCTCCCTTCCAGGTCTTTGACTATGCTGTTCCCTGTCCTGGAATGTTCTTCCTCTCACCCCCACACACCCTACTGGCCCTCCAGGAAGCTTCCTCTGCCTTCCATTTGATCAGACCCTCTTCCTATGGGCTTCCCTGGTGCCCTGTATTGATTCTAGTCACGACTGCATGGCATTCACCTCGTTATGAGGCTGCCTCCCCTGACACTGTACGACACTGATAGCAGGAGCTGTGTCTTGCTCACTGTTGCATTTTCAGTTCTCAGCACATCTCACAGGCACTCAAGAAATACGGCTAAATATATTATTCTTGTCAGGGATGTTGGATTTTTCAGGTTTCAGAGTCTGATTCTGCACCCAATTCCTATGTGTGAATTTTTTCCCCACACCAAGTGATTCCTCAACACCAGCTGGGTTTCCTACAACTCGGCTCAATTCTGACACCATTCTACCCGGAGATAGCATCAGATCCTGCAGGTAAGGGCTCACACAAGACTGCCCCCCGCCACCCAACACACACACACTTCAGATGCCGATTGCAAGTCAGGTTGTCACCTGTGCTTCTGACTGACTGGCTATAAAGCAGAGGTTTCCATGACCCCCTCCTTGCGTTTGATTAATTTTCTCAAGCAGCTCACAGGACCCAGGAAACCAGTTTACTCACTAGATTACCAGTATATTACAAAGGATATTAAAGGATACAAATCAACAGCCAGATAAAGAGATACATAGGGCGAGTTTCTGTCCCCGTGGAATTTGGGCCCAGCGCGGTGGCACATGGACGAGCTCTCATTCCTCAATCTGGAAGCTCTTTGAACCCTCTCCTTTTGGATTTTTATGGAGGCTTCATTACATAGGCATGATTGATTAACTCACTGGTCATTGGTGATTGATTCAACCTCCAGCCCCTCTTTCCTCTTGGGAAATCAGGAGATGGGACTGAAAATTCCAACTCTCTATTCACGGTGGGTTTCCCTGGCAACCAGCTCCCTCATCTTTAGGGGATTTTCAAAAGCCACCTCATTTACATAAACTCAGTTGTGATTGAAAGGGGCTTGTTATGAAAAACAAGACACCCATTTCACCTTTATGGCTCTGATTTCAGGAACTGAGGACAAGAAATCAAATATAACAGACATGTGGACACAGGGGGCAAAGGGGAGGGTGGGACGAATTGGGAGATTAGGTTTGACATAAATACACTACCATGTGTAAAGTAGATAGCTTGTGGGAACCTGCTGTATAGCACAGGGAGCTCAGCTCGGTGCTCTGTGGTGACCTAGAGGGGTGGGATGGGCGGGGGGGGGGAGGTCCATGAGGGAGGGGATATAGTTATACATAGAGCTGATTCACTTCGTTGCACAGAAGAAAGTAATGCAACATTGCAAAGCAATTTTACTCCAGCAAAAAATATATATATTATAACAAAAGATGCTCCCACTGCTCTTATCACTCAGGACATTCCAAGGGTTTGGGGAGCTGTTAGGCAGGAACTGTGGCCAGAACACCAAAATATATATTTATCATAAATCACAATATCACAGCGAACCATCCAAAGATCCCCCAAAAGCCCTCTAAATTAATGTTAATTAAGTGTCTAATCGGTATATATCAGAGCTAGCATGGTCACTCTAAACGTGTAAATTTATGATGTAGCAGAGCTGTATGCTGCCCACTGTCATCGGAGTACCACATATAATCAACGACTGCACTGTGGGGAGAAAGTAGCATAAAAAGCCTCAGGCTGCACCAGCACCAGCTGGAACCTGCATTCTGGTTCCAACTTCTGCCCCCTCCCCCTCCAAAGCAGCTTTAGCTGAGATGTCCACCTTGACCTTGGTTTCTTTTCTACAAAATAAAAAGATGACCTCCAAAGCTCCTCCCAGCTTCAATATTCTACGATCTGAAGCATAATTTTGTGATTTATGTGATTATAGAGAATAAGTTATCCTGTCTCTGCAATGAAGCTCTGATATATTTCATGCTAGATGTTTCATTGAGTACGTAAGTAAGTCGAAAGCAAAGCATAGGGGAAATTTGAGCTGATTTTAAATCACCTGCTTTATAAATCAGTTTTCAGGAAGGCACTGTGGCCACTGTTAAAGAGAACCAGAGTTGGACAGTATTTAAAGCAGTAAAAACAGATTTTAATCAGGAACCATTGCAATAGGGGAAAGGAGACTTCAGTATTGTACTGGGCTCAATTCTGAATATAACAAGGAAAAGTGGGGATTTATAGCCAAGGAGCGGCTTGCAGGGGTCAGGGGATGGAAATTACTAAGAGGAGAGTTCACGGGAATCAGGGGATTCTTGCTAAAGGCAGACCAGGGTGATCACATATCGAGGGTGGAGGATTCTCTCTAAACAAGATTCTTGCTAAAACTAAGGGATGCAGGCCCAACAAGGACAGACACAGAAGCCCAAGGTCAAAGCCTAGTTGAGAAGAGGGCTTAGAGGAGCCTGACTAAAGTCTGGTGAAGGAGAGAGTCCCTGTCAACACCACCTGAGTTAGTATCTTGAGTGGCACTAAGGGATCAAACAAGAAGTTTACGGGCTAGAATGAAGCACTCCTATAAACGTTCTAGACACGCAGTAAGTATTCAGTAAGTACTTACTGATTTAATAATTGGTTAAATGTTCTGGCACTTCATGTCTTTTCTTGAAAATAAATGGATTCTGATTATGACTTAATACTGACGGGAAGAGTGGAACACAAGTGCCTATTAACCATGCCAATGATTTTAGAAAGCACTTTTCATTATTGTAAGTCTATCTGATTTCAATACGACCAAATTAAATAACAATTGTCTCTTTCTAATTCGAAAAGAAACATTCTGCATAAAACATAGAATATTTATGTGTAAGAACTTTACCATGAAATGGGAAAAATACAGAAAATATAAAATAGGAATTATAACTCTACCATTATTAAAATTTTGGTATATTTGTTCCAGGTATTTCTCTCTGCGTATATTCTAATTTTGTCAGAATCATGCTTAGGGTTAGAGCTGAGAACTTCCCAGGTCATTTAATCTTCTGCTAAAATCATTTGAAATAAATGCTTAGTATTCCCCACTGTTGGGACATTTCCAAGATTTCATTATTTCCGATTGCTATTAGGAATAATGCTGTAATGAACACCTTTGATTATACATAAATCCTTGTCTATGTCTCTGATTATAACTTGGGATGTATTACTAAGTATATATTTTCTAGGATGAAGAATATAAATGTTTTTTAAGGCTACTGAAATGTATTACCAAATGGCTTTCCAGAATGACTCCACCAACAGTGTACTGGACTGCCCTAATCCCAAATCTATGCCAGGATTAAGTATAATCTTGTGTTCAATATTCAGTACACACTGTGAGAAAATATCTTGTCATTTTGCTTTAGCCTGCATTTTTTATCATTAATGAGACTGAACATTGTTTCAGGCTAAGTCATTTGTATTTTCTCTATAAATTATGTGGACGATAATTTACTTAAATTGAATTTTAAAACAATTGCACCTCAGCTATCTTAATCATACTGATGGCCATATTAGACAGAAACAGAGCAGAGGAAAATTTTTATTTGAAAAAATAAATTCAGTATTTAATTTGTTTTGAAATTTCAAACACGACTAGCGAAAGGTGAGAACTTTTCATGTTACTCAGAGCTGGAACATTGAATTTTTAAAAATTGAGAAGTATTGCTGCAGAGTTGGTAAATCACGGTTGCCTTGGAACTTCAGACTCTAGCCTTGATTTCCTCAAGGCCTCTAGACTCTAATGGCCTCAGCTGTGGCCAGATAACTACTCCCATGGAAGGGCTTTCAGACCTGTGTTCTGCTTTGTACTTTGAAGCGAGCATCTGTCATCCATCTCGGTGCTCTGCCAGGCTTCCTAAGAACAGGAACACAAGACTGATTTTTCTCTCACCCAAATTCCACATGCAAGTCACCATTTCCAAGGTAGCAAGAGAGGTCTTGCAGATGAGGAATGACTTGCTTCAGGGCACAAGCACATTTGCAGCCTTACTGACCAGCTCTCCCCTTGAGGAGTGGCTTCTGGGGAGCTTTAATTAACAAGCATCTAAGCTGAGGGGAGGGCCTCTGTGTACCATTGAAAATAATGACTTTATTAACCACTGCTTAAACCTGAACCCAGCTCTGCATGTTTTCAGCCTGGAGGGTCTTGGGCAAGAAAATGCGAGTGATGGGGTGGGCTTACTCAAATATTTATAGTCCTAATGATACCAAGACTTATAAACCACATGCCATGGGTACACAGCCCCAGAAAGACAGTATTTGGTTTCCCACCAAGAACTGATACCCAAATTTATGACTATTTCACTTACTCCCTCTGCTTTATAGGCATGATTTTTTCTATATATTTATTTCGTACTTGTTTTTTTAAAAATATTCTAGTTATTTATTTTTGTGTATAAAATGAAGATGCTGTCTTTGGACAGAGTTAAATGACACAGAGCCTACTATAAAAATCAGACCTCCACGACATTCACACCCTACGCAAACCCCAGAAGTAAATAACACCTAAAAAATGTCTGCCTTCATTCTACTTGGCTAGACGTTTGGTTTTCACTCAGTTCTCTTTCATGGCTCTGTTCTTGCAGGACATGGTATGTCAACTGTCCAGGCCTCAACTAGTGCTAATAGTCAAAACAGGATAATTCGGGAGCTACATCATTGGCACAGCTCAGCTAGTTAATCATAAGATAAATTAAAAAATTTCTTAACAAACACTTGGTGACATTGCCACTTTTTCCTTCAAAGACAGTTAACAATTCAAGAATGCCTAACTCCCGATTTATGCTTTAATCAAGCATCTGTGTTGTTAAAAAAAAAAACATAAAGTAGGAAGTAAAATTCCTATTTTAATTATTCTGCTGCCTCATGTTCACCTCCAGAATTCCAAATCCATCCAGAAAGTGGGGTTTCTCAAAAAGTAGCTAAAATGGAGGTTAGTTAGAGCAGTATCATCTTTGGGTGGGTAAGGTAGAATAAGGCCTGGAAAGGAAGGAAGAAGAAGAGAGACTGACTAGCCTTTTGAAAGGAAAAACATGCTTTTCTGTTTATAGGTAGAATTAGTCTAGGTACAGAGAAGTGAGCATTTTCAGACATTATTAAAAAATTGCTATGAGAAATGTTCGCAATATATATCAAAAATTTAAGTGGGCACCGCATGGCACAGGGATATTGGCTCGGTTCTTTGTGACAGCCTGGAGGGGTGGGATTGGGAGGGTGGGAGAGAAGGAGACGCAAGAGGGAAGACATATGGGAACATATGTTTATGTATGACTGATTCACTTTGTTATAAAGCAGAAACTAACACACCATTGTAAAGCAATTATACCCCAATAAAGATGTTAAAAAAAAAAAAATTTAAGTGGGCATATCTTTCAGACAAGAAACCCTATTTGGAATTTTATTTTAAGGCAATAATAAGGAATCCATGCAAAGATAAATCTATTTATATTAAATCAGGAGTTGACTAAATTATGGTATGTCCATGAATTGCAATATTTTGTAGGCAGTTAAAATTATTATGAGGGGAACATTAAATGACAAGAAAAAATGTTTCTATATCCTTAAGTAGAAATTAAGTTTATGACACATTGTAAACAGTATAAGCATCATCAAATGTTTGTTTCAAAGTACAGTACATACATATATATAGAAAAAGCCTGAAAATATTATACTTTTTGCTTTCATCCGTTATTTTCTGTAGTACTGTTTTTGAGTTTTTTTTTACTGTCCTACAAGGAACATGTATTATTTTGGTAATAAGAAAAATTCGGTCAATGTTATACACACATATATATATAGTGTTGGGGGGGGGGTACGCGGGCCTCTCACTGTTGCGGCCTCTACCATTGCGGAGCACAGGCTCCGGATGCTCAGGCTCAGCGCAGGGCTCACGGGCCCAGCCGCTCCGCGGCATGTGGGATCCTCCCGGAATAGGGGCACGAACCCGCGTCCCTTGCATCAGCAGGCGGACTCTCAACCACTGCGCCACCAGGGTAGCCCTATATTTTAAAAACACAAGGCTCACACTAGCAATGCGACTTTAAACTTAAAGGCATAAAGAGTTCCCCTTTCTTCCCCTATTGTTTTGCTTCCCGAAGAGCAGTATCCAGGTTCTGCTCCGTTTCCGAGAAGGAAGCTCACCTACCTGCAGCTGGCCTCTGGGGGGCGCAGCACCAATTGGACCACCAAAGACAGTCAGGTCGCACCATACCCTGCGAGGAGTCTCTCTCGTCTCCCCAGTCCCCCTCCTCCTTGTCTTCCTTTCCAAAGAGTCCTCCTCTGAGGCTTTGTACGGACGCGCTTCATCACGCCCTCCCTGTCTCTCTCCCACGCACATGCGCGCACTTCAAATGCACACGCGCGCATGCGTATGCGGTTCTCTGGGCATTTGGAAACTCAGTGTGGAACAGAAGAGAGAGAACAGGAAGGGCCTGGGTGTTCATCCTACCTCTACAATTTATTCCTGGCACCAAGCAAATCAGTGGGCTTCGCCAGACCCACGTTCCTGCCTTTGGAAAGTGGAGATGGTGGCGCTGGTGTGGTGAAATTTAAAGACAGCAAAACACGGGACAGATATCCAAGAGGTATTTTTAAAAGGCCCTTTCAGCAGAGGCTAAGAAAAGCACAAAGTATACATCTTATTTCCCCAACCATAAAATAAGGGAAAATTAGTTCTACTAACGAGAATACTTTAACATATGCTTGAAGCAAACATAAAGGTCAAAAGAGAGAAAGCATTTAGGTGAAATAATATTGATTCGATTTTTTTGCCTTTTCTTCATGTAGTTTTGCTGGTGACTGGAATACACTCAAATAAAGAAATGACAAAGAAGATTAAAAGGCCCAAATTCAGTAAGTAAAGTTGCAGTTCCTCACTGGTACAACACCTGTGTCTCTCATGTAGAGGACTGTTACACTTTTGGAAAGTTTGGGGGTTTTCTGTTTTGGGTTTTTTTGTGTGTGTCTTATCTCAATACTTTGCACTCAGACTAATTAGTAATGATTCTTATTTGTCATCTACTTCATTCCAAAAAGCATTTGAAATAAGGGTTCTTATTTTAGGGTAGATACGTGGTTCTACTATATTAGAAAAATTCAAAATGCACATACAAAGACCAGGCGACACTATGTCTCTATGCCTAAGCTGGAGTAGGTATTTTTCTGCCGTTCTGTCTCAATTCCCCATACCAGAAAATTCAGTCTGGCTAATGCAAAAGTCCAGCAAACCTGCCCACCTTCCAGCGTGTCCTAAAATCAATGGGTAATCTCACAGAAAAGTTTCACACCCAATCAGTGGAAAGAGGAATAATTAATTTCATTTTTGGGTGATAATTAAGGTTAGATGACAGAAAAGCCAAAATAACAGTTGCTTAGATAAGACTGAAGTTTCTCTCTCTCTCCTGTAAATATATTCTGGGCTTCTATGGGAGCTTCACAATCTTCCGGGACGCAGACTCCTTCTATCTTGTCATTCTGCTTTTCTCAATGTGGCTCTCAACTCACTGTCCAAAATGGCTACCCTAACTCCATCCATCATGTCCACATTCCAGTCAGTAGGAAGGGATGAAGAAAGGCACATACTTACTCCCTTTAAAGACAAGTCCAGGAAGTCAAATACACCACTTCTACTTAAATACCATTGGCCAGAATTCAGGGATAATGGGAAATGTCTTGATTTCAAGCATCTGCATACCTAGCTAAAAGTAAGGAGTACTATTATTAGGAAAGAAGAGAGAATGGATACTGGGAAAGAACTAGCAGGACAGGACATAAATGGAAAATCTCACACTCAAATCTTGTGAGCACACTGAGCTATCTGTATGTAAATTTGTAGACTTGATGGACGCTTAAATTAAGGTATATTTATGAAGGACCATAAGAAAAAGACTTTAGGTATATTCAGTGCTCTGTGCTGTCTACAAAAGAAACTTCTGTATAGGCATTAGATTTAGGTGCCTTAAATCAGCAACATTAAGATTTTGAAATAAAAGAAGAGATTTGTTTCACACAGCATTTTTTTTCTTCTATTCCTTTAAGCCCTTTGTGCAGGACTTCCTGTTGAAATGAGACCAAAAGGGCAGCCATCCACAGCCTCCTAGTCTGAAAAACTAAAAAGGAATCAGTTTTTTATTTATTCCTGTCAGGAAGGAGAGCCAGGAGAATCAGGCCAGGGGCAGATGTGTGTTCAGAACAGTGATTGGGTTAATATGGAGACAAATGCACACTCAGGTATGAATTCCTTTGGGCTGTTCCCAGTATCTTCATTAACTTGTCTACAAAAATCATAAAAGGTTCCATGATTACCATGACAACAGTTTTCAGTGACTATGAAAGTCTGTGCTAAACGACCCAAGGTCAAACCTCTTTGAGAGATCTCAAATGGATTCAACTTCTGATATGCTAAATTCTAACCTTATTCTCAAAATCTCCCTAGTGATACAACACTTTTGAATCAATGTATGCATGAGGCCTTTTCTCTAATTAGAAACTCTGTCATGGTCATTAAATAAGGGGGAAAAATATAAAATGAAAGTAATAGGATATTCCCAAACTATGGCGATACCTGATTCTTTACCTCAGGAGTATTTCCAAATTGTAATCTATACCTTGAGGCCAAAGTAATTTTCATTTTTTCTGTTCAACCTTGTCAATCTGCCACTGGGGCAGGTGACTGATAGCAAGGGAGGCACATCGTTCATTCACTTGACAAGTATTTATTGGGTGCCGGCTAAGTACCAGGTACAGTTAGACACCCAGATACAACAGCGATTGAGACTCAGACTGTGCCCTCACAGAGCTCAAAATCTAGAGAGGAAGAAAGACAAGTCACCAGGCAGTTATGGTGTCTTATGTAAGTGCTAGGACTCGGGAGCTAAAGGTACTCCAAGAATATGGAGAAAAAAGCTATGTATCTGGGAGGGCTTCCTGGAGGAAGTGACACATCTACACTGATATCTGAAGGCCGAATAGGGATTGACCAGGCAAAGATGAGGGGAAAAGAGTGTTACAAGCAGAAAGAAAAAGCATGCCTAAGCCCTGAAGAAAAGAAAGAGCTCAAAAGTAGTTCCATATGACTGAGGTATAGAGTGGGAGGCACATGTGTTGAGATAAGAGATGGAGGGGTAAGCAGGCACCAGATCGTGAAGATCTTTGTTACTGTGTCTAGGAATCTGCAGTTCATCAATGAGGGCAATGGGGAATATCTCAGTGCAGATCATTTAGGTGCAGTTAGCAGAAATCCAAGGCCAATTTGCTTAAGCAGAAAAGGAGATTTTGGCAGTACATGAGGTAGCTCACATGACATGAGGTGTCTCGCAGAACCCAAGGTGGGGAGGGCAGCTCGCACTCACTGGGACTGTACCCCAGGTGGAAAGATCTCAAGAATTGGTGTCTCTGCTTCTCTCTGCATGTCTGCCTCACTACCCACCCACCGATCCACTGGTTCATGCAGACCATGTCTCTCAGCCCTGATCTCAAATTCCTGGGAGAGAAACTCTAACTGCATCAGCCTAGGCTGGGAGGGTGGTTTTCAGAGAAGAGTAGAATGGTTAGGGTTGTGTTAGGGAAATAAAACAATCCTGACAACAAAACCCAACAAAAATCCCTTTGTCCCAGCCTATGAAGAGAGAAGAGAGAGTACACAATATTATTAGTGAGTAAGCATTACAGATAGACATTCATATACAGGTAGGATGAAAGTATCTACCAAGTCTGGACAGAATTTCACACACACTTTTACAGTGAAGTAGAAGACAGAACAATTACAACTTCTCTTAACTCCTGGAAAGATAAATACATGGACCTCCTGAGTGTCTTTTGTATACCTGGAGACCCCTAAACTCCTTCTGGAGGTAAGTATCAATATTTGCAGATCCAAGGATCAGAAGTCTGGAGCCCTTGCACTCTGCAGGTGATTCCGATGCCTGCTAAAATTTGAGAACCGCTGGACCCAAGATCAGGGATGCTTACAGATGTGAACGTGAAATCATGGGTTCTCTTCAGTGCCCTCTGCCTCTTTCCTAGCCAGCCCTCAATTTTCACCAGTGTTTATTCAGGACTAAAAGTCTTCACCACCCAGAGGACTGAAGGTAAAATAACAAGGAGGAGGTCGTTTGAGAGTTTTGCCCAGAGGACAGTTTACTGACACCTACTACACATGGAGCACTACTTTCGTCTCTTGAGGATCTAGTGCCCAGACATGGTACCATGAGTCGGCAGAGCCAGATCTGAAACTCAGGTCTCTGTGAGGCTCAACACCAGATGCTTTTCCAGTGCCTCGTCTCAAGCTAGCCGTTTAGGAATTAAGTATCCATTGCCTAGAGGCAGATGAGGTGTTAAGATAATCAAGGGCTGACTGAATAGGAAGTAAAGTAGAAGAAATGTGGGAAAATAGAAAAAAGAGTAAGCGCATGAGTTTCCTCCTTTGGCTTGGCCTTAGACCTTATGCCACACTAGCGCATCTATTCTGTCTATGCATACGGTTACTGTTACTTTAGGTAATTGTCACTTTCTCTCCTCCCTACTTCCTCTGCTTTCTCATTTTTTCTTCTCATCTCCTTTTCCTTCTTTCTATTTCTTTGGTCTACCCATGGCCCCCAGGGGCCCTTATGGACCTTGCTCAGCTCCACTGGAGGCCCTTTGGGCCAAAAAGGTAGTACATGTTGAAAATAATTTCGCATGGGGCTTCTACAAAAGGAAAAGCAAAGATGAAAAAAAAATTGGGATTAGTTCTTAACGGCTCTACTCCTCCCACCCATACATGACCATTCATTCCAAGCTAGTATTTTGTTCTCACGTACACAGTCGTATTGGGTACAATTTTATTCTGTCACTTGGTTTATCACAGCATCTTATTTTCTAAGTCAAATCAAGTCTGACACCAGACTGCCAATTGCCTAGGGCTGAAATATTAAAATTCCATCATTACAAGGGATTCCTCCCTCCCAGCTCCAGGCATTGGAAGCCTTATGCAATTTACAACATTCAGAGAGAGCCCCTGCATTGCTCAGTGTCCCAGCACATGTTATTCCTAGAAGTTGAGTAGCTCCATCATTTCATGAATGGTGGGATCTTGGCAAATGTGGGGAAGCCCTATGCCGAAGGTTCTACCCAGAGGGGCACCACACCAGGTACTGTTCCAAAGTGATGTTCATCCAAGGCAGCTGCTAGGGAACAGGGGCATTTCCCTTACTGGGACCTACCTGCCCACTTCCACCTTCCCAGTCTTGGAAGGTCATTTTCTCTCCATCACTCTTTGGGCTGACCAAGCCCAATCCCCTCAAACAAGGAGGTTTCTGAGCAACTAATTCCCAGAACCTTGAGGGAGAGTTGCCAGGCAACCCCTGCCCTCTCTCTTGCAACCTTGAGCTCCAGAGATAGGAGAACACAAAAGTCTGACTACCTTCTTAGACTAGTAAGGGGAAAAATACAATAAGAATAAGCATAAGTTAATGTCTTAGTAAATTAACCTGCTGTATGGTGCAGGGTAAAGTTTACCATACTGTACAGAATGAGAGTTTTACCAAGTTTCTTTACAGATGTGACTTTTTCAAAGCTCTCATTTTCCTGCTATGTTTTGGAGCCATAGATCTGACCTTACCCACAGGTACCTCACTAATATATTTAGTCAGCTTAAACCTACTCAAGCAGTTTCTAACAAATGACCAAAATGTGGTTGCGTTTTTCTTGACTGTTGAAGGCTACAAATAATGGTTGAAGGGTTTAGGTGTGTTCATAAAATACTTCTCCTAAGGCAGTCAAGATACCTTATAGGTTTTAAGGATTAACTTCATTTATGTTAGATTCCACATTTGAAAAAGGCCTACTCTTCAACTCATGAACCTTTTAGCCCATACTGCAATAAACACATCATATGTTTCCCCATAAATTATGCCCACCAACAACTCTAGAACGATCCCTGTCTGGCAGAGTGTTTGTGCTAGAGAGAGAAAAGCTTTTACGTTGTAAAATCTCCTCAATAGCTTTTCTACATGTAAGGAAGCCCCAGAAGGGCTCCAGAAGCAATGGCCTTATAGCCTAAAGTGGGGTCAGATGAGATAGTGTTACACAGGTGAGAGCTGTGATGATTAACTCCAACAAATTGTTGCCTGTCCATCCTGCAAAGCCTCTGACTTCAGTGAGCACCCGACCTTGTATAAGGTAAAATAAAATTATGCAAAGGAAAGCCTTCCTGGACCCAACACCAATTGCCAACACACAAAAAACCAGGTTAGATGGCTCCTGTGTATGCTACACTTGCTCTGCTGTCTACTTACTGCACGTTATTATAAGAGCTTTTTTATACAGTCTGTCTTCTCAACTAGACCAAATAATTAGTGCTCATTAGGTATTTGTTGGACGAACTACAACAATAAAACAAAACACTGTAAAATAAAGCAAAATGTGGTAAATGCTACCAAAGAATAACAAGGGGTCTACAATAGGATTCATACTAGTTTCTTGAAAGAGCATTTAAGGTAGGATATGAAAAATAAGTGGAATTGCAGAGGTAGGTGGAAGGGCTTTCTAGGTGCACTAAACCCAGATATCATGGGGAAGATGGGGTCAGGAAACAGTGAGTGGCGTGACTGGGTTTAAGTGCTGGGGAGTCGTGGAGATGCAGCTGGAAGGTGGGTTAAGACAAGGCAATGCCAGTCTGAGAAGCTTTGTTTTTTGCCATTCTTTAGAGGGTGGGAACCACTGAAAGTGTTCTGAGCAGGAAATCTACATGATGAAGACAACAGTCAGCAAGATAAACAACAGCAAGATATTCCCCACAGGCAGTGAAGCCACATGCTGGAATATCTCCATTACACTGGAGTCTGTTGAGATAGTCTTTAACTTGGGGTGAAATGTATAACCTTTAATTCACATAGCTCTCTCCAACAAGTTAACCTTAATACCATGTAAGGCATGGAAAGATTTTTGCAATCAACCTGGAAAGGGTGGATAATTCCCAGAGGTACTGCCTCAGCATGAAGAGGTAATAGTTCTGGGACTTGGTTTATTGAGTACATTGGACACTGTTGAAGACATACAGCTCTGTGATTGTAGGAATTGGGTATAGCAAGCACACAGCTTCTTCACTGGGCTCACGTGTCGTTAGCTATAGCAACTTGTAAGGAACCCCCAATGTTTGCTTGCTCCTTAGACACTTAGTACCAACACCAGTGTGTTCTCCACACAGATTGATGTGTGTGCCATTTCTCACACCATGAAAAAGGAAGTGGATTAACTCTCTAGCCCTCCTTCTGGTGTGTGGGTGAGAAGGGAGGTGGACTCTCTCTGTGTTGTAGATTTTCAGTTGAATAAGCTTTACCGTGGCAGTTCTCAGAAATAACAGGCAAAGAATGCAAGGAAAATTGCACTAGAAGAGTTGCCTTGCAGTTATTTGGGATACATGCACAGATGTATACAGACATACACACAAATGCACACACACACACACACACACACACACACCCAGACAGACAACCTATTTACAAGACATATCCTATATTTACCCACTAGTGGTTGTCAGTGACCTTCAAGTTCAGAAAAGCCTCGTAGGATTAGAGTAGGGAAGCAACCATTTAACTCCTTTTCTTCAGTAATGGGAGAAGCAACCAGGTGGAGCTGGCAAAGCTCTGTGTCTGGAGCCAGAGGGTATGAGTTCAGGGCCTGGCTGTGCCACTTTCCTGGTACCTGAGCTTGAACAAATAAACTTATCTCTCTGCAAAATGAGGACAATATGCCTCTCAGGGTTTTGTTAAGAGTCAAGTGAATAAGTGTGTATTACATCCTTTCTAAATTAAAAGTAGGTTACTTTTAGGGACTTCCCTGGTGGTCCAGTGGTTAAGACTCCGAGCTTCTACTGCAGGGGGCAAGGGTTCAATCCCTGGTCAGGGAACCAGGGAACTACTCTAGCAGAGAGCTGATTGTTTCAGGCAAGGTCACCTTCCTTTGGAGGATGACAGCAGTCTGTCAGGTGGATTACCTCACTCGTGCTGACCAGGAAATTCCAGATGGACTTGTTAAGATTACATTCCTGGGAAAGAATGAAACTGCAGTTAGGTTAGGCGTTGTCTCGGTTTGGTGACGTGAGCTTTGCACAAGTGACTCTATGTTGGGCCTGTTGTCTCTCTTTTGACAGTACTAACTGGGATTCTTTCTGAGGTGATGAAGATGTGGAATTAGGTAATGATGGTTTCACAAACTTGTGAATATACTATAAATCACTGATTGTACGCTTAAAAGGACCCATTTTATGGTATGTGAATGGTATCCCAACTTTTAAAAATGGAATTTTCCAAAAAGAAAAAGAAAGGAAATTTCTTCTGAAAATAATATTGTACAGTTCTGAAAAGAGTTCTAGCAAAAACAACTGTCGACACCTTGATCACAGTGGGACTATTAATTCACCCAGTGCCCATGTGATGTGACCCTTGCTGACTCCCCAGACCTTATCATGGACCTCCCCCCAACCCACTCACTACGCTCCAGGCACACTGGCCTCCTTTGTGTTCTTCAAACCACCAAGCCCTTTCCCACATCAAGGTTTTTGCCCTGGTTCTTCTTTCTGCCTGGAAGGTCCTCCTAGACCTTTGCTGGCTGGTAACTTCCCATTATCCAAGTAACCATGGTAGGAGAGTAAATAGAGAGGAATACAGGGACCAGATCCTTTAGGGCCTCGTGGACCATATTAAAGAGCTTGGACATTAGGGCAGCAGGAAACCAATGAGGGTTTTAAGCAGGAGAGTGATGAAATGTGATTAAATTTTTTAAGTATCACATTGGCTGTTCAATGGAGAAAGGACTGAGGCAAAGGGTGAGCAATATGGAAGGAAATAGACAAGCTAAGAGGCTATTGTGTTAATAGTCCAGACAGGAAATGTCAGTGAACTGGACCAAGGCGAAAGCAGAGAGAAATTGCAGATTTGGAAATAAAACTAGCAGGACTTGCTAATGGATGGGTTCCATTTATCCCTTCATTCATCCAGCAGACATTCTGTTGATTAGCAATGAACAAAACACACAAAAATTCCTGCCCCCATGGAGTGTATAGTCTAGTAGATGAAAGAAAATGTAACAAACTGGGACCTTGAAAAAGTAGTAGCATTTGAACAGCTGAAAGGAAAAAGGGTTCCAGGTGTAAGGAATGATACAAGCCAAGTTTGTGAGATAATATGCCTTTGAAAAGTACCAGAGGCAGTACTGGCAAGCCCCGAAGTTCCATGGAGGGGACTGTGGAAACGCCTTAAAGATTTTAGACTTTTTCCTCAAGGCAGCAGAAAGATATGGACAGCTTTTGACCAAAGATTCAACTTCATTGATGTTAGATTCCACATTTGAAAAAGGCCTACTCTTCAACTCATGAACCTTTTAGCCCATACTGCAATAAACACATCATATGTTTCCCCATAAATTATGCCCACCAACAACTCTAGAACGATCCCTGTCTGGCAGAGTGTTTGTGCTAGAGAGAGAAAAGCTTTTACGTTGTAAAATCTCCCCAATAGCTTTTCTACATGTAAGGAAGCCCCAGAAGGGCTCCAGAAGCAATGGCCTTAGCCTAAAGTGGGGTCAGATGAGATAGTGTTACACAGGTGAGAGCTGTGATGATTAACTCCAACAAATTGTTGCCTGTCCATCCTGCAAAGCCTCTGACTTCAGTGAGCACCCGATCTTGTATAAGGTAAAATAAAATTATGCAAAGGAAAGCCTTCCTGGACCCAACACCAATTGCCAACACACAAAAAACCAGGTTAGATGGCTCCTGTGTATGCTACATCTAGCAATCACACTCCTGGGCATATAGCTGGACAAAACTACAATTCAAAAAGATAAATGCACCCCTGTGTTCATAGCAGCACTCTTTACAATAGCCAAGACATGGAAACAATCTAAGTATCCATTGACAGATGAATGGATAAAGAAGATGTGGTATGTGTGTGTGTGTGTGTCTGTGTGTATATATATATAGATATATAGAGATATATATATATAATGGAATACTATTCAGCCATTAAAAAAAACAGTGAAATAATGCCATTTGCAGCAGCATGGGACCTAGAGATTATCATACTAAGTGAAGTAAATCAGAAAGAGAAAGATACCATATGATATCACTTATATGTGGAATCTAAACTATGACACAAATGAACTTATCAATGAAACAGAAACAGACTCACAGATATAGAGAACAGATTTTTGGTTGCCAAGGGGGAGGGCGGGTGGGGGAGGGAAGGACTGGGAGTTTGGGGTTAGCAGATGCAAACTATTATGTATACAATGGATAAACAACAAGGTCCTACTGTACAGCATAGGGAACTATATTCAATATCTTGTGATAGACCATAATTGAAAAGAATATGAAAAAGAATATATGTATAACTGAAGCACTTTGCTATACAGCAGAAATTAACACAACACTGTAAATTAACTATAATTTAATAAAATAAATTTTTAAAAAAGATTCAACATAGTCAAAGACTTTTTAAGAAAAATGGAAAAGAGGGACTTCCCTGGTGGTCCAGTGGTTAAGAATCTGCCTTCCAATGAAGGGGACATGGGTTTAATCACTGCTCGAGGAACTAAGATCCCACATACCATGGGGCAACTAAGCCCACGCGCTGCAATGAAGAGCCCACACGCCGCAACTAAGACCCAATGCAGCCAAATAAAAAAATAAATATTTTTTAAAAAAGAAAAATGGAAAAGAATGCTTTGCAAAAGAATTTGCTACCAAGGAAGAATTAACATGATCTTGTCACTGGTGTCAGGAGAAGGAAGCATTCATCTTCAAATTTTATGTGATGATCATTTTATTTCATTAAATTAATATTTTTGCATAATCTTCTTAAAAATAGAATTTTACTCTAGTTGAATATCACAGTAGAACAAAATTAAGTTTCATATCAAAACTGTTTATGCATAAGTGCTTTTATATTATAATAATTCTTCCTCATTAACAGCCAAGAGGCAAGCTTACAATGGCCGCCTCTGATTGATGAAGAAATTTGTTTTCCCGAAGCAATGTGGCTTGCCTTGAAAGCCACATTCACTGAAAACATGAATGGACAATAAGAAGCAGATTATACAGTTTGATTTGGCCTCTACATCATTGGCTTATTGTATATGACATCACCCAATAATCACTGTGTTATTAGGTCAGGCAGAAGAACCAACTTAGAGCAGAAACATTTGCAGTTGTGCCTCTAAGATTCCAATGTTGCATGAAGATAGTGGCTCAAACAATACCAGTTTTGCCCAGGAACACTCTGAGATCAGTACAGCAGACACATGACCTCAGTGGGCAGCATCTAAAGGTTATCCTTTCATTCTAACCATCCAGGTTTCAAATAGTTCTCTTTTCCCTGTGTCTGGTGCCAAGGGCCTCTGGGAAGGAATCCTTGGCAGATTCTGAGGTGCTCTAATGTGAGCTCTGTCAAGAAAATCATAACGGCCATGAGAAGGCAAGGTAACCTTGAGGAATCATATGAGGGGGAAGCAGAGCAGATGGCTGAGGAATAGGTCTCTGTGTAGTTTCCACTCAAGCAGTTCTGGGCTCCCCCAGGATCTCTGTGACTTTAGCCCAGGGTTCTCTCATTTCCACCAACAAAACTCCACTCAGGAAGGAATGGAAGAGGCTCTCTTCTTGCTTTCTCCAAATGTTCCTAGGAGTAAACCTTCTTATGACTTTTAAGTTCTCCCCGAAGGTTAATAGTGGGGATGCACCATTCCCCATCCCCTGAGTCTTATTTGCCACATCAGTGTCTTCCTGCTCCCTTCAGACCTCAGATGGACACTTCTTGAGCTGCCTTAGTTTTGACCTGTCCTCTGAAGGAAGTCTTATTTCTGCACTTTTGAGATGAAACCCAAAGAGAGATGAAAGTGAATCTAGAGACCTTCAAGATGGCAGAGGAGTAAGACGTGGAGATCACCCTCCTCCCCACAAATACATCAGAAATACATCTACATGTGGAACAACTCCTACAGAACACCTACTGAATGCTGGCAGAAGACCTCAGACTTCCCAAAAGGCAAGAAACTCCCCACGTACCTGGGTAGGGCAAAAGAAAAAAACACAGAGACAAAAGAATAGGGACGGGACCTGCACCTCTGGGAGGGAGCTGTGAAGGAGGAAAAGTTTCCACACACTAGGAAACCCCTTCACTGGCAGAGATAGGGGGTGGGCGGGGGGAAAGCTTTGGAGCCACGGAGGAGAGCACAGCAACAGGGGTTCAGAGGACAAAGTGGAGAGATTCCCACACAGAGGATCGGTGCCAACCAGCACTCACCAGCCCGAGAGGCTTGTCTGCTCCCCCTCCGGGGCGGGCGGGAGCTAGGAGCTGAGGCTCCAGCTTCGGAGGTCAGACCCCAGGGAGAGGACTGGGGTTGGCGGCGTGAACACAGCCTGAAGGGGGCTAGTGCGCCACAACTAGCTGGGAGGGAGTCCGGGAAGAAGTCTGGAACTGCCTAAGAGGCAAGAGACCATTCTTTCAGGTTGCATGAGAAGAGGGGATCCGGAGCACCACCTAAACGAGCTCCAGAGACGGGCACGAGCCGCGGCTATCAGCGCAGACCCCAGAGACGGGCATGAAATGCTAAGGCTGCTGCTGCAGCCACCAAGAAGCCTGTGTGCGAGCACAGGTCACTATCCACACCTCCCCTCCCGGGAGCCTGTGCAGCCCGCCACTGCCAGGGTCCCATGATCCAGGGACAACCTCCCCAGAAGAACACACGGCGCTCCTCAGGCTGTTGCAACATCATGCTGGCCTCTGCCACCACAGGCTCACCCCACATTCCATACCCCTCCCTCCCCCTGACCTGAGTGAGCCAGAGCTCCCTAATAAGCCGCTCCTTTAACTCCATCCTGTCTCAGAGAAGAACAGATGCCCTCAGGCGACCTACACACAGAGGCAGGGCCAAATCCAAAGCTGAACCCCGGGAGCTGTGCGAACAAAGAAGAGAAAGGGAAATCTCTCCCAGTAGCCTCAGGAGCAGCGGATTAAATCTCACAGTCAACTTGATGTACCCTGCATCTGTGGAATACCTGATAGAAAACGGATGATCCCAAAATTAAGGCGGTGGATTTTGGGAGCAACTGTAGACTTGGGGTTTGTTTTCTACATCTAATTTGTTTCTGGTTTTATGTTTATCTTAGTTGAGTACTTAGAGTTTATTATCATTGGTAGATTTGTTTATTGATTTGGTTGCTCTCTCCTTTTTCTTTTATATATACATTTTTTTTCCTTTTTCTCTTTTTGTGAGTGTGTATGTGTATGCTTCTTTGTGTGATTTTTTTCTGTATAGCTTTGCTTTTACCATTTGTCCTAGGGTTCTGTCTGTTTTTTGTTATTTTTAAATTTTTAATAATTTTTTATTTTAATAACTTTATTTTATCCTTTCTTTCTTTCTCTCATTCTTTCTTTCTGTCCTTCTTTCTTACTTTCCTTCTTTCTTTCATTCTTTCTCCCATTCGTTCTTTCCTTCATTCCTTCCTACTTTCTTTCTTTCTTTCTCTCATTCTTCGTTTCTTTCTTTCTTTCGTTCTTTTGTTCTTTCTCCCTTTTCTTCTGAGCTATGTGGCTGACAGGGTCTTGGTGCTCTGGCTGGGTGTCAGGCCAGTGCCTCTGAGGTGGGAGAGCAGAGTTCAGGACATTGGTCCACCAGAGACCTCCTGGCTTCACATAATATCAAACAGCGAAAGCTCTCCCAGAGATCTCCATCTCAATGCTAAGACCCAGCTCCACTCAACAACCAGCAAGCTACAGTGCTGGACACCCTAAGCCAAACAACAAGAGAGGAACACAACACCACCCAGTAGAAGAGAGGCTGCCTAAAATCATAATAAGTTCACAGACACCCCAAAACACACGACCAGATGCAGCTCTGCCTAACAGAAAGACAAGATCCAGCCTCATGCACCAGAAAACAGGCACCAGTCCTCTCCACCAGGAAGCCTACCCAACTCACTGAACCAACCTTACCCACTGGGGGCAGACACCAAAAACAACGGGAACTACGAACCTGCCGCCTGTGAAAAGGAGACCCCAAACAAAGTAAGTTAAGCAAAATGAGAAGACAGAGAAACACACAGCAGGTGAAGGAGCAAGGTAAAAACCCACCAGACCAAACACTTGAAGAGGAAATATGCAGTCTTCCTGAAAAAGAATTCAGAGTAATGACAGTAAAGATGATCCAAAATTGTGGAAATAGAATGGAGAAAAGACAAGAAACGTATAACACGTATAACGTATTACAAGGACCTAGAAGAACCAAAGAGCAAACAAACAATGATGAACAACACAATCAATGAAATTAAAAATTCTCTAGAAGGGATCAATAGCAGAATAACTGAGGCAGAACGGATAAGTGACCTGGAAGATAAAATAGTGGAAATAACTAGTGCAGAGCAGAATAAAGAAAAACGAATGAAAAGAATGGAGGACAGTCTCCGAGACCTCTTGGACAATATTAAATGCACCAACATGCGAATTACAGGGGTCCCAGAAGAGGAAGAGAAAAAGGAAGGGACTGAGAAAATATTTGAAGAGATTATAGTTGAAAACTTCCCTAATATGAGAAAGGAAATAGTCAATCAAGTCCAGGAAGCGCAGAGAGTCCCATACAGGATAAATCCAAGGAGAAACATGCCAAGACACATATTAATCAAGCTATCAAAAATTAAATACAAAGAAAAAATATTAAAAGCAGCAAGGGAAAAGCAACAAATAACATACAAGGAAATCCCCACATGGTTAACAGCTGATCTTTCAGCAGAAACTCTGCAAGCCAGAAGGAAGTGGCAGGACATATTTAAAGTGATGAAAGGGAAAAACCTACAAGCAAGAATACGCTACACAACAAGGATCTCATTCAGATTTGACAGAGAAATTAAAACCTTTACAAATAAGCAAAAGCTAAGAGAATTCAGCACCACCAAACCAGCTTTACAACAAATGCTGAAGGAACTTCTCTAGGCAGGAAACACAAGAGAAGGAAAAGACCTACAATAAAAAAACACAAAACAATTGAGAAAATGGTAATAGGAACCTACATATTGATAACTACCTTAAATGAAAATGGATTAAAGGCTCCAACCAAAAGACATAGACTGGCTGAATGGATACAAAAACAAGACCCATATATATGCTGTCTACAAGAGACCCACATCAGACCTAGGGACACATACAGACTGAAAGTGAGGGGATGGAAAAAGATATTCCATGCAAATGGAAATCAAAAGGAAGCCGTAGTAGCAACTCTCGTATCAGACAAAACAGACTTTAAAGACTATTACAAGAGACAAAGAAGGACACTATATAATGATCAAGGGATCAATCCAAGAAGAAGATATAACAATTGTAAATCTTTATGCACCCAACATAGGATCACCTCAATACAAAAGGCAAATGCTAACAGCCATAAAAGGGGAAATCGACAGTAACACAACAATAGTAGGTGACTTTAATACCCCACTTTCACCAATGGACAGATCATCCAAAACAAAAATAAATAAGGAAACACAAGCTTTAAGTGATACATTAAACAAGATGGACTTAATGGATATATATAAGACATTCCATCCAAAAACTACAGAATACACTTTCTTCTCAAGTGCTCATGGAACATTCTCCAGGATAGATCATATCTTGGGTCACAAATCAAGCCTTGGTAAATTTAAGAACATTGAAATCATATCAAGTATCTTTTCCAACCACAATGCTATGAGACTAGATATCAATTACAGGAAAAAATCTGTAGGAAATACAAACAGATGGAATCTAAACAGTACACTACTAAATAACCAAGAGATCACTGAAGAAATCAAAGAGGCAATTTAAAAATACCTAGAAACAAATGACAATGAAAACACAATGACCCAAAACCTATGAGATGCAGCAAAAGCAGTTCTAAGAGGGAATTTTATAGCAATACAATCCTACCTCAAGAAACAAGAAACATCTCAAATAAACAACCTAACCTTACACCTAAAGCAATTAGAGAAAGAAGAACAAAAAAACCCCGAAGTTAGCAGAAGGAAAGAAATCATAAAGATCAGATCAGAAATAAATGAAAAGAAGGAAACAGTAGCAAAGATCAATAAAACTAAAAGCTGGTTCTTTGAGAAGATAAAATTGATAAACCATTAGCCAGACTCATCAAGAAAAAAAGGAAGAAGACTCAAATCAATAGAATTAGAAATGAAAAAGGAGAAGTAACAACTGACACTGCAGAAATACAAAAGATCATGAGAGATTACTACAAGCAACTTTATGCCAATAAAATGGACAGCCTGGAAGAAATGGACAAATTCTTAGAAAAGCACAACCTTCCAAGACTGAACCAGGAAGAAATAGAAAATATAAACAGACCAATCACAAGCACTGAAATTGAGACTGTGATTAAAAATCTTCCAACAAACAAAAGCCCAGGACCAGATGGCTTCACAGGCGAATACTATCAAACATTTAGAGAGGAGCTAATACCTATCCTTCTCGAACTCTTCCAAAATATAGCAGAGGGAGGAACACTCCAAAACTCAATCTAAGAGGCCACCATCACCCTGATACCAAAGCCAAAGAAAGATGTCACAAAGAAGAAAACTACAGGCCCATATCACTGATGAACATAGATGCAAAAATCCTCAACAAAATACTAGCAAACAGAATCCAATAGCACATTAAAGGGATCATACACCATGATCAAGTGGGGTTTATCTCAGGAATGCAAGGATTCTTCAATATACACAAATCAATCAATGTGATAAACCATATTAACAAACAGAAGGAGAAAACCCATATGATCATCTCAACAGATGCAGAAAAAGCTTTTGACAAAATTCAACACCCATTTATGATAAAAAAAACCCTCCAGAATGTAGGCAGACAGGGGACCTACCTCAATATAATAAAGGCCATATATGACAAACCCACAGCCAACATCATTCTCAATGGTGAATAACTGAAACCATTTCCTCCAAGATCAGGAACAAGACAAGGTTGCCCACTCTCAACACTATTACTCAACATAGTTTTGGAAGTTTTAGCCACAGCAATCAGAGAAGAAAAAGAGATAAAAGGAATCCAAATCAGAAAAGAAGAAGTAAAGCTGTCACTGTTTGCAGATGACATGATACTATACATAGAGAATCCTAAAGATGCTACCCAGAAAACTACTAGAGCTAATCAATGAATTTGGTAAAGTAGCAGGATACAAAATTAATGCACAGAAATCTCTTGCATTCCTATACACTAATGATGAAAAATCTGAAAGAGAAATTAAGGAAACACTCCCATTTACCACTGCAACAAAAAGAATAAAATACCTAGGAAAAAACCTACCTAAGGAGACAAAAGACCTGTATGCAGAAAACTATAAGACACTGATGAAAGAAACTAAAGATGATACAAACAGACAGAGAGATATACCATGTTCTTGGATTGGAAGAATCAACATTGTGGAAATGACTATACTACCCAAAGCAATCTACAGATTCAGTGTAATCTCTATCAAACTACCAATGGCATTTTTCATAGAACTAGAACAAAAAATTTCACAACTTGTATGGAAACACCAAAGACCCCAAATAGCCAAAGCAATCTCGAGAAAGAAAAACGGAGCTGGAGGAATCAGGCTCCCAGACTTCAGACACTACTACAAAGCTACAGTAATCAAGACAGTATGATACTGGCACAAAAACAGAAATATGGATCAATGGAACAGGATAGAAAGCCCAGAGATAAACCTACGCACATATAGTCAACTTACCTTTGGTAAAGGAGGCAAGAATATACAATGGAGAAAAGAAAGCCTCTTCAATAAGTGGTGCTGAGCAAATTGGACAGCTACATGTAAATGAATGAAATTAGAACACTCCCTACCACCATACATAAAAGTAAACTCAAAGTGGATTAAAGACCTAAATGTAAGGCCAGACACTGTAAAACTCTTAGAGGAAAACATAGGCAGAACATGCTATGACATAAATCACAGCAAGATCCTTTTTGACCCACCTCCTAAAGAAATGGAAATAAAAACAAAAATAAACAAATGGACCTAATGAAACTTCAAAGCTTTTGCACAGCAAAGGAAACCATAAACAAGACGAAAAGACAACCCTCAGAATGGGAGAAAATATTTTCAAACGAATCAACTGACAAAGGATTAATCTCCAAAATATACAAGCAGCTCATGCAGCTCAATATCCAAAAAGCAAACAACCCAACCCAAAAACGGGCAGAAGCCCTAAACAGACATTTCTCCAAAGAAGATATACAGACTGCCAACAAACACATGAAAGGATGCTCAACATCACTAATCGTTAGAGAAATGCAAATCAAAACTACAGTGAGGTATCACCTCACACCAGTCAGAATGGCCATCATCAAAAAGTCTACAAACAATAAATGCTGGAGAGGGTGTGGAGAAAAGGAAACCCTCTTGCACTGTTGGTGGGAATGTAAATTGATACAGCCACTATGGAGAACAGTATCGAGGTTCCTTAAAAAACTGAAAATAGAACTACCATACTACCCAGCAATCCCACTACTGGGCATATACCCTGAGAAAACTATAGTTCAAAAAGAGTCATGTACCACAATGTTCACTGCAGCTCTATTTACAATAGCCAGGACATGGAAGCAACCTAAGTGTCCACTGACAGATGAATGGATGAAGAAGATGTGGCATATATATACAAGGGAATATTACTCAGCCATAAAGAGAAATGAAATTAAGTTATTTGTAGTGAGGTGGATGGACCTAGAGTCTGTCATACAGAGTAAGTCAGAAAAACAAATACTGTATGCTAACACATATATATAGCATCTAAAAAAAAAATGGTTCTGTGGAAACTAAGGGCAGGACAGGAATAAAGACACATGTAGAGAGTGGACTTGTGGACATGGGGAGGGGGAGGGGGAGGGGGAAGGGGAAGCTGGGGCGAAGTGAGAGAGTGGCATGTACATATATACACTACCAAATGTAAAATAGATGGGCAGTAGGAAGCAGCCGCATAGCACAGGGAGATCAGCTCGGTGCTTTGTGACCACCTAGAGGGGTGGGATAGGGAGGGTGGGAGGGAGATGCAAGAGGGAGGAGATATGGGGATGTATGTATATGTATAGCTGATTCATTTGTTATAAAGCAGAAACTAACACACCATTGTAAAACAATTATACGCCAATAAAGATGTTAAAAAAAAGAAAATGAACCTATACGACAGAAGAGAAAGAGAGAAAAGGAAGACCTAAGCCGTAAGGTGGAATAGTTCAAATGTATTCAGAGGAAATACAAAGATAAATCATTATCATTTTGGCTTTAAGCGGATGGATGGAAGATTCCTGGAAGGTTATAAGAAAACAGACTACTTCACAAATAACTGAGAAAATACTGTAAAAGAATAAATCGTGGTTTCCATATACTCAGAGAAGAGCAGCCAGAAAAGATGCAGATGACTGCTTCTTGCCAGCTGGATTAAGACGTTACACTTGCCAATGATTTTGGCAATTACTCTGAAATTGTAATTAGCTCACTCTCTCCGGCTGAATTTTCTGTACAAATTGAACAAATATTTGACCTTTGGCCAACTTTGTCATTGGACCCTGTTCTTCCAAAGTGCATGAGCGTATGTGCTTGATATCATTTTACAGCCCCCCACCCCGTGGGATGAGGTAATTCACCAAGTTTTCTAATCCAGCTGGGTGCAGATAAAGCAGCAGATCTTATTTAAGGGCTTGCCCAGGCCTTTGTAAAAACAAGACAAAGCAAAAAGTAAAACAAAAAACAAATTCCCCCCACAGGAAGGGGCGGGGTGTGTGTGTGGGGGGGGTGGGAATTGATTAGCCGGAAGCAAAATATTCCCATGTGACACTTTTCCCCTTATTTTTTTAAACCAACTATTTCATGGAAAATTCTACCCCATCTGCACCTGTCTTGCAATAAGTTCGACCACTGTATGACACTCATGCAATAAGCTTCTAGATAGAGCCCAGTTTACAACTCCAGGAGAGTTGGGTTGGCCTACCAGGAGATCCAAACCCTCAGGGTGACAAAGTCACATCCAAATTGAATCCCAGGTCACAGAGCTCGTCACTTCCTATTTCATGTAACTAAGAGCTGAGAAGGAATGCTTCCATTTTCTTTACATCTAAGGGAGGAGATGCATTCGGGAGTGGGGCAGTGATCTGTGGAAGGGAGGAGAGCTGAAAGCATTTAGTTACACCCAGGGATCCAACAACTAACTAATTTAAGGAGAGACTACACAGGCATCTTCAGTCCCACAACTGGCATTTTAGAACAGTAATCCAAGACTCAAAATAGTCAATGCAGCCTTGAGTATCAGGGTTTAAAAGAATGAAAGATAAAAAGAAAGTAACTTTGGAGAGGAAGCAGCCTGTGGTGGGAAGAACGAAACCACAAAACCATTTTAAGCGCAGCGCTTCCCTCCTTAATGTGGACCACAAATTGTTTTAGCCTGTGATCACACTCAGCCCCCGGGCTCCCAGGAGAAGGCCTTCCATGCTGGCCCAGCCCTGCGTGGCCAAGGCTGTCTGGGAGGGGTGTTTAGGAAAAGAGCAGGAGTTCTAACTTTCGTTCTCTCTCCAGTCTGAATGAAATGCAACTCTGCTCCATTCAGATACATAAGGGTTAAAAAAAAAAAAGTGCATTTTGGATACAGCTGGAAGCTATTAACAACTCTGAGAACATCTCAGTAACCCAGTGAGAGGATGGGTGGCCTGGCAGAGATCCTGAATCCATGTTTGTAATCACAGACTCTTACCACTGGGCGGGGCTTGCTTTCTACCTCCCACCCAGTGGAGACATCCCTTCTTCAACTGTTCAGTCCCTGCTTGCATACTTCCAGCCTCTTCCTTCAAGGGCAACTTCATTTACTAGAAAGTTCTTTTTGGCAAAAAATGCCTCCGTAGAAAATCTCCCCCTTAGCTCTAGCTCAGTCCTCTGATGCCATAGCACACGACCGTCCTACTTGTGAAACAGCTATATTTGCCTCCAAATGCTTGCCTTCTTATGGCCAAACGCCCCATCTGTGCCAGGCAGCCCTCCCATCTGGTGGTTTCCAGATCCCTCCAGAGCCTGCTTACTCTTTGAATAGTGATTATGTTTCAGAGTCCCTTCTAGAGAATCTATTCCTAGCTCCCAGGCATCAATATCCTCTAGGAGACCTTTTCATTCAGGAGTTTTTGAGGGAAGTTTTTTTCAGGGAAGATGCAGCCACACCCCCTTTTAGGCACTGCCACGAGAGCATCTACGCTGTCTCATCCCTAAGCAAGCTTTGGGCTCCAGCAGCCTTGCCTAGTGAATACTGCTAGCCTGTCAATGGCATCACCAAGCCAGAGAGGAGGGAGAACAGAATGAATGAGCTTCCCCTGGATGCCTAGCAGGGCAGTCCCCAGCTTTCCACTGAGTGTGGAGGCAGATGAGCAAAGATCACTCCCATCTTGACCCTGGAGCTAGGACCCAGCCTCTAGGACCGAGACAAAAGATCACTTCATTATCTATCTCGCCTGTCCAAAAACCTTCCATGGAGTCCCACCTCCCGCACAGAACACAAGCACTCACGCCTCCTTCACCCGGCCCAGGCCTGCCCATCCCCATGCTCCCCGCAGGCTCCAGCCCGGGGCCTCTGCTGCAGCAGCCCACCTTGTCCTGGCTGGTCCCGACGCAAGGCCCATGCTCTCTCGCTTGCCCTTTCTGATACCTTTCTTCTTCCTGCGAGGTTTTCTGAGTTTCCTCTTTTCCTGGGCTAGCTCCAGAGCATCTGAAAAACCAGTATTCTCTAATCGTGGACTAAGGCTGACATTTCTGACCATTGGAGGCAGGTCTTTTCCCAGCGTTCTCTTCTTCAATTAATTAATGGTTCGAATAAGCACAGGAATGAGCCTCTTGTTCTCGTTCTCAGCAGGTTAAGTGCAGTGGATGGTGATTGCTCTTTTGGTCTGAGGAATGTCCTAATTACCTCTTTGCTTTCATTATATGGAGGGGATCCAGGGTCAGCCCAGGCTCTGGCTTTTAGAGATTAAGTAAATGAACAGTTATGACCTAACAGTCACCCCATATATAAGCTGATACCACAAGGTGTAATCTTGACCTCATTTTGCATTCCCAGCTGTGCCTCAGATCAACTGTGATGTGAGAGCTGGAAAGATAATCAATCCCGAGTTCATTGTGAAATGTCCAGCAGGATGCCAAGACCCCAGGTACCACGTTTATGGCACTGACGTCTATGCATCCTACTCCAGCGTGTGTGGCGCTGCGGTTCACAGGTGGGTAGCGCTGAGCTTCTTAGGCACGAGCAACCAGGGTGTGGGCAGGGATCCCCCGGTGCAGGGTTGCCTGATTAGCAAGCAAGAGCAAACAAACTTAATGGAGCATCCTGTATTTTATCTGGCAGCCCTATCCCATGGGATGCCCCAGAATCTGTGCATGGTCCTGGATCTCCTTTCAGATCTCTCTGGAAAGGAGGACTGACTTCTCTTTACACCTTAATGGGTGGGGGTGGGAGGGAGAATCCTACTCTTTTGTGTTCATAATGAGGAAACCAAAGTTCTTGATGATGTAAAGCCTTTTTATTTTTACCTGTGTGTGCTGAGCAAGGAGATAATAGGGACATGACTAAGGAAGGCCCAGAAGTTTAGAGAAGAAATGTGACAGCTTCAGTTGGTGATCTGGAGACAAAGAGGAACAGGAAAAGTGAGAAGGAGGGTGACAGGGGGTCCTGCCTGGTCAGCTGTTGATGGGGGATCCAGGAAGGAGGGCAGGAAGCATGACATGCTTTGGACCATGTCACTGCCTAAATGAGGAAAGGCAATAGCGACCTTCACAGAATCCTCACACCTCTTGTTTAGGCTTGGAGCCAAAACCCAGGGAAATGCATGTTTACTTAATAGCTCTCATAATGGGTATGTGTGAAGCACTCCACCTGTGTTATCTAATTCGGCCCTCACCATTCCCCTGTGCGGTATCCTCGACCTCTTAAAGGTGAAGAGAGGTTGAATAGCCTTTCTAAAGCCACACCGTTAAAAAGTATCCGAGTGGGGATTGGAACCCAAGTCCAGCCCCCCACTTCTATTCACCAGCCAGCACTACTTTGAGATGTGGCTCAAAGTCAGTGGTTGGCTGCTGGATACTGATGAAGTTTCTCAATTATTCAGGCTTCCGGTATCTTTTTCCTTTTCTTTACTTGCACGCCAGTCACTTGATTGTTCAGTTGTATCTCCGCCAGAGAGAGGGGAGACATAAAATTCATTCCTTTTCAAGGTGTCTAGTCAGTAGCCTCTCTGAAATTTGGGGAAGAAGTAAAAAAAAAAAAAATCTATGCCTAAAATAAGATTTAAGACTTACTAATAGACTTTGTCAGTCATACTCTTTTCCCCATCAGCCAAAGAGATGAACAGCTACCTGGTTTTTCAATGGGAGTGGGAATACAAAAGCTCTACTGAGGATATACAGAGGAACATTAAAGAACAAAACACCAAATGCTGTTCCTTAACTCCAAACTGTGGAATAAAAATATTTTGTTTTCACTTTGAAATCAATTTTGTGCACCAAGTCGATACGCGGACCTACACGTGAACATGTGCATGCCTCCACACAATCACTTGTACACATATGCATGCCTCCCACATGTGCTAGAACACACGTGCGTGCTCACACACACCCTGACACACACATGTGCATGCCAACACCATTAGCACACTCCGGTCTGTGTCCGTGTAGACACTGACATATGTTACAGAGGCCGAGCCCGTCTTAAGGCTGCCTGTATTTTTCCAACTGTGGTCCGAGATGGTTGGCACTTGCTTCGTCTGGCATTTGCTGGCTCTCTCTTGCCTTTCCTTGGTCCCCTGAGGTACAGAGCCACACAAGTTAATGTGAGCTCACCAAGATGTCATCATAATGACAGTAACCCCTTACACTGAGATCCTCTCCTTCTAGCATCATCTCAGCCCTATGAGGCTGCTGTTAGCATCCCCAGTTGTTAGAAGAGGAAGGGAGGCATAGGGAAGTTAATTAAGTTGCACATCCAGGACTAGAACTTGTGTCCCCTGACTTCCAGCCCTGAGCCCAGGTGATACATTTACATAAGAACCGAGAGGACGTGAAGACGTGATGGGGTTGTAGCACTTTGGGGTGGTCAGAGTTGGGAAAGGATTTTAGGATGAACGGACACACCTCTAGAGAGAAAATAAGAAGGGCACTGACAAGGACCAGGACTCAGCAATCCCAGCATTTGGGTTGGAGCATAGGAACTACCTGGCAAGAATATAGATGAGGGTAGAGGGACAGAGGAGAAGAGTTTGACTGTTTCAAGCATAGGAACTACCTGGCAAGAATATAGATGAGGGTAGAGGGACAGAGGAGAAGAGTTTGACTGTTTCAAGAGTTTGACTGTTTGACTGTTTCAAGAGTTTGACTGTTTCAAGTTTGACTGTTTCAAGAGTTTGACTGTTTGACTGTTTCAAGTTTGACTGTTTCAACATTTGCTGCTGGAGCAACGGAATGCCTTGTACCTTCCTGGACCAGCGACTGATGCTGTAGGAAACTGTTTGGAAAGAAGGAATCACTATCCATGAGGAGGATGTATAGAGGTCTTAAGGGAAAACAGACAGGAATTTTGGATAATACCAGTTCCGTTTTTTACAAACAGAAGGAGTCTGTTTTTAGAAGGCAGGTTTGGGGTTTTTTTGTTTTTTTTTTTTGCGGTACGCGGGCCTTTCACTGTTGTGGCCTCTCCCGCTGCGGAGCACAGGCTCTGGACGCGCAGGCTCAGCGGCCATGGCTCACGGGTCCAGCCGCTCCGCGGCATGTGGGATCTTCCCGGACCAGGGCACGAACCCGTGTCTCCGGCATCGGCAGGCGGACTCCTAACCACTGCGCCACCAGGGAATCCCAGAAGGCAGGATTTAAGACAGAGAATAGAGTGGAAAATGTATGAAGGACCTCCCATCACTGTCCTGCCAGAGTCCCCTGCAGTCGGAACTGGGAAACTGGAGAGAGCACACTTTGGTTTAGAAATTCAGATTTAGCTTAAAGGATTTAAATTTCATACGAACTATGACAATCAGATCCCTCATTATGAGTGATCCCCTTGATTCTTTCAAACCAAAGGGCTAATGAACATATTTGAGGCATCATAGTTTGGCTCAGTCTTATCCTGAACTAATTTCTGTGTTTAAAGTGGGACCAAGGCCTGGAGAGAGGGGAGAGTTCTCTGAGCTGGGACAAGGAAGAGGCCATCTCCATGCAGAGCATGAATTTCTGACCAGACACCCACCTTGAGAATGGCAGCCATTCAAAACCTGGCCTCGCTGTGGGCAGTCCCTTTTCTCCGAGCCACGAAGCTGACCCTCAGATTATCCCAGTGCCCTGGGGCCAGGGTCAGGGAGGAGGTGAACCTCAAAGCCATGTTCAGCATCATGCAGGGTGTCTGAGGAATGCAAAGGAGTAGAACTGGTTTTGTTCTTTGAGAGAATATATTTGACGTGCCTCCACCTCAATGAAGGTGCACATGAGGTCGCATTTATATAAATTCTCCAAACTACCATGGCTCTGAGCCCCCATCTGCTTCATAAGTACAACCACAGCCTTTCAGGCTCTCTCCCTCCTCTGGTATCTCCTGTGATGAACAAGCGTCCGGTGCATTCCTCCCCTGGGATTTCTGTCGCCTCCAGGAGTTGACAGACCACTGACTGCCCCAGGATCTGCCCTCCTCTAGGACAATGTCAGGGAACGCGCACGGCCTCCAGTGAAGTCCACTCACAAGATAGGACATCACTCTCTTCTGCAACAGGAAAATCTCACGAGAAGACAAGAGTTCTGTTTCCGTGCCTTTCCCAAAGTCTGGGTTTTGGGTCTTATATAACTGTCACAAGGGATCTCAGCCTCCCTGTCCAGCCTGAGAACCCCCGGGCCCACCCCATTCCCTTTAAACAGCCTGAGAAAAGGGAAGCTCAGCCCCTCTTTCCACTCTGAGTGGCAGCTACAGCGCTTCTGACTTTTAAACAAGAATGAGTGCACGAACATTTCCTTAATACAATGGAATATAAATCCAGGGGCAGAATAATTTCTCCAGGGGGGGAATAAAAAGATAAGAGCTATTTCTGTTTCCCCCACTTGTCAGTTAGGGACCATGGGATAATCGGGGTAATTTTTTAAAAACTAATCTGAATTTACAGCCTATGCCAGTGGTGTGGTGGTAAAGGTTCACCAACCAGCCCTCCTAAATGGAGGCCTGGGGGGTACTGATTTACCAACATCTGCGGTATAAATACTTCCACCGTGGCTGATTTCAAAGTACCATAGTGAAATGAACCGGCACAATCCAGCAGCCTAATAACTGGCTTTCCCAAGCCAGCATGAGTGGTGTCCGCACACCGACAGGCCTTCTAATGCAGAAGCAAAAACACTGTCTTCCCATAAGAAAATTTCTAATCTAGTTGGGAGACAAAGTTAACTCAAGGAATTTTTAGGAAGTAGCACAAGACCAAATAAAATCAGAGCCTCCATGGAAAGACAAGGTTCGAAGGCATTGTTAGGAAGGGGCATAGCAAAGTCATGGAGAAGGAGGTGTTGGAGAGAAGGCACAGTTTCTCCAGAGCAAAGAGCAGCGTGAACAGAGCCACAGGAGTGGGAATCAAGTGGGCCGTCAGGAGAGAAGAGGCCGGCCTGGCTGCAGCTGGGAGAAGTGAGGGGCCCCGACTGAGAGCTGCCTGAAGAAGGGCAGGCAGGGTTGCAAAGACATGATGGAGGGATGAGGACTTGGTGTTGGGAGATGCCCATGGCTTTTGAGGCAACTGTGACCAAGTGGGGCAAACCCAGGATTCCAGGTCATTTAGACCTGGGTTCAAATCCCTACCTTGCAATTTAGAAGTTACAAAATCTGGAGTGAGTCCCTCGACCTGTCTAAGCCTGTCTCTGTGAAGTGGGAATAACAGCATTCCCTCTGCTCCACAGCCAGTAGGTTTGCTAGGAGAACTCAGTGAGATCCATTAGTGGGGATGATTCAAAAGCAATTAAGGGCTTTACATGTCAAGTATTATTATCACTTTCTTTCCAAGTTGTTGGGAAGTTGAGTGTTGAAAGTTGTTGACTCACCATGAGGGTGGGAGGGCAGGAAATGGCAACGCTCATTCCTGTAGGGAAGGAAGGGTGTTGATGGGAACAAATCTAAGGACATTTTTAGCTCCCCTGTGCTGTAAATTACAGATACCCAAGGGAGCCATGTTAGGCTCTGGGACAAGGAATTGACATACTGGAGCCCCGGCTTCAATGGAGGCAAAGAGGTAGATATGTCAGTTACTATCACATCAGGATCTAAAACCTTCAAAATCCAAGAAATTAAAGAAACAATTACCAGCCTTTGGGGACTCTTTTAAATGAGTTTAATTTAGCTACACACCTTCGTTCCCTAGCCCAAAATAAAAGGAATAATTTGCTTTTAATAATGTACCACCTTTTGAAATAGTTGGAGTCGTTCTGTGATGTCACAAAACCAAATTGGAAATTGTCAGGGAACAGGTTTTACTTCAGGGAGAACTAGTAGGAATTAAGCAACCAAAGAAAAGAAATTTGAGGCATGGTCATGTCCTGTAATACGAAAGAGAAGGACATCGAACATGGGAAGACAGATGCCAGGCCACGTGATGGGAGCATCGTTCTTAGGGGTTAGGCTGCAGGTCAAGGTGAAGGTTTTCTTACTCTCCCTGCTTTCCTATCTCTAAATAAAGACGGTGGCTGAATATCTCTGATGAACACAGATGCAAAAATACTCAACAAAATACTAGCAAACCAAATCCAACAACACATTAAAAGGATCATCCACCATGATCAAGTGGGATTTATCCCAGGGATGCAAGGATTCTTCAATATCTGTAAATAAATCGGTGTGATACACCGCATTAACATACTGAAGAATAAAACCATATGATCATCTCAATAGATGCATAAAAAGTTTTGACAAAATTCAGCACCCATTTATGATAAAAATTCTCCAGAAAGTGGGCAGAGAGGGAACTTACCTCAACATAATAAAGGCCATATATGACAAACCCACAGCTAATATCATTCTCAATGGTGAAAAGCTAAAGGCATTCCCTCTAAGATCAGGAACAAGACAAGGATGTTCACTCTTACCAGTTTTATTCAACATAGTTTTGGAAGTTTTAGCCACAGCAATCAGAGAAGAAAAAGAAATGAAAGGTATCCAAGTTGGAAAGGAAGAAGTAAAACTGTCACTGTTTGCAGATAACATGATACTATACATAGAAAATCCTAAAGGTGCTACCAGAAAACTACTAGAGCTCGTCAATGAATTTGGTAAAATTGCAGGATACAAAATTAATACACAGAAATCTCTTGCTTTCCTATACACTAATCAGGAAAGATCAGAAAGAGAAATTAAGGAAATAATCCCATTTACCATGGCATCAAAAAGAATACCTAGGAATAAACCTACCTAAGGAGGCAAAAGGCCTGTACTCTGAAAACTATAAGACACTGATGAAAGAAATCGAAAATGACACGAATAGATGGGAAAATATACCGTGTTCTTGGATTGGAAGAATCAATATTGTCAAAATGACTAGACCACCAAGACAATCTACAGATTCAATGCAATCCCTATCAAATTACCAATGGCATTTTCCACAGAACTAGAACAAAAATTTTTTAAATTTGTATGGAAACACCAAAGACCCCAAATAGCCAAAGCAATCTTGAGAAAGAGAATGTTCATTGCAGCACTATTTACAATAGCCAAGACATGGAAGCAACCTAAATGTCCCTCAACAGAGGGGTGGATAAAGAATATGTGGTACACGTATACAGTGGAATATTACTCAGCCATAAAAAAAGAATGAAATAATGCCATTTGCAGCAACATGGATGGACCTAGAGATTATCATACTAAGTGAACTAAGTCAGACAAAGACAAACATCATATGATATCACCCATATGTGGAATCTAATTTTTTTAAATGATATAAATGAACTTATTTATAAAACAGAAACAGACTCACAGATTTTGAAAGCAAACTTATGGTTACCAAAGGGGAGAGGGATAAATCAAGAGCTTGGGATTAACATATACACACTTCTATATATAAATTAGACAACCAACAAGCACCCACTGTATAGCACAGGGAACTCTACTCAATATTCTGTAATAACCTATATAGGGAAAGAATCTGAAAAAGAATGAATATATGTATATGTGTAACTGAATCACTATGCTGTACACCTGAAACTAACACAACACTGTAAATAAACTATACTCCAATCAATTATTTTAAATGTATAACATGTAGAACAAGAAAAAAAATAAAGATGGTGACCGGTTTCAAAGTCTGTTATATGTCAAACAATATTTTTCTGTCCTTTCTTCAAAAAAAATTTTTTTTTTCTCTTCACAGTGGTGTGCTCGATAATTCAGGAGGGAAAATACTTGTTCGGAAAGTTGCTGGACAGTCTGGCTATAAAGGGAGTTACTCCAATGGTGTCCAGTCGTTATCCCTTCCACGATGGAGAGAATCCTTTGTCGTCTCAGGTATGCCCACACCCTGGAGAAATGCTGCCCTACAACTGGTACTTCGGTTAAGTTACCTCACGGGATGAAATGGGCTCTTTTCAGTGTGCCATTAGTTTTAGTTTATGGCCCACCTCATTTCATAAAAATCTGAAGCATTAGTTCTTCTGATAGTTAAGATCATGAAACAATGAATTATAATTTCAGTGATAAATCACTACAAAGTCTGGAAATATTAAAAGGCTCCAATTACTCATTTTAAACACACAGCAGCTATCAGTAAGTCCAATCAAACTTTTAGTTAAGTGAATTACGTTTAATAACTGGATTTTTGAACTACTCCTTTAGTTATGCCAAATGTGCCTCATATCTGGAAGCTTATTCCTTGAGAATTCTGGTAAATGGACAGATAGGGACAGGTTTTTAGAACACTGAGCTACAATTTTATTTGAGATTTCTTTTTTTTAATTAATTGTTTCACTGTTTAGTCCATTCTCACTATTGGCTCCACAGGATTTTATAGATAATCATTTTCACTCTTTTTTTTTTTTCCCTCTTCCAAAGAGGTAATATCAATGAACTCATAGCTGTGTTATTTCGCAGTAAAAAGATAACCAAGGTCTTTGTACTATCATCATGACCTGCCTGCTCCCCTCTTTTTATTTTTGTGAATTTCCCCAACCTAACTTTTTATTTTGAAAACTTTTAAATTTACAGAAAAATTAAAAGAATAGTACAATGAATACCATATTCTCTTCACCCAGATTCACCAATTGTTAATACTTTGCTATACTTGCTTTATCTATCTATTTATATTTCGTTTGAACTGTGTGAAAATAAGCTGTGGGCATGATGACACTTTATCCCTTAATACTTCAGCACACATATGGTAAGAGCTAAAGCATTTTCCTAAATAACCACAGTACCACATCTAAAAAATTAACACTGATACAATAATTTAATAAATATTAATAAATAAGAAATAATAAGAAAAAGTTCTTATTCAGTTGTATCCAACTATCCCCCAAATATTCTTCACAGTAATTCTTCTTTTTTTGGGGGGGGGAATCTACAATCCAATCAAAAATCATCCATTGTATTTAGTTGTCATGTCCATTTTAGTCTCCTTTAATCTAGAACTGTCTGCCACCACACTTCCTTTTTTGGTCATAAGTAGTGATGACATTTTTGAAGTCCCAGCCAGTCATCTATTACTATGTCCCACAGTCTGGACCACAAACAGGTCCAGCTATTTACTCATGGTTGGATTCAGGTTAAATATTTTGTCAAGGACACTACATAGGTGGTATCATAGCATATCCATTGTGGAGTATCACAAATGGCCATATCAGGAGACACAATAGCATTTTGTCCATTTGTCGCTGATGCTAAATTTGATTACTTGGATACTTTACCCTGTCTCTTCATGGTAAAGATACTTTGTAATTAATAGCAACCTGTAGGGTGATACTTCAAAACAGCATGAATATCTTGTTCCCTCCAAAATTTAACCCAATGATTTTAACATCTATTGATGATCCTTGCTGTAGCAAGAATTACATCAGAAATTGCAAAATTATATTTGTTCTAATTCTGTCATTTCTTCTACATTTATTAGCTAGTGTTATTACACAAGGAAGAGGGCTTTCCCGCCTCTCTCCACAACTATTTTTTCAAGTACAACTATGGACTCACAGATTGTTTTTTTTAAAGTACAATGTGTTATAGTCTATTATCGTCATTATTCTTTCTGTTGCTCAAAATTTCCAGGTTTGGCCAGTGGGAGCTCTTCCAGCTTTTGACATGCCTCATTAGCATTTGAGCACAACACAACATTCTATCCTCACCTTATACTTACCCTACACTGGACCTTGAATCTCCCATATTCTCCAAAGAGGCACTGCAGGATTTTAAACTACATTCTAGCAAACCTTTCTGGCAACCCCACAAAATCCGGAGCCATGTGACTCTCCTGAGAACTGCCTACAGAAGACCAACTAAAGCAAGGAAAAGAGAAATGTCTCATAATATATCAGGCCTTCCAATCTGGGTGGGTTTTTTTGCACCTTTAGACACCCCATGTCCCAACCTCTACTATCCATTGATCAGAGTTTTAATAGGACTGCTATCAGACATTTTAAGATTCTTCTCTATTTAAGCAATCCCTGTTTCCTCTTATCTGCGGAATTCTGCACACCTAGGGTTCAAATTACACTGGTTTCTATGTCAAATAATGGGAGGTTATCAACCATAGTACCGCAAGCTTTGCCCTGTAACAAAACATTCAGAACTGGGGCCATATAAAAATGCTAAGGTCTAGAATACAAATGCCAATCATAGACATATAATCTCCACATTGGTGTTTACCAAGTAGCTCCTGGCGAAATAAGAGGGTTTCAATCTTTGTTGCCTAGCCTGTAATCCAAGAATTCCAGCAGAGGTTTACAAGGAAAATTAATTCCATGAGAGTAGAGATGTTTTGGATTTTTTTAAATGAAAATCAATCTGCTGTGATTATTCCCTATAAATCTCAACTTCCATGTCCTCTCATTCAACCTAGTGACATTTAACCAGAAACACTTTCTGCCAATGATAATAAACACATGTGCTTCTGCAATGGCTAGGGGTCTCCAACGAATGAGTTAGGAGAGTGCAATGCCGGCTACAGGTCTCAGCTGGCGGTGGACAGGGCAGGTTCTCCATTGTCCAGAGGCTTCTGGCCAACAAGTTTTGCTGGATCGTGTCAGAGTCCTTCTCTGAAGGCTCTGATGCCTCTGTGACTTTTCTCTAGGCTTTTATTTCCACTTTTCACATGTTGCTATGCATCTTTAATTAATTCACTTTGGTGGGCTGGGAGGGGGCAGGAGAGGGGAGCTGTGTTTTTGTTCAGCACAATCTTTCCACAGTTCAGGGACGGGAAAGGTCCAGCAAGGACCTCCTAATGCTGCCCGTTTGTCCTCTGATCCACACTGCAGAAAACTGAGCTCAGGCTCCTTTTCCTTCTGAATAGAAACAGAGAGAACCATAGGATTTTAGATGCGAGAAGAATAGGAAACTGAGGGAGCCGATGTCTCTGCGGCACTCGCTGTGGATAAAGTGAGGCCCACAGCCAAGGCGCCCTCCTTGGGTCTGAAATAACCTCACTCACTGTCCACCTGGAGCAGGGTGGCCCAGGGCGAGGACATGCGGGTGTCCAGCCCTGCTCCCAGGTGGCTTTTGTGAGATGAAGTAACTCCCATGAGCCCCAACATTTGCCTCTTCCCCACCTGGAGTGACATTTATAGGTAACACCAGAATAACTTCTTTGCATCTCTGTGGTGAAACATAGTTCCAAAACTTCTTAACTGTTTTTTTTTCCTTTAGATCCCTACAACTTTGTATGGTAAGTTGGTCCACATCATTATACATATTTTCTGAATTAAAAAAAAAAAAAAAAAACACAAAAAACCCCAGAGTCTCAGAGATTGAGGCAGTTAATGAATGGTAAAACAGAAAGGGAAACCTAGATTTTCTTGCTCCCAATCCCAAGCCCCTCCTGAGACCCTGTTATTCTGTCTGCCTCATGACTCTTGCAGTCCCTTGTGCCCAGGAGGACCTTTGGCAAAATCGGGCACTAGATTGTGTTCCACCTCCCACCTCCCATTTGACACTCCTCACCTCTCCTCCCCTAGCCCATCCTATAAAAATATTCCCTCAGGTTGAGAGTTTAAAATGCTTTCATTATCAGGTGTAAATATCGAAAAACAGGTGAGACCCCTCCCAAGGGCATTTAAATTTTAACAGAGATCTAAGCACTAATTCCCGTTATTCTTATTGAGCATCTACTACATCCCAGACAGCTCCAGGCCCTGGGGATTTCACAGCCACCAAGTGAGACAAATTACCTGCCTCAGGGGGGCTTCTGCATTCTAGTGACACTTCCCATTTCGTGTGGAATGAAACTCCTTGGTGGAATTTCAAGCCGCACTCCCTGGCAGAGGAGGACTGCGGACTGCAGCCTTCTCAGGCAGGTTCAGCCACACCAGGCTTGCGGCTTGCCTCCCCAGCCCTGATCGTTTTTCTTCTTTATGCCTCCATGGTTTCCCTGATACCCATTAGCATTCCTTCCCTCGCCTGGTATCTAAACTTTCACTCCCTGGGTGGACAACAAATGGTCATTTTCAAGGCCGATCTCTATTTACCTACTTTCAAGTTTCTCTAGTGCCGTGGAATTCAAATGGGTCCCACGGGGTCTGTGGAAGTGAGAGGTTGCTGTTCACGTATAGCCAGCGGATGGCCAGAGCTCTCAGCAACCAGGAAAAGAACGTGGGGAGGGTTTTTCCATTCATCTAGTGACCTGATTCAACATTCAGAAAGTCCCGTGTATGGAAACTTTACCTCCAGTTCACATCTTCATGGGCAAAATAAGGGTTGCTCATGTTAATTCTGATGGAGGTTTTACTGCCTCCTTTCTAATATTAATAAAACATAGGTGATACAGGAAAACAGAATGCCACTTGACTTTCTCATTGTAATCAACAATTCAGCAGGGAGAGGGGCGTGGAGACTGACTGATTTCATTGAACTCAAGAGAAACAAATCAGCAGGAGGGAGTCAACTTAACAGAATGCAACCATCTAAAACCTCTAGCTCTAGAAATAAATCATTGTGGTGTTTTTCCTTTTTTTTTTTTTTTTTGCAGAAGGTAAACCCCAAAAGGGTGTAACCTACCCATCATCTCTTACATATTCATCATCTAAAAGCCCAGCTGCCAAAGCAGGCAAGTGTCCACGTGTGATTTCATTTAAATCTTCTGATCTCGTAAACAGGCAATATTGTGTTTTAGGAGACAGGATAAAAATTAGCAACTTAACCAGTCAAGCTCCGCTGACTCCAGTAATATTTTAACAGATGCCAGGAACATGGGCACAGAAGTCAATGTGCTGAAGAGTGAGGCTTTATTTTTTGTTTTGCAATTCTGAGATTATCTCTGAGTTTGTGTCATTTTCATTCAGAATGACTGTTGCCCTGAATTTTACTGTATAGTTACTTTAGAAGATGACGTGACATTCTGTGTGGAAATGTTCCCTGGCAGCTGAAAGGGAAAAGACTGTCTCTACTTACATATGAAATGGAGGGAAGCAAAGAGGAGGATGTGGCTTATGTGATAGCAGCAAGCAGTTCATCTCAACAGCCCAAAGCCAAAAATACAGCCTGTGAGGTTGTGCCGACCCAGCTTCCTGTGACTCACCAAGGGGGTACAGTAAAACTCAGGCCAGGAAAATACCTTTTTCTAGGTTTCTGTGTGAAAGCAAGAGCTATACTATGCATTATTGTCTTTTCTGGGGGAAGGTATGCTTTGATTTCTCACACAAAGAGAAGCTGTGAGTTGTTTTATGGTGGGATTTAACGTTACTTCCAGAAAGTTGAAGAGCTAGCTGATTTTGTTCATGTACTTAAGGTGAATATGGTTTAAGGATAGGCAATAAAAGCTAGCATTTACTGAGCTTTCGCTGTGTGCCAGGCACTGTTCCAAGAGTTTTATCTGATTATTGTATTTATTCACCCCAACAATACCATGGGTATGTATTGCTCTTAGCCCTAATTTACAGTTTGAGGAAAATGCAGCACCAGAGAAGTTTAATAACTTGCCCTTTGCCACACAGCAAGTAAGTAGCAGAGCTTAGAATCAGATCCGGACAATCTGGCTTCAGAAACCCCTCTCTACACCATTATCCTATGTTTTCTTATGCATTCAAATAGGGAATGTTTTTCACTTTTCCACCCCAGTTCCTCTCCAACTATATCTTTAACGGCTTCTTAATTATTCCAGTAATCTAGACCTGTTTTTGTTTGTTTTATTGCAAGGAACCACCTGTTCTGTAACCCCGCCCACAAGCTGGCAGCGGGTGGTGGTGCCCTGTGGACCATTTCTGAGATGTCACCTGTCCTCTTCTGGTGTGGGCCGGGGAAGATGACTAGGGGACAGAGGTCTCCTTGAGTGGCTGGCCAGTTGGTGGAGGGAGAGTGTCCCTGCCCTCTCTGTTGTCTCGTCCAAGTTCTCAGTGATTTCTCAGCAGGTTTCGTGTGTGGGTATCTGGAGCCGGGGGCACTGCTCCGCTGTATCCTGGCCCCGTCTCTTTCTCTGAGTTAGGGGCCCCATCCACTGGCAGCAGCACCTTCACACAGAGTCACGGGTGTGGCTGGGGTTCTCCTCTTCCCTCTTGGGGCCTGAGGAGACCTAGGATGGGATGAGGCTGGTCACCTTTCTTGTCCCATCTCGCCTCACCTTTGGCCTCCTGAGCCCCTCCAGCAGCACCCCTCCCCCACTTCAGGAACAGACCCCATATTCAAGGCAGCCCTCCAGCTTCAGGGACCACATGCCAAGCACTCCCTGTTTCTCCCGTGAGAGGGAGAATACTTCTCGACTCCCAGAATACACCCCCAGACTTCCTCTTTGAGCTCCGCTCCTGCAGTGCACCAGGTGAGCCTGTCGGTGCCGCAGCTCAGAAAGGCCAGTGGGAAACGAGGGCCCCCCACACCCCGCAGGCCCCGTGGTGTTGATGAGAGATTCTCTTGAAGCCCCTTCGTCTGGCTTGGGGAGGACAAAGCGTGAAAGAAGGAAGGGAATATCCTCTTACCCTGAACACTGCTCTCCCCCAGAGGTGGCCTCGGACCCTTCCCCCTCTTCTGGTCCTGTCCTTCTGCTGACGAGCCTGGGTCAGGTGGGGCTGGTGATGGTGCAGGTTCTGCTGGGACAGCCCCACCCATAGGAAGTTCAGTGGCACCTCTCCTCATGCAGAAAGGGGGACTGGGGCCCTCTGACTTTAGTCGTAGCCAGAATCTGGACAACAGGAAGAGTGCTGCACAACCTCCTGTGACCGTAGCCATCAATCAGCAAGTGCTTTCTCTGTGTCAGACACCGTCCTACACAGTGACCCTGCGGCAGGGTGCCAGGTCACCCTCGTTTCAGATAAGGTTCAGCCCCTGCCCAAGGGCCCCGCTCCGATCGGCCCCTACAGCACTCAAAATCTGATCGCATCCCCTCGAAGCAGGTCAAGTTGAAGGGAGAGTGGGTGGAGGGGAGAGAAGACAACTACAGCCAAATGATGACTTAGTTGATAAAAATCCATTGGTTTCTACGTCCTCCATAGCAGAGATCGTTTTCAAACCGTCTCTATCTGCCCCAGGCACCATGGTCCAGCTTAGCACTGCCCACCCCAGCAGGCCTGACTCACTGACGGCCAGGAGGAGTGTGGAGGAGACGGGGCGCCTTCTCACACTTTGCTGCCACGTACTTTATTTTTATTTTATTTTATTTATTTTATTTTATTTTGTTTTGTTTTATATTTTATTTTATATTTTTTGGCCACGCTGCTCGGCTTGTGGGATCTTACTTCCCCGACCAGGGATTGAACCCGGGCCCTCAGCAGTGAATGCGCAGAGTCCTAACCACTGGACTGCCAGGGAATTCCCATGCTGCTACGTACATTTAAAATTAGCAAAAGCCATAGCCAGAACCTCAGGCATTGCTACTGTCATCTGTCCCCTCTACCAAAACATCTCCACCTTCGATGACACCATCGGCCTCCTATCACAAGATTATTCATGGCTGTCAGAGTCTGAAAAATGAAGTTCATTCATTCACTCACTCATTCAATAACCATGTAGTGAGCACCTGCTCTGTGGCAGACTCTGAGCTCAGCTATAAGGATTCCAACATAAAAGGGATACTGGGGTCTCATCCAGCTTCAAGATTAGAGGAACCTCTCTTTCAAGTGACAGTCCCACCGTGGAGTGAGTTTCACCAATACAAATAAAAAATTCCACTGAGAACCATAAAAGGGTGGCTCCCTTCGTTGCTACTCTTCCTTCAGTGATAAAATTCCTTTAGAAATGGAAGGAAGCAGAAGAAATGAAGATGTGAGGGCCAGCAGCTGCTCAGGCCCCAGCATGCCCCTGCAAGATGCTTCCTGGTCTGTCCAAGAATGTGAGTGAACAGGTAAATCAGGTTAGGACGACCCCCCAAAGCATAGCAACCCTCTTTCATGGGAAATTATCTCACTCACAAAAATAGGATGCATCTTGCTTTGCCATGTGCAGCTCCTGCTGAGAAAACACATTCCTGAGATTTAAACGCTGTTCCCAAGGCAGTTAGCAGCCATTAAACAGGCAGCTGGTATTTGGCTGGAGTCTCAAGCTACTCTGAGCTCAATAAAAACAGGTAAGGGTCTGTTTGTAGAAGTTCCCCCAAAGCTGAGAAGGCACATTGCCGGCACCGTGACAAGAGAAGGGAAAGTAAATCTTTACCCTTGCTGAGCTAGAGTGTCAGGAAAACCCCCTCCTGACTCCCCTTGGTCATCCCTTGCCCTGGAAGAAAATCAAGCCCAAGTTCATTGTAATACGTTTGACTGTTCAGGGACCTTCTGCCCTCACTGCCAACACCCTCCAAGGCCACCCCTTCACCCTGTCTTGGGAGTAAGATGACTTCCACCAGAACCCTGGAGACCTCAGGCCACCCTCTGAGGGGAACCCCATTCAGGGATCTTGAAGTGACTCATGACTTCTACTTTGTTCCCCTTTTGTGGGAAAAAGTATGGAACTTGGCATCAAACAAATGTGGGTCCAAGTCCTGGCTCCGCTACCTGCTGTCCATGTGGCCTGAGACTCGTTTCTTGACCTCTGGGAGAATCTGTCCCTTGTCTTAAAAATGGGAATAGTTGGCTGACTTTCCGGATTGTGATTAATATCATATGTGAATGCTTCTGTAAACGAGGTGCACAGTAGATGCTCCGTGAACATTAAGCTTCCTGCCCTCACGTAGAACCCTGAGGCATGTTCTAAGTTCTCACGGGAAGAGCCAAATCCTTCCCTGTCACTCTGACCCCAAGGTGTTGCTGCTAAACTGGTTTCAATTTCCTTCAGTCACCTCACATTTGACACCTACTGAAAGCCCTGTTTTCCACTGGGGGAGAGGGAGGCATATCACGATGATGTCAGCAGCTGTCATTTATCGAAGGCCAAGCACTGTGTGGCCCCCTTACAGACACGATCTCTACCTGTGACAACAGTCCCCCAAGTAGGTCTGACCGTCCCCATTTTCCAGCAAAGGGAGCCAGGCTCAGGAAGCTGAAGAAAGCCTAGTGGCCAGCCTGGCGCTGGCTGTGGTTCTCAAATCAGATTTCCAAGGCCCAGCCCAGATCAGTGAATCAGAATCTCTGTGGATAGGGCCCTGGATCACCTCCACTGTGATGCTAATGACGACCGGGTGTAGGAAGCTGGGAGGCCCTCTCGGTGCCGTTGAGAAGGTGGTTGTCTGGAGCTGTTCTTGACCTTGTCCAAAGAGTAATACGTTAAGAGTCTAAGGGAAGTTTTGAAATGTTTTCCCATGAAAATCGTTGAAAAGAGACCAAACCCCCATGTATCTGAGGTTGTACGAAGAAACTATTCTGGTGGTTTTATTTCAAATTGCTCCAAAAGAACCTGGTCCCGTGAAGAATACACTTTGGGTCACATCAGGCATTATGCTCAGCAAGGAACTGGAAGCATCGGGGCAGAGTAGCTTCTCTGTCTCCCTCTTAAAGACAGTTATATCCTGTGAAGGAGAGCAGGCAAAAACGTCTAGGTCTTATGTGGAAGACAGTGGAAGACCAGGGACTTGGCTCTGCTGGCTGAATTTACGATGTGCTTGAAGACATCTGTGTTCTATGCAAGTAACATAAATGGCTGCCCTCAGGATATTTAATCTGCTCTCTAGCAAAGCAATACCAGCAAAGGCAAACTTGGGGGGTTCAGAAACCTCAGAATTAGCCATGGTGTGAGAAAAAGATAATCCAGATCCCCCACAACCAATGAGTTTAAAGTGGCAAAAATATTGACTATTTCCAAGTAGAAGTTTTATTTTTAATTTAATTACTTGTGGTTTAATTAATACTTTGCAAGTAAAATGTACTGTCAGTTTATTTATATATTTCTCTCCAAGTTAGTAATTAAAGCCTATTTCATAAAATATACAAGTGATTCTATTAAATGGCTTTTCCCTGTATGAACCTGGGCCTGCATCTCCCTAAAGAGGCATTACTGCCTGGTAGCGTTTACCCTCTGGTATAACAGAAGAGTACTTTAGAGAAATTAGAAACTTCCCTAGGACTTGTTATGAAAGCTCAATTCCTTTAGAGTAATGGAAACGTCATAAATCACACTAGTTTTGCCCAAGGATGGCGTGAAGACTGGCTGAACCCCCGAGGCCGCTGCCAGCTCTTTAGCAATCTGTCTGGCACAGTCTCCAGGTGGCTTTAAAGGCAACCAACTGTTAGCAAACATCAGGGTAAATGAGGGATCCACTTCCTGCCTTGCCGGGTTAATGCCTGCAAGAGCAGACAGGACGGCCGAACTCCAACCCAATCCCAGGGCGGTGAGTGCTGACCTGCCCTCCCAACAGGAGGTAATAGCGTCAGGGTGGGGAAATGCGCAGGTGCCAGTGCTGAGCAGTGGGTCCAGACACCCGACGCCACCTCACATTTGTCTACGTGGCTGGACAGGGCTGTGGTCTGACACTGCCCAGCGTGCTGTACAATGTCAAAGAGGAGGTTTGGTGGTTCCCATGAAGAGTACAGCTCCTTCTCTCTCAGATGCTACCCCCCCACCCCGGCCTGCTGTTCTGTGACCAAAGATGCTTCATCCCTAAGCAGAGTTAAGGCTAGAGCTGGGATGCTGTCATACGCTGAAAAACCACCCCCGAAAACATATCCATGTCCTAATCCCTGGAACCTGTGGATGTTTTCTTATATGGCAAAAAATGGGAGTGGGGAGGAAGGCAAGGGGGCTTTGCTGGTGTGATTAAGTTAAGAATCTTTAGATGGGGAAGTTATCCAGGATTGTCTGGGGGCAGGGTTGTGGAGGAGACTAAATGCAATCACACGTATCCTTAAAAGAGGGAGGTAGGGCTTCCCTGGTGGCGCAGTGGTTGAGAGTCCGCCTGCCAATGCAGGGGACACGGGTTCATGCCCCGGTCCGGGAAGATCCCACATGCCGCCGAGCGGCTGGGCCCGTGAGTCATGGCCGCTGAGCCTGTGCGTCCGGAGCCTGTGCTCCGCAACGGGAGAGGCCACAACAGTGAGAGGCCCGCATACCACAAAAAAAAAAAAAAAAGGGAGGCAGAGGGAGATTTGACACACACAGAGGAGAAGGCCACATGGAGATGGAGCAGAGGGAGAATTGAAGATGCTCGCCTTGAAGACTGCAGGGGTGGGGCCACAAGCCAAGGAATGCCAGCAGCCACCAGGAAATGGAAGAGACAGGGAGCAGATTCTACCTTAGAGCCTCTGGAGGGAGCTCAGTCCAGTGACACTGATTTCCAACTTTCAGCCTCCAGAACTGTGAGAGAATAGATTTCTGTTGTTTTAAGCCACTGAGCACATGGTAATTTGTTAGCATCCCCAGGAAACTAATAGAGATGCACAGGTGTAGAAGTTGGCATACCTGCCATGGGTCCAGCAGACACAAGTGACTGGTGGCTGTTGTTCCCTCCCAGGGCTGCGGTGCCGTTCACTTTGGGGACCATGTTTTGTCTCCTTCTGGTGCAAACCCACAGTTCTCAATACAACGACAAGGCCCAGTGGGCCCCTTGTCCCCATGCCCTCAACCTAACAAATTCAGACTCGTTTAAAATTATGGAAACAATCTAAATCATCACACGGGGATGAAGAGCACAATTCAGAAGAATCATCTAGATGGTCCTTACCATCTAATTAGTTCCGATACCCCATTTTATAGCTGAGGAAACTGGGGTCCAGAGGAGTTAGTCGGCTAGTCATGAACCAAATGTGAACTAGAACATCTAAGACACATTGTCTAAAATGGTGAAAGACCTGAAAGTACGCCCTATCCCCAGGCCAACACTAACTGAAACAGCAAAAAAATACGTTCATGAACCATTGCTTCTGGTGTATGGAAAATTAATTTGACAGTTAATCATGTTTGGCCTTGTCTATGTTAATGTTGTTTTGAGCTGTCTCTTAAGTATTTTGTTATTTCATCTTTGGTTTGTTTATTGGCTTATTCCTCCATCCAGATTGTACATTGCTCCACAGCAGCTAGCACAGGACTTTGCTCATAGCTAGTGTTCAAGAAATATTTATTTCTGTCCTGAAGAGCCTACCGTCTGTTTTGTAAGACCCAGTGTAATTCCACTTTCTTACAGGTGAGACCACAAAAGCCTATCAGAGCCCATCAGCTCCAGGGACAACTGCACAGCCAGTCCCCCTGATGCAAGTACTGGGGACCACCGCAGTTGAAGGCACCCATACCACCTTGCCAAAGCCGCCCCCATCTGCAGGCTCTACCACCAGCAGCCTCAGACCACAGCCCGTGGGCCAGAGAAGCCAGGAGCTGGGTCAGTAGGTAGTCACTGTGTGTTGCCATGTGCTAGAAGAATGGAAGACTGGGTTTTTAGAGTTAGTAGCTCTGTCTGAATGCCTGTGTATGAGCCCATCTCCCACCTTTTAAGCTGGGCGAGGGGAGAGTGCCGGAGACCTGGGCCAGGGGTGTGTGTCATGCCCTCCCGGATTCAAGGGGTAAACCTGAGGCCAGTAATAATTCAGGACCAAGCTAAAAGCTACGCAAACTATGTAGAAGGGACTTAATATAGATTTGAAAATAGGACTGCTGTTAATCGTACTTGGGAAGGTAGGATATGATGTGAAACTTTCCCATTGCAAAATCCCCATTTCTCCAAAAGTTCAGTTGAAGGGATAATAGATTTCTATGTAAACACTGTTGGGTTTTGTTTTGTTTTAAGGGACAAACTGAATACTCCTGGAAGTCTTCAAATATTAGAAGCAAACAAAACAAAAAGAATCCCTTTAGGAAAAGCCAGATAGCTCACGTTTTTATTCCTTTTCTGATTGCTTTTTGTCTGCCCACTTGTATCCATTTCTTAAATCATGTTTTAGGTTTTACCAAAGTCCAGTTTATGGAATTAATCTCAGTATTACTTCAGATACGACCTTAGGAGCCCATTTGATAATCCAAACACCCGTTTTACACAGGCTTCTACACCAGGCTTCCTGGGCAATGAGCGCACCTATCCCAGCTCTAAAGGTCTTCTGGCAAGAGGGCGGGAAATTCCACAGCGGGAGTGTCCCTGTTGTCTCAGCTACTTTTTCCAAATATTTCCCACCTGGTGCCACTTTTTCCTCCTAGGAGGAAGCGCCCAGGACTCGTTCTTTCAGCCTCACCTCCAGCTTCCTAACATCAGTGTCTTGTAGCACGACCCCTTCCCCGCCTTCCATGTCAGAGCCCAGCTCTCTAGTCATCTTTCTATTCAACAAATCCAAACACTTTCAATGTGCTAGACATTCTTCTAAGCACCTGACAAATACTAACCTATTAAATCCTCAGAACAGCCCTAGAAAATAGATAACATTACTTCTAATTTGACTAATTCATCGTACTGAGGAGGAAACCAAGGAGTAGGTCAGTGAGGCAATTGGTCCCCAGCCACACAGCTGGGAAGCAGCAGAGCCGAGATTCACCCCCAGCAGCCGGCTCTCCGTGAATCCCCTTGCAGGAGACATCCCTTCCATAAACGAACACCCGAGGCACTAACGATACAGCACAGAATCAGGGGCCTGACCTGCCTTGACATCAGTGGGGTGACAAGATTCGAGGGTCTTAGACACAGCCAATTCCCGCTGTGATCGCTAAGCAACAGTAACAGAACACAGTCCGTTCTCTCCCTGTGCCAGGCACCCTGTATGCATCATGTTATTTACTCTTCCCCAAAACTCTATGAAATAGGGAGTATTATTACTACACTGGATGAATGACTCATGGAAGAAGCTATAATATAAAGTCCCCAAATAAAAATACCATACAAATAATTTCTGAAATATATCAGACACTCCCCCACCATCTTGGTTCTTTCAAAGACTTTTGAGTAGCTGAGTGAGTGGGTGTCTCCTTAGAGGATGTCAGTTTTTACATAACACATATAATTAAGCCCGGGGCATATTTATTTGGCTACACCAGGAGCTTGGAAATCCTGTTACAAGTTGGGCCTGTGCTTATGGAAAACCTCAAGCAACTCGAAGCAGTGGCCCCCAGCCTGGCAAAGCTTCCTTATTCCTGGCCTGGGGACAGGAGCTTTGGGCAGCAGCCTCGCAGCCCATCAGTGTTCACTCTTCATCCTGGTCCAGCGCCCACGTCCATGCTGCCCCACAGACTGCTAGACAAATATGTAGGGCAAGCGCTCCGTGCAGCCTGTGCCCTAATTGCTAAGGAAGGAGCCAAACGGGGGAGGGAGGAAGGAAGAGAAGACTTTAAAATGCGTATGGCCTACTCAAAGGATTTTCTGTAGGAATGAAGAAGAGTGAAGACTAGTGTTTGAATGCCTATGTTTCTTTGAAAATAACAGCCTTATTGAGATACTTTTCCCCTACCATACAATTCACCCCTTTAAAGTGCACAGTTCAATGGTTTTCAGTATACTCACAGGGTTGTGCGACTGTCACCACAGTCAGTTCTAGAACATTTTCATCACCCCAAAAAGAATCCCCACCCCCACTGATGGTCACTCACCGTGTCCCCCTAAGCCTTCCCTCCCCCAGCCCTGGACAACCACCAGTCTACTTTCATGAATGCCTGTCCTAGTGCTTGCCTACAGATATTCGCTGTGACATTTCAGCCCAACCATATTAAATAATGTTTAATATATAGATAATTTCTTCAAATAGCTGAAAATATTCTGTTAATTATGAGAGCAACTCTTCTGCTGATGGACAAGCAAGTTGCTGTTGATGCATTTATGAATTGTTTTTTTCCTTTCATATACGTGACTATAGTCAAAAGATTCTAGGGCTTCCCTGGTGGCGCAGTGGTTGGGAGTCCGCCTGCCGATGCAAGGGACGCGGGTTCGTGCCCCGGTCCGGGAGGATCCCACATGCCACGGAGCGGCTGGGCCGTGGCTGCTGAGCCTGCGCGTCCGGAGCCTGTGCTCCGCGACGGGAGAGGCCACAACAGTGAGAGGCCAGTGTACCGCAAGAAAAAAAAAAAGATTCTAGAAGTGATTGTAGATAGGGCGTGCAAGCAAAACCTGATCCATCTGTTCATTCAAAGCCAGCCTTTGCACTTACAGGAATATGTCCTAAGGTAATTATCAGCCAAAGTCGAAAGAAGCCTGGACACAGATGTTGTTCATGATAGAAAAACAGATGGAGACGGTTTAATCGTCCATTGTCAGAACAGTTAAAGAAATTACTATACAGCTATTAAAATATGTGCACTTATTGACAGAAGATTGGTCTGTGACAGGTTGTTAAGTCAAAGAAGCAGGCTACGAAACAGGATGCGTACCACTCTCATGTTTTATAATTATGTTTTTGCACATGAGAACATGTGCATAGAAAAAGGGATAGAACACTGTATACCAAAATTGTAAACTAGCCACTGCTGTATAGAGGGATTGCAGATGATTCCTTACTACCCATAGTGTATATTTTGACAGTCAGCCTGTGTTCGCTTTAGAATTAGAAAACAGAGCTATTTTGAGTTTGTGTCCAAATAACTGGAATGAAGACACAGGGAATGAAAGTTATGGCAGATAGATTTGATTCTAAGAAAAACTGATATTTTCCCATGACCTCTTATCTCTTCCCTTCCATGAAACTTGGTTCTTTCCCTCAGCTGCTTTTTATGTGGTCCCCTTTCCCCGAAAATGGACTTTGCATCTCTCTTTACAGAATCTCCCATCTCCCTTCTCCCTTTTAAAGCCTTGCTGCAGAAAAATTACCCAGTGAATAATGAATGCTGAAGTGTATTTGATTCTCCCACAGAGTAATTAAGGATAACCCATTGTGTACCCTTAAAAATGACTGAAAGCTAATGCTATTTGCATCAATACCATGTTAATGCAGTTTAAGCAAATTGCTAAATGTTAAGTGACATTTCTATTGAAGGATTACTTTAACCCCCTCAGGAGTGGCATAGCTGAATTATTGTAAGAATAATGAAGTATAAAGAAATATAGCACTTTAGTAAAAGATGCTTACTTGGACAGTTGTGAAGTACAAGGGTTACTGTTACCTGGAATTTTCAGTTAGTGTTTTGAGTTAGATCCTTTTTTTTTTTTTTTCATTTCAATGCCTCCTCCAGGGCAGGTTCAGACCACCCAAGCACAAACTTTACCTTGGTTCTGACCTTGGTAATGTCTTGCTAGGACGGATCAAGGAAAGAATGAGAACAGTTAGATTAAAATTCATGCTCTGACCAGTCCAATGTTATTACAGATTTCTGGTCCACCACCACCTACACTAACAGCCAAAATAGCCCCTGAACTAATCCAGGTAAGAACCTGAACTCACCTTTCTAGCTACTGACGAAAGTTAAGCTTGTTTACATGGGGTTTGTCTTTCCAAATCCTTGTCATTTGACTCAGATTTGGACAGAAAGCATTAAACCAGATATGCCAACAAAAGATACTGCTCAAGGGCCCAACTTGTAAGGAAAGTAAGGAAGCCGTTGAATAAGCAAAGCTTTCACAATCGCCATTCCCCAAAGGCAATTTTGTGGAGGTTGTGATAGAAATTCCTAAGGATTCAGTAACTAGGTTCTTACAAACCTGAAAAGGGATACTCTCTCGGGTTTATACTTGAGGAACAAGGGTCAAAGGAAGAGAGAAATTTTTATCATTTCCCAGGAAAGGGCAGAGCCAATTTTGCCTGAGTAGTTCTGTGATATGGGGAACAGAAATGCGTTCTCTCTCCAGGAATTCTCCTATGAATTACGACACTCCCTGGCTCCCCTTTCTGCACTTCGGTGTGCATCTCTTCAAGGTTTGGCCCAAGAACTGGGAATGCAGAGAGAAGAAACAAGTTCTCTTCTCTGAGATGCTGTTGAGGCCTGCAGAGGTGAGAAAGAAAAATCTCACCCGGTTAGATGCTTTCCACAAACTCTGCTTGGGGCCTGGGCCATGAGTTGACAGACTTGAGAGACAATTTCCTTTGTAGCCTTGGGGCACTAGGAACAAGAAGAGTCCAGGCCTTTCTCTTGCTGGGGGATACCTGTCTGTCCTCCACGAGTTCGAAGAGTCCTAGAGACTGTGGGTTCTGTTTTGTTTTGATTCCAGATGGGAGGAGCGGCTCCACCGGGTCCCCTGGACAGGGCTAAGAGCTTCGATGGCTTCACAGTTGCACCGCTGGCAATGTACATGCCGCTGTTCAGGACAAAGGGCTTAAGGATCAGATCGCTGGGCAGGCCAAGGACTCCAAGGCCATTTTAGACCCTAACAGGCCCGTGGGACAGTTCAGACAGCCAAGCCCGGGGCACTGCTTCCTCTAGTGCCCTTGGCCAGGATCTGTGCGTCCTCTGAAACCCCCAAAAGTAGAGCCAAGCACAGAAAGCTCGGCTGACTTCCAAGGCACTTTCATCAGGGGGCAAAACAAGAGAAAGCAGACTGCTGGTTCCATGTGAATCAACAGACCCCGTGTAATCCCCCTGGGGATCCAAGGGCAGGATTCTCCGGAGCTGCTTTCCAGAAACCTGGCGAGGCTGCCCACTGCTTGCCGGACCTGCTCTGCGGCACTTAACAAACACCTTCTCCCCGCACCTGCTGGCCTCTGCCGCTCACCTCCAGGTCATGCCAAGTTGTTTTAACTCTAATAAGCATCTGTTTGCTCTGTCCGTTCTCAGTGTGCCGAGAGTACGTCCCTGCCAGTCCAGACACCCAAGGGCTGTCAGGGGTTTGGGTCGGCTGGAGAGGCACCCCCCGTGCCATCCCAGGACCCACCTCTGGGACATAGAGCAAGACCCAGACACACGTCGCCAATCAGACTCGGCTTGGGGGATGATGGCAACAAGGCGCTTCTTTGACCTCCAGCAACCCAAAGCTGTTTTGAGCATTTGATCCCACTCCCTTTTTTTTTTTTTTGCGGTACGCGGGCCTCTCACTGTTGTGGCCTCTCCCGTTGCGGAGCACAGGCTCCGGACGCGCAGGCTCAGCGACCATGACTCACGGGCCCAGCCGCTCCGCGGCATGTGGGATCTTCCCGGACCAGGGCACGAACCCGTGTCCCCTGCATCGGCAGGCGAACTCTCAACCACTGCGCCACCAGGGAAGCCCTGGTCCCACTCCCTTTTTATAACCCTTCATAACCTTCCCCCTGGGTCTGTAGCTCTGAGCCTCCCTTTCTCCTCCGTTCTCTTCACGCTCCAGTAATTAACGAAAGCTCTATCTCATTGACCGCACAGATGCTCCCAGCTCTTCTCACCCTCAAATCCTGCCCCTTTCTGTGGCTCCTCCCCCTCCACCGTCACCCCTGCAGCTTTGCTTTCAGTACCTCAGACCCTCCCGCGGACCCCCGCGTGCCCCTGCCTTGGGGCCCCTCCTCCCCCACGCCACACAGGCCTGGACAGTGGCGAAGCCCCACACTTGCTCCCGCAGGCAGGGGAGAACTCGCAGGCGGGGTCTTAGCTACTCTTCGACGGGCTCTCACTTCCCACATAATCATGCATTTCAGACAAGTCACCCAATTCCTCAGCTAGAAGATCAGCAGATCGTAGAATTGGAAAGAATTGCATAAAGGGCCTCTGATCTAATTTCCCACCAAACAAATGCATCCCTTATGGCGTGACAGAGACCTTTGCCCTGTGTAGGATAACTTCCCAGTCCCATTGTTAGACATACTATCTAGAACTTAAGCCTGCTGCTCCTAATTTTTCTAAACTACTACTTCTCAAAGTGTGGTCCGGGGACCTGCTTTCAGGCCTTCTGTGAGGCCCTCACTTCTCTGCGTACAGAACTGTGTGAGGCCAGATTTTCTTCATACCCTTCAACAAAAACGAGATTTCACCACAGATTGACTGCAGGAACTGACATCAGATTCTAGCTGCCTTCTATTATGTCAGACACTGAAGAAATATGCCACTCTTCTCACTGAATGCTTTTGTTTCAGAAAGCATTTTTCATAAAAAATGTTAGAATAGATAGGTCTATTGTTATTTTTAAGTGAATAAATAGTAAAATAGATGGATAGTTAATACTCTGTTTCAGTGAGAGGATGCACAGTTTTAATTTTTTTTTTAAATTTAATTAATTAATTAATTTAATTGGCTGCGTTGGGTCTTCCGTTGCTGTGCGCGGGCTTTCTCTAGTTGCAGTGAGCGGGGGCTATTCTTTGTTGCAGTGCGAGGGCTTCTCATTGCAGTGGCTTCTATTGTTGTGGAGCACAGGCTCTAGGCATGCAGGCTTCAGTAGTTGTGGCACACGGGCTTCAGTAGTTGTGGCTTACAGGCTCAGGAGCGCAGGTTCAGTAGTTGTGGCACACGGGCTTAGTTGCTCCGCGGCATGTGGGATCTTCCCGAACCAGGGCTCGAACCCGTGTCCCCTGCATTGGCAGGCGGATTCTTAACCACTGTGCCACCAGGGAAGCCCTTTAATTTCTAATATGAGAAAAATCAGTCGATGTAGCCAACACAAACAGAGGCTCCTTGGGGGTCTTCAATATTTTTAAGGGCATAAATTTGCGAGCCTTTCAAATATATGAAAGTAGCCTTCATGTCCTCCATTATGTCTCATCTTTTCTGGGATAAGTTTCTCTCATCCCTCCGACAGGTCCTTACGTGACTCAGCATCACACCCTCGAGCTAAACCACAGTCTGTCAGTGAGTGGGAACAGAGCACACAGAGCAGGACACGATGCCTCAAGGGCTGTGCCCGGGGAATTGCCTCTCGCCCTAAACACTCTGGTTCCATGAAAACATCCCAAGTTCCTGTGGGGGGGGGGAGGTTCTGTCTCATCATCAGCTCATCTCCTACTGAACTGGCAATCACTCAAGTTCCCAGGGTCTTTTCTCAGGTATTTCTACAGAAGCAGGTCACCCCAATCCTGTAGTCTTCTTGAATCTTAATTCTGTCATTGAATATACTAACCATCTTCCAACTTCTCTGTCATCCACCACATTGATTAACATGCCACCTATCTCCCTTCCAGTCACTGATAAAATTACATCACATGGGACAGAATTTCATGAGCCCCATTAAATATCCCATCTGTGTTTAGGGCAAACCATTAACAGACTCAGGCAGCTATGTATGGACCTAATGATGTTGTCGTCAGCCTCAATATTTCATCCTCTCCTGCATGGGACACTGAACTTATGACCCCGAGTGATTCCTGCTTCCTCCTCCCACTATGCTTTCTGCCCACAGGTGTAACTTGACACGTCCCCGATTTAAGCCACCACCTCCACTGCAGGGGAACTGTTCTTTAATTAAAAAAAAATTTACTGAGCATACTATATGTCAAACACTATGCTGTTAGAACTAAAGATGACTCAGATATTTTCAGATTCTAGAATTCTGGGGCCTCCTCCGGCCCCCATAGGCAGACCCCCGCCCCTCCTGCCGGGACCCTCTGAGACGGGACTAGAGTGACTGAAGCTAAACTCGGGGACTTTTCCTTGGAACCATCCTGCTGCTGCCTGGTTTCACGGTCCCATGAGCTCTGTTTGATCAGATAAGCTTCACTGGCCTGGAAACCTAACAGTGGAGTTGATGTTGTTTCCATGAGAAGAGGCTGCCAAACAAATATTCCACACGGAGTTTTGGAGGGAACCCACCTGTAGACCTGGGACTGCTGACGCGTTGCCGGCGTGACAGCCCGCGCCCAGGACCTCTGACTGTCCTCAGCCTTCTCTGACAGCCCCTGTGCGTCGGGCCGCAGGCACGAGGCTCCTTTGGCACAGCTGCAGCTGCTCTCCGAGTGCCCCCATCTCACCGCAGTCAGAGAAAGTTCTCCAAGGGAAATGTGCAGTCCTCGGGGCATGAAGCCGGGCCCCGGAAGGGAGGTGTGCAGAGTCCCCTGGCTCCAGAGGCTGCTGTCTCTCAGACGACCACCTCCTCCTAAAAACTGCACTGAGAGTCACCGGGGAGAAGCCGGGGGGCTAAAGGGTCACCTGTGCTTCTGCCCCATAAAATTTGAGAGCCCTAAGGGCCTCCCTTATAGGGGGGTCCCGCTTGGGTCCCGGGCTGGTGACTTCCAGATGTGCAGGGAATAGAAGGCGCTGTAACCAGTGCAAAGGTCGTCACGGATCTTAAAACAGGAATGTTCTGGGCCCTCACGCTTCGTGTGCGCTACAGGTGTAGTTCCAGGCCTAGCTTTTCCGTGGCCTCACCCAGTACCCTGAGATGCTGAAGCGACCGTGACGCCTCCCGTGTGATAAACAGGTGGTGATTACGTGCGGGTGGAGCCTGCCTGCCTGGGCTTAACGTTCTGCTCTGCCACTCCCTGTGCATCGGTTTCCTCACCTGTAAAGTGGGATCATAGCTGTACCTGACCCACAGGGTTATTGTGACTTAATGCTCAGAAGGAGCTTGGACAGTGCGTGTTCAAAATCAATACCTCTCTTAGACACTGACTGTATCTAGAAGATGACTGAGCCAGGATTATCACAGAAATAATTAGCTGTTGTTTTACGAGCACCTTTTACACTTTTCAGAGTGATTTTATACACATTTACCTTCATGTGAGGCAGGGCAGGAGAAGTCCTTATGAGCTCGGCTTTACGCAGGAGAAAACTGGAGATCACAGAAGGTAGGCTAGCCCCCCAGACCCCCAGCTAGTGTTTTGGTAGACTCAGGACGGGTCTTCTGACTTGTTTTCCCCACACCACGCCCTCAGACCTCAACACCAGAACACAAATGTTCTCACAAATCTACTTCTCATTACTACCAAATCCCAAAACACCAAGTCTGAGCTGTTCAAATATTTTTTCAGCCTTTGGCTTTTGGATGAAAGCGATTTGGTTCAAACTTGTCCCAAACAAATGAAAGTGTCATGAACAGAAGGACAGGCCTCCAGGACAGGAGTAAGAGGCCTGAAAATCCCTCATGTCAGAGAATTGTTTATCTCCTGCCAAAGTAACAGAGCCTCCAGCATTCTAATCTTTCCTCACATCCAAGGGTGCTGAAAGCCTAGGGCAAAAACTGAGACGTCACCAGCACCTTTTTTTAAGGAAAAGGGCAAAGCGCATATTTTTAGCAGTAGGTGGCGATAGAGTAATGAGGTTAAAGAAGCTGAATGTTTAAACATATACGTCATAAATATTTTGAGTTTGGAGATCATCCCACCCAAACTGCTAATGTTACTCAAAAAGGAACTGAGGTTCCTCGAGGGCATGTGACTTGTGCAAGGTCCTACACCTGGTTAACGGCTGAGCCAAATTAAACTCAGTTCTCACCATTAACCCAGAACCTGCAAGAACACAGACTATCTTTCAAAATAGCCTGGTATCTTTTAATCATGCAAAGGAAAATATCACTTCACTTGAGTGTGTTAATAATTGCAGTGTGCTGGAAAGCTGATGGCCTTTAAGAAATGAAACAGTTTGTTATGCTCTCAGCCTTGAGAGCTAAAGGCAAGGGGAGAGGGGAGGGAATGGGAGAGGGAGAGAAACAGCCATTAGGGTGTCCTTACGAGGCTTCCTAATATGTTTGTGCTGCCTCTGAGCCCCTCCCAGCCATAATTCTCCAAAAGAGATCAGGGGGATTGGGTAAGAATCTCCCCTTCCCGACCACCGCTGCCACTTCATCAGCACAGGTTCGTGGTGAAGGGCATTAGACAGATAGGATGCCAGGTGCCACTTTGCTCTATTCTGCTTGAGGCACACCATGAGAAGCAGAGCCTCAGGAAATGAGTGTACTGCCTGCTCCCTGAAGGGGCCAGATTTGTTCTGTGTGGTTCCAAGGAAAGAAACACAAACAGATGGGTAAGGCAAACGTACCCAGAATGATGCTGGGCATATTCTGGGTGCTTATTGAGTGTGACGGGTAGATGGGTGGATGGAAGGATGGATGGATGGATGGATAAAGATTTCATATTGATACAATGAAAAGTCTTCTCAAAGTCTCAATAGTCCAAGAAGAAATGCACTACTTTAGTTGCGAATGTAATGAGTTCCCTGTCTCTGGAGGGATCCAAGCACCAGCCAGCCACTCGCTTAGGTAGAGATGTTATTGAAGCAGGTTAGGAGGTTGGTTCAAATTGAATGAGCTTTTAGGTCCCCTTGAATTCCAGGATTCCTATTATTCCGTGATTCTTGGTGCATAGGGAAAGGAAGAAAAGAGTAAAGATGTTTTCGTCTTTGGCTTTAAGAGCTTTAAATGAGAAAATCCCACAGATTTCAGGTTGCTTCATCCCAAAGTCTGGTCTCCTGCTTCTTTACTGAACTTTCTGCCACAGTTAGAAAACATTAGCATCCTGGCAGTTCACTTGAGAGCTTCTGCCGGTTTCATCTAAGTAATGAGTTTGTTTCTTTTTAATTTTGAAAAGCAGGGGAACCTGAATTGTGGAAACCTGGATCGGTGCTTCTAGATGCAGGTAATTATGCAGCCCCTCCTCCTGGCCGTGACTAGATCAAGATTCGTACAGCAGGTGGCACAGAGACTAAGCTCAGCTAGAGAAGGCTTTCCAACAGTGTCACCTCCGACATTAGGGTCTGGTGACCATGTGAAGGGCCCACTGAAGCTCCTACAGGGAGGCCTGGGTAAGGGACAAGACTGGATCACTAAGAGGGAAGGAAATGTGAAGACAAAAAAGCAGAAGGGAGTGAGTTCCAGGCCCCCAAAATGGGTTAAACCCTCATTCCGTCTGGGAGCACACTTTGACTTCCTTCTGTTTCTTCTTCCTTCTTTGCAAGTGGGATTCGGGTTTTCCCTTCACATGAATGAATGTTGTTCCCTGTTTACTGTGTTAAGTGTTTGAAACTCCAACAGCAAATGCGGCCTTCTGACTCTTGGTTCAAGGGCAGATTTTGCTGGTGGGTTGGGGTTGGGGGGTGATGGAGGAAAGGACTCCGGCCTCTGGACATGTATTTCTTCCCCTCCCAGAGCTCCTGGATGAGAAATGCCATTCGTGAATTTTTTAAATGATGTGAGGAAGTGGGATGAGCAAGCTGACCTTTAATGGGAAGATGAACTCATGTGCTTTGCAAACTGGAAAAACTAACAAGCCAGGAGAAAGCTCACCCCAGCCAGGAGCGAGCAGAGCCCTTAGCACCTTCCTCCACTGGGGGGGACTCTCAGTGGGCGCTACCCAGCATCCCAGAAACGGGGAGACTCACTTCTGGTTGGTGCTGCAAGTTTCACTCTGCCCAAGAAACTCATTGGCCTTACCAAGCCTAAAAAGACTCGTATTTATTGTCTTTATTTCCTTATACGATATATTTGTGAACTTGGCTCCCAGGTAAACAGCTCTAAAGAAGACCCCTGAGGCTGAAATTCAACTCACATACACCCTCTCTCAAAGCCCTAAACCCTTTTGCATCTGTACTCTGGTCTCAGACTGCTGGAGGGGAAGGGAAGCATTATAGACCCTCTCATTTGAGTTGCTTGTATCTCATCTCTTCCCCTCCAGTCTACACCCAACCCCCATTAGACTGTCCTCGGTCTCACTCATCTTTGTTCATCAACTCAGTCACTGAATGTTGATTGAGGACCACAGGAAAGGTTCACGTGATGAGTGAGACACGCGCCCTGACCTCAAGATTTTCAGAATTTTACAGAGGGATAATTTACACTGGCAAAGCGCTTAATGCTTTCAGATAAGGAGACTATGGCTGTCTCCTAAGGGGCAGTAGGGGACCAATCTCAAGTCTCCTCTTCAAATGCCTGTAAGCACCCAGGGGAGTACTGTGTCTCTAGTAGGCTGTCGGTAAGCATTCATTCTTCTCTCTTAAGATGGGGGTGTTATGGAGAAGAGCACACTTAGTAAGCCAAGCCCCCTGAGCTGAGTGTGAATATCCATTCTGTCCCCATCCCTGGGGTGAGGCCAGATGCTTCCTGTTCTTGTAAGTCACCAAAAGTTTTACTGCTCTTTCCAGGATTTGTTCCAAAAAAAGAATTAAGCACACAGTCTTTGGAGCCAGTATCCCAGGGAGATCCAAGTAAGTTAATTGACAACTAGAAACCCATAGTGGCTTTGACATCTGATCTGCTCTCTCTCCCCTCTCCCCACTCACTCCCACCCTAACCCGCCTCTCTCCTACCCTGGATCTATTTATCTCCTCTCTTCTGTCACTTTGTTCTAAGGGGAAAGGGAAGCTTTTGAAGGATTTACACTATCTATGTGCAAGAGGGGGAGAGGATCAGATGTTTAAAACATCGCTATGGCAACAGAGTGGGGTGGGGTAGGGCGACAAGGAGGATGAAAGGAGGAGACTCGCTTGCCAGCGAGGACAGTGGTCCAGCAGAGATGATGGTACACAGAGCTCAGAGAGGGAAGCGTAAATGGAGAGAAATGGGCAAATTCAAGAGATAGAGAAGGAAGAATCTAGAGGGTTAGAGGTAGAAGTGCAAGAGAGGGAGCCGTTAAAGATGATTTGGACAACTAGGGCAAATGGTGCTGCCATGAGGACCACTGGGGACCGAGCACATTGGGGCAGGAGAGTGTTTACATCTATCATCTTCTGTAAGACGTTTGGTCTAGCAGAGAGTTAACTACCCAGATCTGACATTCTGAAAGGACAGCCCAGCCAGAAATTTAGAGTTGGAAAATGATGAGCCATAGTTCAAAGCCAAAGCTGTCAGAACAGAAAATGTGACCTAGGGAGACAGGATAGAGTAAGAAGAAACAGACGACTTAAACCTGAAGACCTTTAAGACTAACTCGGTGGAAGAGAAGCCACCTGAGGATACCAGAAAGAAGGGACCAGAGAAAAAGAGGAAAACCAGGAGGGAGCTGTGTGTTGCAAGCCAAGGAGAGCACCTGCAAATTCTCCCAGAAAGTTGCGGCAAGTCAGCCACCAATGGGCTGTGAGTCTCAACTCACCTCTGGGTGAGAATCACCTGAAGACATTTTTTTTTTACTTTTTTTTGGGGGGGGGCGTGGACCATTTTTAAAGTCTTTATTGAATTTGTTGCAATACTGCTACTGTTTTATGTTTTGTTTTTTTGGCCGCAAGGCATGTGGGATCTTAGCTCCCCGACCAGGGATGAAACCCACAACCCCGGCATTGGAAAGCGAAGTCTTAACCACTGGACCACCAGGGAAGTCCCACCTGAAGACATTTTTAAAAATGAAAGATACCAATTCCTGCCTCATACCTACTGAATCAGTCCCTCCCTAGATCTTGCTACTCAAAGTGTGGTCTGAGCACCGGCAGCATTGGTATCACCTGGGAGCTTGTTAGAAATGCAAAATCTCAGACTCCCACCCCCCCCCCCCCCCCCCCCCCCCCCGTCTACTGAATCAAGCAATTCCTTTGCATGCTAACCCTTGAGAAGCACCGCCTGGAGTGATTCCCAGGCATCTTTATTTATTGAAGCTGCATAAGCAACTCTGATACATATCTAGGGTTAAGAAACACTGGCCTAATATACTGGCCAACAAAAAGCATTAATCTATAAACTTGTATCACGTTGAAGAAAACCAAAGCAATTAAGAAAATTGGTAGATTGATGACTGTAGACACTCTGTCTTACCTTTTCTTCCTCCTGCTGCAACCTCAGTGACTGTAGTAAATTGCTCATGCTGGACATTTCATAACCCAGTACTGTCCTTTCGTATTGCTGTTGTCATCTTCACATCAGCATGTTTTTATGTCTGTATGAGAAAGCCACTAGGGTCTCAGTGAGCACATGCCCTGAGCGGGAGCCATTGTCATTAAAACATTCTTGGGAAGGAGGAGCAAAGGTGATCCCAATAACAGCCAGCAGGCTAATGAGTGAAGAGAACAGAGGAAACAGAGAAACACCTCACCTCCTTAAAACCTCCTTAAAACACAGTTCAAGATGTAAGAAATAAGGAGAGGGACTTCCCTGGTGGCACAATGGTTAAGAATCCGCCTGCCAGTGCAGGGGACACGGGTTCGAGCCCTGGTCTGGGAAGATCCCACAGGCCGTGGAGCAACTAAGCCCGTGCGCCACAACTACCAAGCCCGTGTGCCTAGAGCCCGTGCTGCGCAACAAGGGAAGCCACCACAATGAGAAGCCCACGCACCACAACAAAGAGTAGCCCCTGCTCGCGGCAACAAGAGAACGCCCACGCGCAGCAAAGAAAACCCAACGCAGCCAAAAATAAATTAATATTTTAAAAATAAGGAGAAAAAATGGTCTAGGAAGAACTAACATAGATGCTACAAAACATGTACGCTTCTTCATTTAAAAAGAAAATCCCCTGTGGCCCTTACTGTAATTGTTATTTTTTTAAAAAAAGGTTTTCATTTAAAAAGGCATATTGAACTATAATCTGCTGACATCTGAAGGAAAACCTCTCTTCAGGGGTGCTTCTCAAACTTTAATGTGCATAGGAATCACCTGGGGATCTTGCTAAACTGAGATCTGATTTTATAGGTCAGGGTGGAGCCTGGGAGTCCGTCCACATTTCCAGCATAGGTGCCAGTGGGCGGCAAGCCCTAAAGAGCACCACTGCCACCTGCTGGCGGCAATTCACATCGCAAGCCCAGACATAGGAAAGAGAGGGTTGGCCCTGTGTGGGGACCTGCCAAGCCATAGAGCAGTTCTGCTTCTCTTTTGCTTTAGCCCAGGCTTTAGTGGCATCTCTAAACTCCGCTCCTTGATTTTATTTGCTTCTTCCAACCTTCATCTCGAGGAGCATGCTTGAGCATAGACAGTTTGGGGTCAGCAAAGGACAGGGGAAGCCAGCTGAACAGGAAGAGACGGCAGGCCCTGACCATCCAGGCACACAGGGTCTAAAAGCTTGCGAGGTCCCTAGTGAGCCGAGGCACTGATTCCAGACGCAGCGAGTCAGCCAGGCCCAGAGGGCCCCTGTCATCACCTACTTCTCCTCGGGTTTTGATTGCCATGCACCACAGCAACAGAATAAAGCAAGTTCTCAGAACTTTCTCCCTTAACCTGCTCACTCTGTAGTATCACTCTTTACTAAATATCTCTCATCAATTCTGCTTAAAACTGTATCAACTCATGTTCATTTCTTGCTTTCATTAAGAATATATATCCCTCCCTGCCATGGAGCTTCTCCTTTTGGGGAATGGGAGGACCCCAGTCCCACGGAAGCAACACAATGCAGAGAACAGAAGCCGAGAGCCGCCTCATGGGCGATTGTGTGGCAGCTTAGCGATCCAGGCTGGTCTGGACAGCTGCACCCTTCCCACACAGGGCAGAGCTGGCCCCCGTGTCCTGCTGGACACTCCAGTCCAGAAACTTCTAATTTTACTGTCTCTCTTTTTCACCCACGGAACTCTGCTTTGAAATATTTTTGTCTCCCAAATTGCAGTTGTTAAAAGAACTCATTCCTCATTTTTTGTTAATCAAGGGACTATATAGCTCCCAATAAGAAACTTCTGATCAGCATTGAATAATGTTTTATCATCCTGAGATGACATAATTTCAGTCGAGAGCAAAGAAGACACCAACTTGGACTTCCCTGGTGGCTCAGTGGTTAAGAATCCACCTGCCAATGCAGGGGACATGGGTTCGAGCCCTGGTCTGGGAAGATCCCACATGCCGCGGAGCAACTAAGCCCTTGCGCCACAGCTACTGAGCCTGCGCTCTAGAGCCCGTGAGCCACAACTACTGAAGCCCGCGCGCCTAGAGCCCATGCTCTGCGACAAGAGAAGCCACCACAATGAGAAGCCCGTGCACTGCAACGAAGAGCAGCCCCCGCTCGCCGCAACTAGAGAAAGCCCGCGTGCAGCAACCGAAGACCCAACGCAGCCAAAAATAAATAAATAAAAAAGACACCGACTTCTACTTGCTTATGTGGCTTTCCATCAATTCCTTTCAGCGTTTGAAAGTTTGAACCAGCTTGCAGGCCCACCATCCCCCCGCCTTCATCCTAACCTTCATCTACTTGCAGAGGTCCCAAGATCCTAACCAGAGCTGTCCTAGTATTTATTACAACTAAAAGAAGGGGCAAAAATCTAAGGTAGCTACAAATAAGAACAGGTATCTGTCGATACAGGTGGACAATTTCTATGGTTGCCCCACCCAGGGAAGTGAAGGATAAGATAAGTATGCATTTCTCAATCTACACTTCCTGCCCTCCCCTCAGCACTGGCCCTGCAGATTCTTCCCACCTTTATAGAGAGCCAACACACAATTCTAAAAAGTTAGGATGAGAGTAAAAGACCATAAGCTCCAGGGACTCAGTCTGCGTGAATGCCCACATCTGGGGGTCTGCACTTATATGCTCTGAACTAGGAGACCATTCTGAGGGCCTTCTTAGACTTGACTGGGAGGTCCCTGCTTCTGAAGTCTGTAACTGTGGCTGATACAGAGACTTCTACAACACTCATGGAAATAAGTACCAGTCCAGTGTCCAGGACCTTGGTGCCCGGTGAAAATCAGTTATGGATATAAATAAATAAGTATACCTTGCATCTTGCTACTTATTTTTTTAACTTTCTTTTCGTTGGCATCTCAGGGGGCTCTGGTGGAAGAAGTGGGGAGTGAGCATTGAATGCAATGAGAGAGAAGCAGAATAACAGAGTCCCTTTCCATTCCTTAGGCTGCAAAGTTGATTTGTCATTTTTAATTGATGGGAGCGCAAGCATTGGCAAACGTCGATTCCGAATCCAGAAGCAGTTCCTGGCCGACGTTGCCCAAGCTCTTGACATTGGCCCTGCCGGTCCACTGATGGGTATTGTTCAGTATGGGTAAGTGCTGCTCTGAATTCAGAAATCAAGGGATGTCCCATGCTTAATTTTGTGCCAGAAAAAAATACCGACACATCCTAGAGCACAGCAGACTCATCCCCTTCCCTGATACAAATGTAAATGAAAGAAACCAAAGCAATCCAGATGCCGCTGAAGAAATCTGAGGCTTCCAGAAGGAGGGACAAGTTAATCCACACTTGAAAGTAAATGGCATTTGCACTCCTGACTGGTAGAGAGAATATGTTTGGGAATTAAGAGAGCCGAGTTCAAGTTTTTGCTCAGCCAATAACAAGCTGCGTGGCCTTGGGCTAGGCCTTCACCTCTCTCACGGTCAGTTTCCTCATCAAGGTTGGCCCCCTTTCAACCCTATTAGAGTATTTGTTTGAAGGGCTCCTGTGCTCCACCTATAGGTGGGATGCCCAGAAAACATGGTGCTCTAGGTTCAACTTTCTCCTTTCTCTGGACAACCTTAGGCCTCTACACTGGTACTGGAAAAGCCCACCCGGCAATGGGGAGGACTGGGGTTGGGGGGAAGGGATGGCCCCCAGCACTCACCCAGGTGACTGTCCCCAGTCCACTTTACTATTCTACATAGGGTAGAAATTGAGGGCGCATACTACCATCCAATCTCAACTTTTCTCTCATTGGGGATAAGAAGTCAATCTTATTTCAGATGTAGCAGATTTCTCGCTAAAGCAGATACACAGATATCAACTGAAAATAGGCAATCAAAAGCGTAAACAAGACAAATCTCAAATAACAGGTGGGCTTTTGATCAAGAGCCATTAAGGGCAGGATAACTGTCTCACTTTCCACAAAGGATCTCGGGCACAACCCGCCCGTCCTTCTCCCAGATCCGCAGCTTAGCCTCGGCCTTGGACACTAACCTAGGCCTTGGTACCTCTTGCTCAGAAGCCACAGTCTGAAAAGTAAAAAACACACACCTGACAACATCTGGGGCCGTCTCTGGTCCCTGCAAATGTTTCCCGGGGACATCCCAGAACAGCGTTTTAACTGAGGTTGTTATGTCACAGACACTAGAATATTTAGTTTTGAGATGTCCAAAGAAATAAAATGCTTTATTTTCATAAGAACCTATAATGTTTGTATTTTTAGAATTAAATTCCAATGACGTATTTAACACTATCTTCTATTTCTGTGAAGGAAGATAGCTAAGTGGCACTTATATATAGTCAGAGCCCAATATATGAAAATAACCAATTGCTACACATGTTAATTCTCAGTGTCGGATGTGCTGGAGGATTTTAACGTGAAATAGGAAAATACGTGGTTTGGGTCATTGTTTTCAGGACGTCAACCTATTTTCATTCCTGTGTTACTTTTTAAAGTTAGCAGATGAATAGCAGGCTTCTCTGGGGAGGAAATGTAAGCGTTTTAGTGCCAGATGTTCCCGGTCAGTTTTATTGGGGGGTTCAAAGCTTGGTATGTCATCTTGCATTCAAAATAGCTGCTTTAAAAGCTGTGTATACCAAGGTTTATAGGCGAATATGAAAATAAGGTGGTAAATATGTCAAGGAAAAGAAAAACGGCAGGAGCATTGTGTTGTGTGCTGATGGGAACATGGATTAAAGAACAAATGTAGCAGGGAAGGAAAAAATTCAATAAAGACCCCTTCCCCTCAAAAAGACATTTTCTCTCACGTGTCCCTAATGTCATCACCGTTTACAGGGAAGAGTTTACCTCCATGCTTTCCAATGTCACTTTCTAAAAATGCCTTCCCTATTCATCTTTTTTTCCGTCCAGGGTCCTTATTCATTTAAAGCCCTTAAGGGAAATGTGTCTGTTTTCCTTTACTTTATGCTCATACAAACCGATCAATCATCTTCACCCTCCTTCGGCCACGGGGTGGAGTAGAAAGCACAGTGAACTGGTGACAGGACGTCTTGAATTCTAGCCTTAGCTCCGCTGTGTGACCCTAAGCAAGTCACCTAACCTCTCCATGTAAGAGCTGCCATCTGTACAGTACAGGCCGGTTGGACCAGATGATTTATTAGGGCTCTGCCAGCCCTGCTGTTCTGTAATTCAGTGACTGGCTCTGTACTCAGAAGACATCCAATCAATGAATGTTGGGTGAACATGCTGGGTGAGCATCGTCTCCCTTCCAGCCTCAGGTTCTGATTAGGTGGGTGAATGATCAGCAATGAAATGATGGCTGCACAGAGGTTACACATCCGTCAGGGGAATGTGGGGAACAAAATCAGTTGGAGAGAGGCATTAGGAAGGTGTGATGAGGCTGAAGGGGAAATCCACACACTCCGCTGAAATTGCTTTTATTTCAGCCACCTGGGTGGCTCCCAGCCGGCCTTTCTTCAGCAAATGGTCTTAGTGGGAGAGAAGGCAGGGGGTGGGGTAGGAAAGGGTATGCAGGCAGAGGTCAATGCAGACATGGGGCCAGTGTTTCTGGAAAAGGGCTTTCCAGTACTTGGCTGGCTGGGAAACTGATTCCTCTACTGGTACTTTGGGTTCTCACCGGATTCTAGTGCCCAGCTCACAACCACAGGGAATCAGCCCTGCTCTCTCAGAATCACAGAGCAATGGGGCCTTAAAAAGCTCCTGGTTCCACCTCCTCGTGTTACAATGAGGAGACAAGGCTCTAAAAGACAAGCCACCTTGGCAAGAACGAGCACTCAAGGTGAGACTGGGGTTGGAAAGGAGCTGGCCAAGGCTGGAGGACTCCCGAGCTCAGAATTTCTCCTGCTCTCAGGCCTCTCCCCTCTGTCACCGCTGCCGTGGGTCCACCTGGGAGACTCCCCCCAGAAGATTCCTTCCCTTGGTTTTCCTTAGAGCTGAGGCAGAACTTAGACTTTTAAATTTGGAATTTAGAAGACTCATACTATTAACAGGAAACAGAAGGCAAATAAGAAATAAAAATACGAGGATAAAAATGACCTGATGTACAAAATGCTCGTTCTGTATCCTGATCAGTAAGCATCCTACACAAAGATATTTTGGATGCGGGAAACAGAAAACCAACCCAGGCAGGCAGGTGACGGGAGAGTGATGTCACAGGACTGGCAAGTCTTGATCATTCCCTCCCTCGTCCTTTCCCTGCATCTCCTCGTCTCTCTGCTTGTCCAGTCCGTTCTCTCCTCAGTGGACAGCGTCATCCCCTGCCAGGCTCGTGGTTTCTGCTCCTCTGTAACTTCCCCCTTGCCCTGGCTGGGCTCCTAATTCTGGTCCGGACCAGGGGGAGCCCCTCAGCCCCCGTGGTGCCAGCATGCTCCCTCTCCCACATCCCCCACCCGCACCTGCAGAGGCTCGGAGCCCAGGCCCGCGTTAACCTTTCAGCAACCACAGCGTTCCTTCCACAGTCATCACGCACCTCCAGTAAGAGACGCAGCGTATGACACAGACGCAGAGAGGTTGAGTGACTTCCCTAAGAACACACAGCTAAATGCATGACCACTGGGGAGAGGAGAGATGTTAAATCCTGAGTTAATCCCTAAAATGTCAAACCAAATTGACTTCAAGATTTTGCTCCTCTGCCAAGAAAGCTCCTGATAATGGAGGCTTTCACCAGACTGAGGACAGACACGGCTGCAGACAAAGCCAAGGCTCAAGCCCCCATCTTGCACACATGCTCTAATTTACAGTTAAACAGCCAACATGCTCGTGATTGTGCTTACGACCAACAGGAACATTAAGAGGCCAGAGGAAAGCATGGCCAGAGCAAGTCGCTGGTAGGTGAAGTCTAGCAAACAGAATAAGGAAGACAAGCCGCTCACAGTTTAGCTGCCACCTGGATCCACAGGGGCTAAACGCCCGCTGGACCTTCCATAGGATTTTGTTTTTATCCCTGATTTCAGTATAAATGGAACAGAATTGCACAGGTTCTTTTGAACTTTGTAATCAACCCCAGGATACTGACATTGGAAAACAGCTGTAGAATAAAGCCAAATAACGGTTTCTCTTCATTTCAAGGTGAAATCCGGTTCTCTGACAGGCGCCCCGTGTTTCGGCTCTGAGGTGGGCTGCATCTCCTTACTTTTTTACTTCACAGCCCACCCAACTCAGCCCTGACTGAGCACCCTCAGCTGAGCCTCCCTTCCTGCCCCCCAAAGCGGGAAGGATGCCCAAGGGCTCCCGTGGATCAGCGGAGCCACTGAGTGTGGGGCAAGTAGAGTAGGGAGAAGAAACGAGGTGTCGGGTCTGGTGTGATGGGCAGAATAATGGCCGCAAAGCTGCCCACGTCTGGAACCCCCGGATGTGTTACCGTAGTAACATTTCCTCCAGCAGGAAGACGCTTGCAGATTAATTTTCTATTTTTTGGTGGAGGGGTGGAATTATTGTTGCTAATTACCAAAAAAAAAAAACCCTACTCCTCTAAAAACAAAATTTGATTATAAGACTCTGTTCCACGTCTCTGATCCTAGGAAATGTGAGAAAGGCCAGTGTCCTTTCAAAAGGGGCTAGTTGTGCTAATTCCCTCAGCAGGTCGGCCTGGGCCCCATGCTCAGTCCTTTGTAGGGAGGGGCAGAATCATTTTCACTCCGAGTGGGTAATACCCTCGAGGGACAAGTCTGCCACCTGACCTGCAGCCAGCAGCAGGTCCTCAGGCAACCAGGGTCACCCTAGAACATCCTCCTGAGTTCACAGGCATGGTTCACCTCAATGACTAAGTCCATAAATCATCACACTTTAGCATTAATTAAAAGGCTAAGGATAGTCATGTTATTTTATTGTAACCTTAAGGTGATGATGCCTTGTTGTAGGAAACAGTTTCAAAAGGTTCTTGTTATAGGGAATATGGTTAGTTAATGTGTCTCTACTGGCATAAAAATTCATTTGAGAGGCTCACTCTATGTGACTCAAAGCATTATGGGGTAAACCAATAGACTCTGGGACTTTAACCAAATGGGAACCTCAGGACTGAAAGGGCCTCAGAAGTCCTCTAAAATCCAGGGCTTCCCAAGCTGTCCCAAGGATGGGATCCATCTGGATCCCTTATTTTAAAAAATCCCTATCCCCAGCCCAGACCTACTGAATTGAGTTTCTGCTGGGAGGAGACCTGGTAACCTGTGTAGTTTAACAGGGTGGCTCAGGTGAGACGTGTCATCAGGGAGGCCTGGAGACACTGATGTTCTGTCCGGTTCCCTGCCCCCAGGCCCCAGCCTTCCTAGGAATCACCTGTGCCCATCTCTAACAGGCGTTCTTTCTTCTCACACACTTGCAGGATAGTCCTTTCCTGTTGCATGAATTATCCCTTTCTACGCATAGTCAAATGCTGGCTCCCTATCATTTCTCTTCATTAGTCTTAGCTCTTTTTCCAAACATAGAACAATTTGGTATTTTCTCCTTGAGCTGTAAATCTTTATTTTCTTCTCTTAGTTTCAAAGGAAATCTTTGATATCACTGAGGGAAAAAATGTGTTTTCCTTTAATGAGATCTTCTAATAAAATTACAAATTAAAATGTTGCTTACATTAAAATATAGTGGCACATCTCTTTGAACTTTTAAAATAATCTTCATCTCTGAAAAGGCACCAGGCTAGGGGTAGGGATTTTTTTTAAATAAAAGTGTTCTCCTTTTATTAAAAAAAATCCCTACCCCTAGCCTGGTGCCTTTTAAATAAAAGGCCACCAGCCCATATATCCTAAAAAAGGACACATACACCCGTGTGCTCCGGTACTGAGAGCTGCCACAGTCTGCAGGTTAAAGACTTACCATTCATTCCTATAATTTAATTACATTACATTTTAACAAAGATTTATTGAGTGTTTACCACGGTCTAAGCGCTATGCCATTTGCAGGGGATACTAATGCAAAATTCATCTAAGTGGTCTGATTACATTTGCCTGTAAGTCCCTTGGTGGGTGAGCCCTGCGGCTTTACTCCTAATCGTCATTTTAGCAACTGGAAAGCGTTTCAGAGGTCCTCTGATCCAACCTTTCAATTCACTAAAAATAAATAACTGTGATAGAGATTCTGTTCTTTGGGACTTCACCAGCTAGTAAGGGAGGCGATATTTTTAAGAGAAATAACATTAAATAAAATGAAAAGCATCTATTCATTGGGTATATGAATAGCTCATCTGTCTGCTTCTGAAGATAGATTCATCTACCGCTATGATGTAATAGGGGAAGAGAGTGGAGTGTGGAGCTCAGAGGGGAGTGTTCAGCTCTACCCGGGATGATCTAAGAGAGGAGAGGACATCTGAGCTTCCTCCTTCCCTCCCTTCCTTCCTTCCTTCCTTTCCATAATTCTCTATTACCCGCTGTATGCTAAGCACCAGGGATAGGAAACACTGGGACATAGCACCTGTTCACAAGTAGGTTACAGTCAATCTTCATGATTTACAGACCCCATATCTACAAATTCACCTACTCCCTAAAATGTACTTGTATCTCCAAAATCAATACTTAGGGCACTTTCACAGCTGTTGTGTGGACATGCACAGAGAGGGTATGAAATATACAACATTCCCAGCTGAGGTTCAACAAGGTGATGCTCTGCCTTCTAGTTTCAGCTTGTTACTATAAACAAGTGTCCTTTTCACAGTCTATTTAGCACCTCATTTTTCTGCTACTCACTGGTGATTTCACTATTTTTAATGGCCCCAAGTGTAGTTTTGAAGTGCGATCTAGTGTTCTAAGCACAAGAAGGCTGGGATGTGCTTATGGAGAAACTGCAAGTGTTAGACAAAATTCCTTCAGGCAACTTATTGTGCCGTTGGTCATGAGTTCAGTAATAATGAATTGATGATTTGGTATATTCAGCAAAAAAAAGAGGAAATTTGTTGATCTGTGTGTGATCAACAGATTTGATCTGCTCCAGAAAGTGCTAAAGTACCTAATATCTATAGTGCATGATGAAGCGATGGAAAAGATGGAAAAATGGCTGAAGTTAGGAATTCATGAAATGATGACTGATTTTTTTTTTTAAGCACAGTGGATAGCACTGTGAGACTGAAGGCCGAAAAATTTACAGGAGCACTACCCAGGGTCAAGAAAATGTTAAACCCTTCTCAGTATTTCATTATACATAAAATTTGTATATAATTATTTGTCAGAAACTTATATATTAAATTGGGTACCTTGAAACAGAAACATACATAAAACAAGTTTATATACTGATCTATTGATGAAAATGTGACCAGAGGCCCACAGGAACATAAGCCCATATTTTCCCTAGGAGCAGTGGCTCAGAACTTGCTAATTTGATGTTTGCAGCAACTTTATAAAACATAACTATTGCAGATAACAAGACTTGACAGTACATGTAGTATGGGAAAGAGGTGATCAGTCACTCTACAAAGTGATCGACATTCAGACAGCCTCATGAGCAGGGGAACACTATGGATGTGACTAGGTGACTAGCTTCCACACTTACTTTTTCTGTAAACACTTCTGAAAGAAAATTTTATATTTTTGCTTTTGAAATTATTTGTCTATGAGCAACGCTTAATTTACGATCAGCTATGATTTCTTCACAATCGTCAGACACACTCAGGAAATCTTTCAAAGTGAGAAAATCTAGCCTCAAAATCATTTTCAAATGTAAGTAGAGTTAAAAATTTTCCAGTTAATGGAGCATATATAACATTATGTTTGGTAGACGATTACGCAGTTGTTATTGTCAATATCAATTTTCTATTTTATAGCTAATAATACTTTTGTTGTTTTAACTCATTCTTTTTTTTTTTTCCAGTCCCTGAAAAGTTCATATTCCTTGGTTACCAAGGGTAGATTCAGACTTTGGGGACTCTGAAGCTTATGTAGCTTGGGGACTCTTAAGAAAAAGAACACAAAATTACAAACACAAAATTAGGCCCCTTGGAAGAAGTATCATTAGGATCCAAGTTAATCCACCTCTGATAGGCACTTAGCACCTGTTGGATAAAACATCCTCTGCAGAGGCCATTGTGGTGCAGGAAGACCAGGTAGGAAGCTATAGCCATAGTTCAGGAAAGAGAAGATCATAGTCCAAACTTGAGGATGGAAAGGATGAGAGAGACACAAGAAATATTTAAGAGGTTGGTGTGACAGGGATGCATATTGCTGCAACGACTTGATGAGTCAGAAGAGGGACTACAGAAGGGATGTGGGTGGTGATGGAGCAGATATGGAAGATAATTGACTTCAGTTTTGGAAATATCAAAGCCAAGGAGCCTGTGGACCACACCCAGGGACCACAGGTGTATGGAAGTATTCCAGATGTATGGAAGCCTTTTATTTATTCTGAGGTTCAAGAGAGAGGACTGACCAGTGTGCACGAAACAACCGTTGGCATATGAATGGTCGGTGAACCCCAGGTGGCTGAAGTTGTTGAGATCCCCCAGGGTTGTGCATAAATTAAGAAGGGATGCATGAGGGAGATAGCACTGCCGGGAACATCAGCATTGAGACGTAGAGATGCACAGAAGAGGAAAGAAGAAATGTATGTCTCTTTAATACTGTTAATGGAGTGCCTGCAGGTACCACATACTGTGTGAGGTGTCGTCAGCTAGAGGAAGCAGTCAGGCACAGAGGTTGTCAGCTGGGGCCGGGTCCCAGGGAGACAGGTAGCTGGAGCTTGGAGGGTGGGCACAATTGGGGTTTCCCAGATGAGGGAACCGATGAGCAAAGGCACAGGGCTAGAAAACCAGGAAGTAGTGAGTAGCTCATTCTAAGTAGACTATAGGTGGGAGTGAGAGAGAGAACGGTATGAGCCTGCTAGTTTGGAATCCAGTTACGGATGGGCTTTGAAAGCCAAAATATGAAGTTTAACAATAGGAGTCTCGGATGATTTTGAGCCAAGTTTTACAGTTAGAGCTGAACATGAGGAAGGGTTCTCTAGCAGACAGGCATATACCCAGCATTGCAGAGACTGACATAGAGACTCATAATAGAACCAGCAAGAAGTAAGGGAGCCTGAACTCAGAGGGTTGCACAGAAACACAGAAGAGGGGATAAAAGCAAGTGCTCCAGACAGAGGAACGTAGGAGACGTGCCTGACAGGTCCCACGGGTCCTATGACTGAGCAAGTAAAGATGGGGTCCAGGTTTTGAGCCTAGATGGCCAGGGGGCAAGTACAGCAGTTACTGAAATTGATCTGTGAGAATAGAAACCGGAAAGCCCTGGAGCCCCAAGGGAAAGAAGACTAACCGTGAAAGCACTAGAGTTCCTTCGCTGTGATTCCCCCTCCCTGGGCCCTGAGCTGTGGGGTGGTTAAAGCAGCCTCGGTTCGGCTCGCAGCCTTCGCGTGTGGCTTGATGGCGAGGTCGAGCTCAGCCAGAAGGCCCACATTTCTCTGCTCTGCCCTTTGCTTTATTGCTGTTGTTCGTTTGTGTTTAATCCTGAACTAGAACTTAGTTTTCACCTGGGGGCTTTTCATCTGGTTGGATTTTTCCCCAACACCCACCCTAGTCGAGCTTGTCTTAAACTTTCCTTGTCTTCGCTGAAGGTAGTTGGTCCTCCCGGTTTCACATCACCTCTCGCTTAGAGAAGTGGACTTCTGGGCAGTTTGCTTTGGTTTTGCCCAAGAACCAGCCTGTGTCCCTCATATTCACTAATGAGATGGAGGACAGAGGGGCATCCTTCCAGCCTCTTTCCGAACTCTCCTCCGACATAGATTACCTTGTGATAGCTAGGAGGGTCGGATAATAGGGTCGGAGCAGGGGAGGGGAGGGAGGCAGAGGATATCTCCTCTCAAGTCCTGGGGAACTGGCTTCCTGGTGACTGCACTGCCAGGTTCCCCAAAGGACTGGCAGAGAATCCACTGTAGGGCCTGGGAATTTCCACCTGAAACTGCCGAAACCTGCTTCTTCCTGGATCTACTCCAGGTGTTTATGGAAAGACTTGCTTTTAAAGGTCTCCTTCTCCCTCTCCTTGAAGACTTAGTAATCTGCAGCCAGGACCAGCTACATAATTTGCAGTTCCACATTTTCAAAAAGTATTAAGCATTTCAAGACAGCAGCATCAGAGCACTGAAGCAAGTGCAGGCTCTTCTGGCGTTGGGGGCTCCGTGTGACCTTAGAGGTCACACCTGCACGAAGCACTGCCAGTGGCTGAGTGTCAGTGCTTCGAGAGATGTGATTTCACTGTGCATCCCCACTTCATCCTGAGCGTGACCACACACGTCCACCCCACGGAGCCCTCGTCCCTCCTGACACACCTTCCACCTGGTCATGAAAGGTATTCCACACCCCCTGCTCAGCTGCTCCCAAGCCTGTTAACCAAGGAGACTCTGCTCTAGAGAAGGGTTCTCATTCTGTTTCTCCACTTAATTCACTCCAACTCCTCTCCAGCTAACCTTTTTCAGCCTTCAACAAAATAGATGTTGACCTTCCGGGTAAGATTTGAATATTCTCACCCAGTCACAGGAGCCACAGAGTGAGAAAGATGAAGGGATGTCTTCTCCTTGACACGGCTGTTAAGATGCAGTTCCAGTGCTGGGGTAACCCGGGGGTGGCTATCAGCTGAGACTCTCTTCCTGGAAAGGAGGGTCTGGGGCAGCCTGGGGACATCCTGACATTTGCAAAATCCCACTTGACAACAGTCCTGATCTTTAACAACATAAACGTTATGATCTTTATTTTTATCTAGATGAGGAAACTGAGGCCCAGAGAAGTTAGATGACTTCTCAAGGTCACACAGCTAGGAAACAGCATAGTCAAAACTAGAACCCACACCTTCGGAGCCCCGAAACAGCCCAATCTTCTCTACACACACTGTGGAGGACCCAGTCCTCCCATTACTTCTGTCCACAGTGGGGCATTTTATAAACACCAGCTTAAGGCTTTGAAGCAGCTTCCATTCTGTTCATATCTAAAACAATCAGCTCTGATTTCTGCTTTCCTCAAAGTGTAATAACTTTCCAGCTAATTTTTATTTCTTGTTCTGAATCTTCAGAGACAACCCTGTTACCCAGTTTAATCTCAAGACTCACATGAACTCCCGGGATGTGAAGACAGCCATAGAGAAAATTACCCAGAGAGGAGGGCTTTCTAATGTAGGTATGTGATCCGGATGTCAATCTTCTTGCTACCATGGTTCTCTTTCTTTTCATGCTAGATAGAAAAAGGAAAAAATCAAAATAATCCTTCAAGAAATGACTCACATAATATCTGTATCTTTCCTCAAGTATTATCATGGATTCGGGGGCAAAAATCATTACCACATACATGCTGGAGAGTTCCAGCACGCCGGGTTCCTCAGATGGCAGCTTTCTTCAGGACAAGTAGAACTGCAATCATGACTATCCCAACTGTTCTCCGAGTCATCAGCTATTTTTCATTATATTTTGTGAAAACTTTTTTTTTATAAAAATAAGTAAAATTTGTAACCAGTTCCATTCAGGAAGCTCCACAGTGCCCCTTGAGAGTGTTTTTCTAATCAGCTCCTGTTATAGTAATAACTGTGCAACAAGAGACATGGTCTTTGTTTCAAGCTGAGTCTCTATCTGATCCTTGGTGGTGGTGATGGGGTGGGGTGGCAGTGGGGTACCGGAATTCCAAGGTCAAGATCTAGTCCTCAATGGGGCAGGTCCAGAAACTCCATTTTATCAGTTCCCCAGAGGTGACCAGGCCTTAGGAAACAGTTTCACACGAACCAAGCTCAAAGGCCACCAATGAGCCCATGCCAGTGTACTAATTTATAAATGGTAGTCTGGTTTTGGGGGCACTGGGAAGGCTGTCCACTTCTTGGGGAACCTGTCTGTACCATCGCAATCCAGGGAAGTGGAGAAGTGAGCCACAGTTGCTTGACATGGAACGCGCACAGGGAATAGAACTATCTTTGAAGGATCATCTACAAAATTACAGTAAACCTGATTAATTATTTCCCTCTCCACCTCAGTGTTTGTCTCTGTAGACCAGTGTATTAGCATCTGGCAAATGAAGAGCCTTTGATCTCTGAACAAGTCTAAATAAACACTGGCCAAGTCACTGCTATCCAAGACACCAAACCAGTATTACCTCATCAGGAGCATGATAGAATTGATGTCTGATTTTTCAGTTTAATACTTATATCAGTGAAATTCCAGTAATGTATCATGCAGTAAAACTTTAAAACTTCAGGGGCTTCCCTGGTGGTGCAGTGGTTAAGAATCCGCCTGCCGATGCAGGGGACACGGGTTCGAGCCCTGGTCCGGGAAGATCCCACATGCCGCGGAGCAGCTGAGCCCGTGTGCCACAACTACTGAGCCTGTGCTCTAGAGCCCTCGAGCCACAACTGCTGAGCCTGCGTGCTACAACTACTGAAGCCCGAGCACCTAGAGCCTGTGCTCTGCAACAAGAGAAGCCACCGCAATGGGAAGCCCGCGCACTGCAACGAAGAGTAGCCCCCGCTCACCGCAACTAGAGAAAGCTCCCGAGCAGCAACGAAGACCCAACACAGCCAAAAATAAATAAAATTTTTAAAAGAATTGTTTAAAAAATAAAAACTTTAAAACTTCAGAAGACATTCTGTTTCTTTGATGGGATTAATAAAATCAGCATAAAATCATTCTTTCAGTGGGTAACATGTTCTATCTCTGCCCTGTATTGATCTGGGTTTGGGTTTAGAGAACTGAATGCATTCCAGCTGGTTTAAGCAGAAAGGGATTTATTTCAGGGTATTAAATGGTTTTGAGAATTACTGAAGAAATGGACTCTAGGCTGAGCTTTCGGAGATGGCTTCCCAAGGCTTCTTGCAGAACCAGGACCTCTAAGGAGCTGTACCTCTTCCAAGATCAGGAAATTGCTTTCTCAATTCTGCCACCACCGCCTCCTTAGGAATCTGCTTCAGCCAGGAAGCCACCATGATCAGGAAGTTTCTGCTAAGCTGCCAGCTACAAAACCATGCCTTGCCTGCTCCATTCACAGCCACAAAGTGAATGCTCTGCACCCTACGTTCTCAACACCAAGGAAGCTGGTGACCAAACATAGGCGCCTCTGCTAACACTTCCCTGGAGAAGTCAAACACTCTACAGACTTGTCAGCAGAAACAGCAGAATCAAATCTCATGTGTGCGCATCATTTCATGAAACTAAAACAAATCCAGAACTAGCTGCAAGGAAGTCTCAATGTAGTTTTCAGATTTCCAGCCTCTGCTTTCAAGACATGCTGGAAGGTGGATGGAATATGTATTGAGCACAAATTGACCATGACCTCCAAATTTAAGATTGGTGGGGTCAAGGTGATCTTCTGATGGCTCCCTGTGCTCTGTCTACAGGCAGTTAACGTTAAACTAGGGGGGACTGCTGGGTGCCTTGGGCCTTGAGGGAAATCAGCCCCAGCTGTGAAAGCAGTTCTCAGCAGCCAATGTTTCCCTTAGCAACTGTGTTTTATGCAGCCAGCTCACATGGGTTCTCCGAGACATTTCTCTAGCAACTGAGTATGTAACCATTTGATCCTTTCATTTGTCAGGTAAGATTATACTAGCCAGTGGAGCCAGGATGCTGGCCAAAACCAAAGAAGCATTGAGTGTAATGTCATTAACCCTAATGTCTTAAGAAGGTAGCTCTTAACTTTTATTTTGATTGGGGACCCCTTTGAAAGCTATGGCCCTGGTACCCAAATAAATATTTATATACACAAAATACTGTGTATAAATTCAGGGGATTTGTGGGTACTCACCCCCAGTGCCCCAGGGGTTCACAGAGCCCAGGTTAAGAGCCCTACCTTATTATATGCAGCTATGCTGACTCTAGGGTGACCAGTCATCCCAGTTTGCCCAGGGGCATATGGGGCTTCCAATGCTAAAACTGGGAAAGTCCTGGAAAACTGGGACAGTTGATCACCCTCCTTGATTCCAAAAAATTGCATGAGACCCTAGACAGTGTGAAGTATATGCTTGAGAAAGCCATGCTGGGAGGCTGTGCTATCCCTCTCAACTGTTGCTCTCAGCTGAGGCAGGTTGTCGTCATGGAAACCTAGGCCCAGAGGCCCCGAGTGACCCACCCAGGCCACATGGCCAGTAGGCGGCATAGCCAGGCTAGAACACCTCTCTTAGTTCTTAGTGGGTGCAGCGCGTCCCGAGCCAGCCAGACCTGTGCCCCTGGTGGAACTAGACACAAGATTCCACTGAACCCAGAATATAGCCTTTCCCACCCAGCGGCTGCTGGAGCACCGGGCTCACCCCGAGCCACCGTAGCCCAAGGAGAGGCTCCTGTCACTTCAGCTCCCCCCACCCCACACTCTGGGAAACGGCACAGGGGCTTAGTGAGGTTGGTTCCAGCACCCAGGCAAAGAACGGACACTTTTGTTCCTATGAAATTTTTTCTCATTTGTTTGCTGGTCTTTAAAACTTTTATTTTTTGAATTTAATTTTTAAAATTGAAGTACAGTTGATTTACAATATTAAGTTAGTTTCAGGTGTACAGCAAAGTGATTCCGTTATATATTTTTTCAGATTACTTTCCATTATAGGTTATTACAAGATATTGAATATTGTTCCCCGTGTTTTACAGTAAATCCTTGTTATCTATTTTATGAATAATAGTTAGCATCTGTTAATCCCATACTCTTAATTTATCCCTCCCCCGATTCCCTTTCCTCTTTGGTAACCATAAGTTTGTTTTCTATGTCTGTGAATCTGTTTCTGTTTTGTATATAGATTCATTTGTATTATTTTTTTAGATTCCACGTGTGATATATAATATTTGTCTTTGTCTAACTTACTTCACTTGGTATGATAATCTCTAGGTCCATCCAGCTTGCCGCAAATGGTGTAAAACTGTAAAAAAAAAAAAAAAAGAAAGAAACAAAATTAGAAGTTAAAGGCTTAAAATGAAACGGGAGGGAAACGGCTAGTGGTGATGGTTCCACGACGTTGTGAGTGCATTTAATACCACTGAACTGTACACCTAAAACTAATTAATGTGATTAAAAAAGAGAACAAGCCAACAAGGGAGGGAATGAGTATTTTTCTGCATCTCTTTATGCTGCTATGATCAGTTCCATGATCATTCCAAGCACGAGTTTTCTTTTTCTCCCAGGCCGGGCCATCTCCTTTGTGACTCAGAACTTCTTTTCCAAATCTAATGGAAACAGAGGCAGTGCTCCCAACGTGGCCGTGGTGATGGTGGACGGCTGGCCCACGGACAAGGTGGAAGAGGCATCAAGGTTTGCAAGAGAGTCAGGAATCAACATTTTCTTCATCACCATGGAAGGTGCCTCTGAAAAGGAGAAGCAGTACGTGCTAGAGCCCAACTTTGCAAACAAGGTATGTAAGTGGGAGACCCACCCAACATAAGAATTCCCTGCGCTTTGCAAAGCTGTAACAGCCATCCAGGCTGTGTCTCTTTTTCCTTCAAATGGATGTTAAGCTCACTTCTAGGTAGGAGGGCCTCCAGTGAGAGACTCGTAAGTCTGGAACCTGCAGTTATCCTCTCAAAGCAACCCCCCACCCCACGACCACCACCATGTACCTGATGAACTGAGGCCCAGCATCAGCACCTTGGGAGGAGCAGGGTCCCCAGGGTCTCACAGTAAAGACTCCCCTGAGCTCCTCCTATAGCCCCAGGGGACCTCAACTGGGCAGCCCACAAGCCTTCACACGAGCATGCACGTGGGCACACATGCACTGCAAGTTAACTGATCTGATAAACAAGAAAAAGGTATTGAATCAAGTCAGGGAGATCAGGGTTTCAAACTCAGCTGCCCCTCAGTTCTGTGGAAATGCCTGGCAGGAGATGGGAGCAGAACAGATGGGGATCCAGGCCCTCACACCCATCCCCCCAAAGCAGCCCATTTTTTGTATATTTTGTACAGTGGGACCCCACATAAACCTTCCTCCAAAGACAGGGCCCCAGGTTTAAAAAGGAAAGGAAGAGAGAGGGCAGACAGCAGAAGCAAGAAGAACTACAATCCTGGAGCCTGTGGAACAAAAACCACATTCACAGAAAGACAGACGATGAAAAGGCAGAGGGCTATGTACCAGATGAAGGAACAAGATAAAACCCCAGAAAAACAACTAAATGAAGGGGAGATAAGCAACCTTCCAGAAAAAGAATTCAGAATAATGATAGTGAAGATGATCCAGGACCTCCCTCGGAAAAAGAATGGAGGCAAAGATCGAGAAGATGCAAGAAATGTTTAACAAACACCTAGAAGAATTAAAGAACAAACAAACAGAGATGAACACTACAATAAATGAAATGTAAACTACACTAGAAGGAATCAATAGCGGAATAACTGAGGCAGAAGAACGGATAAGTGACCTGGAAGACAGAATGGTGGAATTCACTGCTGCAGAACAGAATAAAGAAAAAAGAATGAAAAGAAATGAAGACAGCCTAAGAGACCTCTGGGACAACATTAAACACAACATTTGCATTATAGGGGTCCCAGAAGGAGAAGAGAGAGAGAAAGGACCCGAGAAAATATTTAAAGGGATTATAGTCAAAAACTTCCCTAACATGGGAAAGGAAATAGCCACCCAAGTCCAGGAAGTGCAGCGAGACCCATACAGGATAAACACAAGGAGAAACACGCCAAGACACATAGTAATCAAATTGGCAAAAATTAAAGACAAAGAAAAATTATTGAAAGCAGCAAGGGAAAAATGACAAATAACATACAAGGGAACTCCCATAAGGTTAAAAGCTGATTTCTCAGCAGAAACTCTACAAGCCAGAAGGGAGTGGCATGATAAAGTGATGAAAGGGAAGAATCTACAACCAAGAATACTCTACCCAGCAAGGATCTCATTCAGATTTGACAGAGAAATTAAAACCTTTACAGATAAGCAAAAGCTAAGAGAATTCAGCACCACCAAACCAGCTTTACAACAAATGCTGAAGGAACTTCTCTAGGCAGGAAACACAAGAGAAGGAAAAGACCTACAAAAACAAACCCAAAAGAATTAAGAAAATGGTCATAGGAACACACATATCGATAATTACTTTAAACGTGAATGGATTAAAGGCTCCAACCAAAAGACACAGGCTTGCTGAATGGACACAAAAACAAGACCCATATATATGCTGTCTACAAGAGACCCACTTCAGACCTAGGGACACATACAGACTGAAAGTGAGGGGATGGAAAAAGATATTCCATGCAAATGGAAATCAAAAGAAAGCTGGAGTAGCAATACTCATATCAGATAAAATAGACTTTAAAATAAAGAATGTTACAAGAGACAAGGAAGGACACTACATAATGATCAAGGGATCAACCCAAGAAGAAGATATAACAATTATAAATATATATGCACCCAACACAGGAGCACCTCAATACATAAGGCAACTGCTAACAGCTATAAAAGAGGGAATCGACAGTAACACAATAATAATGGGGGACTTTAACACCTCACTTACACCAATGGACAGATCATCCAAAATGAAAATAAATAAGGAAACAGAAGCTTTAAATGACACAAGAGACCAGATAGATTCAATATTTATAGGACATTCCATCCAAAAACAGCAGATTACACTTTCTTCTCAAGTGTGCATGGAACATTCTCCAAGATAGATCACATCTTGGGTCACAAATCAAACCTCAGTAAATTTAAGAAAACTGAAATTATATCAAGCATCTTTTCTGACCACAATGCTATGAGATTAGAAATGAATTACAGGCGAAAAAACGTAAAACACACAAATACATGGAGGCTAAACAATACGCTACTAAATAACAAAGAGATCACTGAAGAAATCAAAGAGGAAATCAAAAAATACCTGGAGACAAATCACAATGAAAACACGATGACCCAAAACCTATGGGATGCAGCAAAAGCAGTTCTAAGAGGGAAGTTTAGAACAATTCAATCTCACCTCAAGCAACAAGAAAAATCTGAAATAAACAATCTAACATTACACCTAAAGGAACTAGAAAAAGAAGAACAAACAAAACCCACAGTTAGCAGAAGAAAAGAAATCATAAAGATCAGAGCAGAAATAAATGAAATAGAAACAAAGAAAACAACAGCAAAGTTCAATAAAATTAAAGGCTGGTTCTTTGAGAAGATAAAATTGATAAACCATTAGCCAGACTCATCAAGAAAAAGAGGGAGAGGACTCAAATCAATAAAATTAGAAATGAAAAAGGAGAAGTTACAACAGACACCGCAGAAATACAAAGCATCCTAAGAGACTACTACAAGTAACTCTATGCCAATAAAATGGACAACCTGGAAGAAATGGACAAATTCTTAGAAAGGTATAACCTTCCAAGACTGAACCATGAAGAAATGGAAAATATAAACAGACCAATCACAAGTAATGAAATTGAAACTGTGATTAAAAATCTTCCAACAGGGCTTCCCTGGTGGCGCAGTGGTTGAGAGTCCACCTGCCGATGCAGGGGACAAGGGTTCGTGCCCCAGTCCGGGAAGATCCCACATGCTGCGGAGTGGCTAGGTCCGTGAGCCATGGCCACTGAGCCTGTGTGTCCAGAGCCTGTGCTCCGCAACAGGAGAAGCCACAACAGTGAGAGGCCTGCGCACCGCAAAAAAAAAAAAAAAAAAATCTTCCAACAAACAGAAGTCCAGGACCAGATGGCTTCACAGGT